>NC_056748.1:641131245-641446245 GCF_019279795.1 Protopterus annectens | reverse complement strand
ATTAATGAGATGTAGAAGATATATGAAACAGGAAATTATGAAACAGTGTCCATTAATGAGATTAATATAGGATACAAATGTATTGATTTAAGTCTTGAGGAATTTTTGTTGGACAATCGTATCACTCTTGATCTGTACTATTATTTGAAGGTGGAACACCCTATTCTTGCAACTATAGTGGGTATACCTAAAATCCACAAAAGTATAATTCAGCCTCCCTTTCATACTATTGTGTCAGGTAGGCCTTCTATCCATTAGGTGTGGTCATAGATAGATGGGTAAAACCTATTTACACTAACATCCCACATCTGATTAAAGATTCATGGGCATTTTAGGCAAAATTAACCACCAATATATGGAAAGAGAATTTAATTTTTATTGCCATAGATGTCATAGATTTATTTTCATGTATACCCAAACACCAGGGTTTAGATGATTTCTGTAACAGTTTAAGAACATTTTCTAATCTGGATTGGAATAAAATAAGTTTAGTTATGTAAATGATGTCTATGGTATTAGATCACAGTTATAAATATTTTGAAGGGGAGAATTTCAGACAAACCAGGGGGGTGGCAATGGGGGCAGCCTGTGCCCCCATTTTCACCAATCTGGTTATGTTGGAATGGGAAACTACTAAGCTATTTTGCAGCAGTTACTACAAGCATGTAGTTTATTACTTTATTTTTATATTATGGGATGGACCTATGGAGAGTATTCGGTCATTTATTGACTTTTTGAACAGTACAAGTACATTTTTAAAATTTACTTCTACTTGTAGTTCACAAGGCATATCTTATTTGGACACATATATTTTTAATTCTAGTCATGGTTTTTAGTCTAGAATATTTAGGAAAAGTACCTTTTCAAATAGTTACTTGTTAAACACCAGTAATCACCCTAGGAACATGTTGAAATATATAAGGGACAATGTATTAGAGCTGCCCGCATGACATCTATTTATGAAGATATGATAGATGAAGTTAATTATATTAAAAGTATGTTCATGTCTAGGGGTTATCCCATATTTATGTTGAATGACGTTACCAATTATCTAGTGGGTGAATGGGGAAAGAAATATCCCCCTTTATTAGGTAAAGAATTGGATAAGAATCTGGGAACAATGGAGAAATGTACTGTTAAGCAATATAATAGAGCTTGTGTACTCGAATACTCCCCATATGTTAACTATATAAAGAACATAGTGAGGAAGAATTGGAATATAACAGTGGTGGATGAAGAGGTAAAGAAAATATTAGGTGATGTACCTATATTTGTCCATAAAATGGGAGCTAACATAAAGAAGAAATTAGAGACTGGGCCCATATTAGGAATTAGAAAGGATCAGAGTAAACATACTAGTAAATGTGGTTGTTGTAGGCAGTGTTATGCGATATTGGATATGGTTGGGGTGACTTTAGAGAATATTACTAGGACTAGTATTAATTTTAGGCATGGTAATTGTAATAGTAGAAATGTGATATATTTAGCTAAATGCATGTCATGCCCTGGTTACTATATGGGTAAGACAGAACGTCAATTTAAAAAGATAATTTATAATCACCTATATAGTATGAGAACTAAGGACATGAATAATGCATTATATAGGCATATAGCAAAACATGGAGACACTCATACATTTAAGTTTGTGATAATTGATCAAGTTACAGTAGACCCACGTGGTGGTAATATTAGGGCCCTCCTGAGTTTGAGAGAAATTATGTGGCAAATACTAGAGAAATTATGTGGCAAATACTAACTGATGCTGCTAGAGAACCTGGACTTAATGAGTATTTTACCATAAAGCCTATTTTGCAATTACACTAGTTTAGTTAGGATGACACACCCCATTATGTACATGTTTATGTATATATATGTATGAATGTAAATATTTATATATATGTATATATGTGTGCGTATATATATATATATATATATATATATATATATATATATATATATATATATATATATATATGTAAATGTGAATGTTTACATATTTTTTAGTACATTTAGATTTATAGTTTTATATTCATATTTATATATACCATGTAGTTTAGAAATTTCATGAGGATGTCATATAGTAATATGATTTGATATGATTGTTTTTTATATTTCATTGAAATGTACTGGTCATTATGTACTCAGCTACTCAATATTTACTCAGCTATTTACAACAATTTTATTCATGTATTTATATATTTCATTAGTTTTTATACATGCAATATTTATATTTATCATTTATATTGTTTATTTCTTAATGAATTTTATTGTTGAATGGATAGGGAATGAGCATTTTTGTATGTGATTATATGAATGGTTAAAATGGGCACAGTGTCACTTTAAATTTTGTGTATGGAGTGACTTTTGGCGCCAAAAGGTTTTTAAATATTTTAATGAACAGTTCTGATTCATTCTGATGAAGTCCAGCTTAGTGTGGATGAAAGCGCTTAATGTGAATGAGTTTGTGCGGTTAATGGTTCATTAAAGAATTATTTTCGTGTACTTCGTCACTGGCTTTTGTTTAGTGTTTACTACACATCCTTTACCTATTTTTGGTTTCAGCATTCGTTTTGTGGCTATATACACACACACACACACACACACACACACACACACACATATAAATATATATATATATATATATATATATATATATATATATATATATATATATATATATATATATATATATATATATATATATATATATATATATATATATATATATATATATATATATATATACATATATATATATATATATATATATCTATATATGCATACATATATATATATATGTATGTATTCATATATATATATATATATATATATATAGATATATATATATATATATATATACATACATATATATATATATACATGCACACACACATATATATATATATATATATATATCTATATATATATATATATATATATACATATATATATATATATATATATATATATATATATATATGTATGTATATATATATATATATATATATATATATATATATATATATATATATATATGTAATATATATATAATACATATATACACACACACACACACACACACACACACACACATATATATATATATATATATATATATATACACACACACACACACACACACACACACACACACACACACACACACACACACACGCATACACATACACATATACATATATCAAATAAAAGTTTCTGTTAGAAGGGCAAGGAGAAACAAAAGCAATACTGGAACCGATCCTTTATTGAGCACTTTCATCCTGTAGTGTTACATTAGGACTTCTTCAGGATAATGTAAAATATTAGGGAACACTTAGGTAATAAGTAATGCAGGTAAAACTGCAATAAAATATGAGAAACTGTTGTGAGCCAATAGAAATGCTGAACACAAGTAATTATCCAATAGCGAGAAGATAAAATATATGCAATGTACAAAAAATTAACGAATGTGCTGTCCTGTCGTAGCTAAACTAATTATATATAGGAATATCCAATGTGCACTTCAGAAATCAGAAAGTAACCAGTGGCTGAAAACCATGTTAATATACTGTTGTAACAGTTTCATACAGAACATAATGAAAAAGGTTAATGTTGTGAAAAACAGTGAATGACTGAGAGCATGAAAACAAGAGAAAAGTTATAAGGAATAGGGAACTACCTATTCCATCGTAACACACAATTAGATCTCATGATATCAGCAATGCTTTGGGCAAACATAGTGGCCTTTGCTCTAATTTTAAGTTTTTAGATATGTTTGGAACATCAACATGTTCAGTGTATTTCTGGTCGGGTTGGTATATTCTAACCCCAAAATTGTGGTATCTTAGACTGTTTCCTCCTTCTATAAGATAAAGGGATCTCAAAATTAGCTTGTTTATATACAGGGCTGCCAGTTTTGAAGTGCCCAAACTGACCTTTTTATGTAAACATAAGATTTTGCATAATAAACAGTTCTCACAGTGCATGGTCCTAAACTTCACTTGTTTCTCAAAATAAAAGCACATTGTTGTGGAATTTGAGTAGTTTGTTATTTTATATAATATTTTGGTGTTTTCTATACAAATATAATTGTTTTATGAAGCCAGTAAAACAAGCATGGGAAATCTTTTTTTTTCTTTAAATCGCACATCTGCCATTTTCCACCTTTTTAAAGGAAACAACTGCCCACGGAGGGGCTATCCTGCATAAGGGCAATTAAATGGTAAACCTGCTGCATGTGTGTATGTGTGAGGGTTACATATTCCCATGTCCATGGATCATCCTTACAAAAACATTTTAAAAGACTAACAGTAAGTATCTGAAATCACTGTTTTTAAGAAAATGCAGTTTAATTTTAAAATGCCAAGACTTGCAGTATCAGACCTTATGCATTTCACAGGGAGCTGAATAAAGTTCTTATACTACAAAGGTTTACAGTTTGTATTTATTCCACTAAATCTGAGGACTTCTTTTGAAGTCTTCTATGTAATTAAAAGATTGTGTGCTTTTTACTACACAGTTTAATTAGTGAAGGCATTTACAATTTTTAATGTATAGTATGCATGATTTCAGCTATATGACAAAAGTCATTTTTTGCTTTATTAGAAGTACTGAATAATTATATTAATTTACTGCTGTTATAGTACAGACCATACCAGCTATATGGTTATGGATTTTTATTCATTAGATGTTAATGTATGAAAATGATGTGGATCTGCTGTTGTTAGAGTCTCCCAATGAAATGTGAAACTTATGTTTAGATTCTTTTAGACAGTGCCAACAGTTTACCCATAATTTCAGTCTTATGTTTTTTAGAAAAAATGCTTCCTTACCTGTTGCTGACCTGTTCACTTCAGAAGGATTCATTCTTGCCCGATTCCCTGTTTATAGGTACAAGGCACTATATGAGCGTTCCTTACACTTTGATGCCATCATCAAAATGATCACGTCTGAGGCCTTACTGTAAGCTGGAAAATGCCAGCATTGTATTCGGGTGCATTTCTCTTCTTCATATGTTTAGATTTTTGTACGCTTTTGATTGTCTATACTTTACTGTCCTCAGATGCCCTTATGGGCAGTAGCTTAAAATAATTCTCATGAATGTGTATTAAGCTGTAACTATAATCAGAGAATAATTTCATCTTTGAATGCAGCAGACCATGTATCCAAGAATTATGTGGTCACTGGTAATAGCTGGCTCTTCTCCCATTGTGAGATGTCTCTACTGAAATTGAATAAAACAAGAAGCAATCTTTTTCCCTTCCATGCTGCCAAAGAGGGATTTTAGAACTTTGTTTTCATTTCTTTTTTATTTTAGTCTCTAAACATGAATTTTAATGACTACAAGTTGTTTACCCTTCTCAAAGCTAGATATTTACTCACTTCAGTGTGTAGTTTTTATTTGTTAGAGGAAAGCAATCCATATTATTGTTATTCCTGCTTGGTATTTATATTCAGAATACACTCTGTATATTGATTTAAGAGCTAAAAGCAAAGCTGTTCTTACCTCAGTCTTTACATCAGTGCTATCCCAGGATGCAAATACTGCTCATGGTTTGGAAAGTTTGTGGGAATGGTCAAATGTAAACTAAATCTTCAGATTAATGGCATTTGCAGCTATTTTTTTAACTGGGATACTTTCAAAATAGCCTTTCATTATGCGAGAAAAAAAATAAGGGATTCTGTATAGATAACTAATTCTAATCTGAATGTTTTTAATAAACACTGAGGGATTTTAGCAAAAGTGATTTTTGTTTTTAATTTTAAACATATTGGTGGAATTCAAAGATGGATGTAGCACACCAAAGGTAGTTTTCTTTGCTAGCCATATTTTCTAGTGTATCTAGCATGTATGAGTCAAGAGGAAATCCTCCTGTTTCCTGTGTCTCAAAGTATGCCACTGTACAGATGATCACTATATCCTGAAGTACCAGTAAAGCACAGAATGTCTTATTGCAGTGGTAAGACCTTGCCTGTCAGATGGCAGCAGATAGCAATGTGCTAGTACATACAATTACATGTTTTTCAGTTATGCCATTTCACTGCAGACTATTATCCCTCATTCACAGTACATACAAATAGCTTGCAAATGACTTCTGAGACATATTATCTGGGAGGTGTGCACAAGATCACTATCAAACGAGGGATACTACAATGTCCACTTAGCTTATTACTTCTCCACCTCTTCAGTCTTTGTACAACAGAAAAGATATGCTCTCTGACACATACCTCTGTACATATAATATATGTATGTAGGGGGGATCCACTCATTTATAATGATATGAAAACACAAGCACCAATCATGAAAGGTTGATGTTCTAACTGAAATTACTGTTGCAGTATTCATCACAGATGAGTTTTCGTCACTGATGTTTGGCTGGGGTACCAAAGCTATACCTTATTGAGGGTGTACATCTGATGTATGACCTTAGCTCATGTGTGTTAGGTTATAAATGATGGAAGTACACATGAGATCCCCACATACCTCTCAACCTGGAAACATCAAAAATCTGGACAAGGCCCATGAAAAATAGGTACAAATCTGTACGCTGTTTAACATAAAATTTGCATACATGATTATGTAACCCCGCCCCTCCAATGGAATTGTGGGATACCAACTTTCAAATGCAAACCGAAGAGCAGACAACCAAAATATGGCACCAGAGTCCCCCTGCAGCCATTCCAGTGTCCCATTACCTGGCTATTTTGCCCCATTTACCATAAACACCAATGTGTGCATACTGTTTTACTTCTACAATGATTTGGATTTTATTTTTACATAGCACAATGCACAAACACCAATAGACATCTGTTAAAGCAATACTGTCTCACAATGAAAATAGAATTGGTATTGAAACTTTTCTGCTCTTGCATTCCTGTTGTCACTTATAATCTTTTCCAGTTATCTTTGAGATCCTTTCAACTGCAAAGTGTTGGGGAAGCATCCTATCACAACTATTCATAGGTTCATAGATTAGTACCAAGCTAACTGCCACTGTGGGCCATTTTAAGCCTAACCAATTACCTCATCTGAGAATCAAACCCTGCACCTTGTGTCTGTAATGTAAACACCTATTTCCTGTGCGAATGCTGTGAAATACACTGAATTTCAAAGACAGATGCTTCTCCAGTGAGCAAGCAGTAATCAGATCATTCCCCAAAATTAGACATCTTTCTGAATGAGCATGTTCTCAACCCTCCACATTTTTATTCATAAACAGCTGACAAAGCTACCTTGCAGTATGCATTCCCATCTCAGAATTCACTTACTTGTGGCACTGGCACTATAACACTGGGGATATTGGTCTCCAAATGTCAATTCAAGGCACTGCTGGGTGCCTGTCTACTTGTAATCAGCAGCACACAAAATAAGGAAATCTGCCTTCACTTTTAAACTCCTATTAGGTTCTTCTTTAAAAATAAATAAAGGCAAAACTATCACTATCATAATAGCGTTCTACATTTAAGTTCCAATTTGTTCTACCCTGTAGACCAGCTTCCTAGACAATGCCCTATCAATGTTAACCTGTGGATACTCATTTCCCTTACTGTCAAGCACTACCACCTCTTGACAATGTTTGCTAAGTGATAGTGATGTTCATATAATGATGGATACATTTTTGAAAGGGAAATGATGTAAGAGCAAAAGTCCCTGTAATCCAAAAGTCATCTACCTCCATAAATCTAATCGGCATATAGACAAAACCAGAAAGCTGACAAACTCCAAAGAAAACTATTTGAAGACAAGCACACAAAAAATACAAACACAATAAATATTTTAAACAAGAAACTATGTTGCCCCTGCACCACCACATGGGAAGTTTTACAAATCCATTAAATGCTACTTGCAAACACAGCTTGCTGCAATATTTAATTAAAACTACAATTTCAGTTCAGGGGTAAAATCAGAGAATGTTACAGCTACATTTTAACATTCAGCTCTGTTATCTGCCAATGCCAGAATCTAAGCTAAAACTGTAAAACGGCATAAAAGATCTCAGCAGGACTTGGAGTTAGAGCTGAGAGATAATTTTAACAGCTTATTAAATATCAAAATCCACAGCGATGCTTACTCACAAAGAAGTACCGCCAGTAGAGTGGATTCTGGATGTGTAGAATGTGTGAGCATGGAATTTATGAGATGCTGGTCATATTGCCTAATACATGTCTGCCAGAATCAAAATATGACACAGAGGTGGAATTTCATGAGGAGAAAAAATATGCTTCTCATGGAAAGGGCTACGATTACCAGAATTTCTTTTAAACTTTATTTCAGACATTCTTGAAAATCCTTATACTCAGTGCTTCAAGAGTAAAAGTTTAGGAGTACCATAATTCCTTTTAGATTGTGACTTTCAGATAATGGGTTAAGACCATTATCATTCTTTTCAATGCACCCTTCATATAAGGAAACTGCCATCATTCCTTCTAAACTGTACCTCTCAGATAAGTGTTTAGCACAGCGGCTGTTACTTTCAAACTGTTCCTCTCACATAAGATGGTGGGGTTATCATTATTATTTTTAAATTGTACATATTAGAAAAAGAATTAGGACCCCCAGCATTCTTTTTAAATTGTGTCTTTCAGTAAAGGAGTAATGACCATCAGAATTCCTTAGAATCTGTGCTTATCAGTTAGGGAGTTATCCACACCTCAACTATAAAGAACTCTGCAGAATGTCCACATGTTTGTGCCATATATTGTTTCTCATGACATTTGTGTTTTTTCTGACAAATCATTTTAGATTACAGTCGATAAATCTAACAGTCATTTGATTTTTCAGACTTCATATCCTTTAGAAAATGATTGCAAATTTAAAACCTGTTCTCATAGCTACTGTCTAGGTTTGTTAAGAAATCTGTTCCTGAATTTTGGCCCTTGTCTCTGTCCCCATCTCCCGATTCTGGTGCTAAGATGTCCAGAGGTATGGTTAACATAACCAGCATTCCTTAGAACTCACTCCTCTCAAATAAAATGAATAAAACTACTACCAATCCTTTAAAACTGTGCCTTTCAAATCAAGTGTTAGAACTACCATCCATCCTTACAGATCGTATCAGTCAGATATCAGGTAAGAATTATCCTTATGACTTTGCACGCCATATGTCAGATAAGGATAAGGGTTTAAAACTAAACGTTTAAAACAGTGTCTTTCAAATAACATATGGCTCAGCACATACCTTTAAATTGGTATTTCTCAAGTAAGAGGGGTAGGTCTCTATCTTTACCTGCTGTACACTGTGTCTCTCAGATAAGTGGCTTGGCGGCCCACCTGCAAAACGCCTCTTCAGTCTTCATCCTGTACCATAGAAAAAGTTCCGATTAACGGCAACGCATCAACGAAAAACACCTTAAGCTCCTGCTCCACATAAAACGACAGGCTCCACGAGTCGCGACGAAAACAGCAGCAACATAACTTCCTTTCAGCCCAGCCAGCATTTTAAACAGAAGCCCGCTTAAACAGTCCAGCCGGAAATGTGAGCAGAGCTCAATTCCGATACGCTGGTAGCAAGGACGGCGCTGACGTCATCACGCATGTGATGACGTCAGCGAAATAGCGCGAAATGTAAAAATAAACTGGAAATAAATCGGAAATGATGGGGTGTCACTCGGGAATCGTGGCACCCCATCATTTGGACCCCAAAACTCGATAAAAAACGAGTAATTCGGGATGGTTGGGAGGTCTGGATCCCCAGACTATCTCACCACCAGATTACCACACAGGTAGTGCACGTGTTGGACTAATGCAGGTTTGGTCATTGGTACCATTTGATTCACTATTAAATAAGTGCCCCATTGGGGAGCATTCATTTTCTTACTTCTTAGAGCTGTGGTGTAAAATTGTTAGATGTCATCTAGGAGAGAGAAGTACAAGTTTAGTAAACAGATTACATACAAGGACTTGCATATCAAGTACCTTTTTTTGTCTATGCCCTGATCATGACTACAAATCCTGTTCCATTTGTCAGTCATTCATACCCAAGACCATCAGATCGAGACTTTCCTCTATACCTATCTTGAAACACAGTGATTGAAAGGAATAGACCAATCTAAGGTGGGAGACACTCAGGATCCTGATGTTGCCCTTATCCCTAATAAAAAAAAACTCGGTTTACTATTAAAATTTCGAATGGCACTCTGTCGACTGTGCTATAGTCGGCAACGGAAGTTCGAAAATGTCGAATGTCGAAGTCAAAAAATCAATCTAGGAACGGTTTTAACATGGGTTGAGGTAGGTGTTCAGTATTATTCTGAACTAAAAACATCTCCCCTACCTCGACCCATGTTAAAACCCATTCCTAGATTGTTTTTTTGAGTTCGCAATTATCATTTTCGAACTTCCGTGTTCGACTATAGTACAGTCAACGGAGTGCCATTCGAAATTTTAATAGTAAACCAAAAACTCAATAGACAATGAGATGATTCCCAGTCCAACGTCTCTGAGTCAGTCATACTCATTGAGATGGTTGAATCTGTGTTACATCTGATTACCTTTCAAGCTCATTACTCATCTGGTAATGTAAGGGTTAATTCCCAATTGGGAAAATTTCTATATAATACCTGAGTGGTGAATTGTGTCAAACATCTTGGCTAGGTCAAGATAGGTGGAATGCACCATCTTTCCCTTGTCCAGGTCCTTGTTTACTTTCTTGAAGAAGTCAGCCATGTTTAGCAGGCATGATCTACCTTTAATGAATCTGAACTGGGTTGGGTCAAGAGTTAGGAGATTACCTAGCTCCTTGTTAATAAGGTCTCATTCTTTTTAATTTATCCAAGTCTTTTGGGTTTCTATTACCATGATGGGAATGGACTCCATTCCTAAGTCAACGTATGATTAAAGTTCATGAAATTAGTATTGTTTCAATCTTTGAGATCAGCCAGAAGTGCTCTTTGCAGCACCTGTAATGTGCTCAATAATGACTCCATCTGAAATTCATATGGAGTTACATATATTGGTAACATATCTAAATACGACTGTAGATTTCTTTTTTTTAAGACCCGTTGCTCCTACTACTGTCGGAACTGTCTGGGTATCTTTCTTCAACATTGTTCTCATTTCTGCCTGCAAATCCTGATATTTTATGACTTTGTGTCTCTCTGTACGTAAGACACTGTAGTCACTGGGTGTAGCGATTTCAAAGATCAATGCTACTTTTGTCTTCTTTTCTTGGACCACTATATCTGTTTTTGCGCATCTATCCTTTGAGCTGTTGGTAATGGGTGATCTCATGTGATGTAAACTTCATTTTTTATGATGCTTTGTGGCTCATGTTTCCTGTGTATTTCAGCTACTTCAGTACTATAATGTTTACACAATCCCAAGTGCAAAAGTCTTGCGACATTATTATGCCTTTCGGTATACAGTCCTTCTGCCATTAGTATGTCACAACGAGGTATGCAACTATTTCCAGTATTGTTTTACAAAACCTACATTTTTCTGTTTCTCCCACTTGTTCAATGGACTTTGTAAACCAATGTGCACGTAGCCCAATATCTTGGGCCGCCAATATTAACCTTTCATCTTTTGGTTTGAATTGGTCACCATTCCTGTGTTAGATCCTGATCAACATGAGGTTCTTCCAGATGTTTTATATACTTAGAACTATATTTATGCATTTTACACATTTCTTGCCTTGTCATCTGATCCTTCACCTTATATTCTTTCTTATGTTTTTTGGCACAATCAGTTGCTGGCTGATTTTTATCTACTTCAGGTTTGATTTTCATTCTTGCTTGTCGTCGATATGCTTCTGCTAGACTAAGCAGGGAAGTCATCTTAGATTTATTCTTGTCATATTTCAAAACTTTCACTATGTTTGGGTCATGTGAAGTCAGCAGATATGTGTGCAGTCCCATGATTGCAGATCTGTACATGTAATCAATTTCAAGGAGGCCCACACCTCCTTCGGAATGGGGAATATATAATCTTGGTATGCACTGATTTTTATAAATCATTTGGTCAGCATTAAATACTTTTAGTGTAATAGAATTTTTATTCAATGCTTTTGTCTAAAAACAATAGACTTCCTCAGAAAACTAAATACACTTTAGCAAACGCCATTAGTCACTTAAAACATCAATTAACCAATGAAATTCTTCATATAATTAAACAACAAAAATTTAATACCATCTTTAAAGAGCCCACTGTTATAAAAAACAAGTTAAAGGCTTGAATTAGTGTTTACTAATCTCTTACGGCAAATCTCTGGTGTTTCAAAAAAACATGATGTTAATAGTCTCATTTAAACCCAGTGGTTTATCTTCATTTAATCTTACCTGCCATTCTGTTTCTGTCTTCTATATAATATTTTTATAATCACTCAGTCTTTTATCAGGACTAATACCATGTAGAACTAAAAATAACAGATTAGTTAAAGTGTATTTAATTTTCTGAGGGAGTGTATTGTTTTTAGGCGAAAGCATTGAATAAAAATTCTATTATGCTAAAAGTATTTTGAGAGTTATGCCAGTCATTGGTATACTGTTTTTTGTTTGTTTGTTTGTTTTTTCTTGGGTGCTGCAGTTTTCCTATTTTAAAGGTTGTTTTTGCACACTTATCAAGACCAAATTACATTCTTATATCATCTGAAAAAGTCTTGACTACTTGCATTTGTGCTTTCCATTCCTCATCTGATCAACTATACAGTTTTAAATCATTGACAAAGAGAAGATGAGAAGTTTTTACACTTTGTTGTTTTCTAGGAGCCAAATTATTGCCGTGACCTAATCTGTTAAATAGACAGCTTAATGGGTTAAGGGTAAGACGGAATAGTAGAAGTGATAGGGAGTCACCCTGAAATATCCCACTTTGGATTTTTGTCCCTGGAATAATAATTTGTCCTTTATCATGGCTTAATTGCAAAGTGGTTTGCCACTGTTTCATGATCACTGTGCTGTAGCTGATCAGTGTAGGGTGTATCTTACACATTTTTAAGCATTCTTTTATCCATGAATGTGGGATATTATCAAATGCTTTTTTGTAGCCACACTTCCCCATTATGACTTTATTTAGCAACAGATGATCCTTTGCTCCGTATGAGTTTCTTTTATTGTCCTTTTGTTATATTGCCATGATAGAGTTTTCTTCTAAATGACTATAAACTCTGTTGGCATCAATTCTGGTGAATAGTTTATACATAGTTGGAAGGCAAATTTTTAGTCTATAATTTTTAGGGTAGTTTGCAGGTTCACTCTTGAGTAGGAGCATTGTTTTTCCTGTTGTTAGCTAGGTTGATGTCTGTTCAGGGTGCGCATATACATAGTTCTTACTCATGGATAAATCTTTGTGCAAATATGTTAATACTTTTAACCAGAAGTTAGGTACTGCATCTGGGCCTGGTGTTTTCCATTTAGAGGCTTTTCTTAACTTTGTTTCAGTCTCTCTGGCTGTTACTTCATTCCATTTCATATGCTGTACAATTGAACTTCTTATACTTTCTTTTACTTCTTCTATATATTTAGCATCTTTGTTATGCTCCATAGGATCTTCATAAATACTTCTGCAAAATGCATCTATTTCTTCTTTTTTTGGGTGGTCTTTCAATTCCCTTTACCTTGTTTCCAAATTCCCTATCAAACTTTTTGTGGTCATAAATGAATTGCTTATTTTGTACTTTTCTTTTATATTTATCTGCGTATCTTCTAAGTATTTCTGCTTGTGCTGATATTTTTAGTTTATTATTTGCAATAGTGCATGATAGATCCTGATACATTAAAATATTGCACATTGCTTTTATCACATCTATACTTATGAGTATTTTTATTGATCCGTTTCCTCTTCTATATTCCTCTAACAGTGACACTTCTTGCCTTAACTGCTTTATAGTTTTCTCTCTTCTGTACATCCATGATGGTATTAGATTTCTTACCTTTCTTTCCCTTACTACCCTGAGTTCTTATGGTAGAATTTTATCAGTTATTAGTTTAGCTGCACAATAATATACCCTGTTTACTTCTGTTATATCACATGGATCTCTATGGACAGTTTTAATTAGTGTTCATTTGTTTTATCAAACTTCTGACTTTTTGGGTTTCATTGACCTTCTTCAGTCTATTTCTTTCACTGATCTCAATTCATTTATCTCTATTAAATCAAGCAACTCTTCTCTTAGCTCATTTTCTTCTAAACTGAGGGCACATTTTTTGTTCTCCATTTTCTGCGGGCATTCTGTAGAAAGTTCTATAGCATCTTCCTGTGGCACATTTTCTTAAATTTCACCCTGTGCCATCAGTTGCTCTGTCATATAGGAACTCACTGGCCTGCCACTCCTCAATACTGACCTCACCAGAGTTGCCACAGTTTCCTGTTCCTTCCCTTGCTGTCCATCTTCATATGGCAACTGACCAGTTGCTTCTCATTCCAATGGTTTCTCCTTAATTTGGATGTCTATTTGTCTATCCTGCTGTGGTGCTTTCTCGGTTAGATTTTTTTACACTGAATCTTTCACTTCAAAGGTACTCCATAACCTCAGTTTCTATTTCTTTAACTTCTCCATTACTAATCTTATTTTCTACTTTTACTCTTTGTCTTCTTATTTTTTTTGTATTGTAAAGTTTTCCATGTCTGGATTCCATTGCATGTATTTCTTTTCAAATATCCTTGGTGCTGCTCTGTTTGTATTGATTAGTTTTGCTTTCTTCCTTTGCATAAATATTACATCATATTAAATCTCCTGTTCTTTCTCATGTCCATATTTCTTCTTCAGATGTCTCTTGAACTTCACGTTTCTCCTTAATTTGGGGACTCATTCCGTCATTCTGTGATGTAACCTGTGTTAGACCTTCTACTCCAAATCCTTCACTTTGCAGGCATTCCATAAATTCAACTTCTATTTTTTAACTTTTACTTTACTAATCTTTTCTACATTCCCTCTTTGTGATATTATTTTCTTTATTGGGAAATTTTCCACATCTGGATGCTTTTGCCCATATTTCTCTTTGAATATCTTTGGGGCTGCCTTTTTTGTATTGATTAATTTGGCTTTTGACTTTGCATAAATATTACACCATATCAAATCTCTCTTTCTTTCATATGTCCATATTTTTTATACTTTTCAAAAATCTGTAGGTTTTGTTTATATTTTCGCACTTCTTCAGATGCTTCTTTTTCCAAACAGATCAAAGTTTCTTGGTCTATATAATGTTTTTCACAAATCTGTTGTATTAATGAACACGTGTTTTTATTTGAGGCTTCTGACAGTTTTACTTGTGGAAGTCTTTTTTTTTTCCTGTAATTTCTCTCTTAATCTTTTTCTATATCTTGTATCTTTAAATTGTAGACTTTTGCATACTAGTAACAATACATAATTTCTTTCTTATCCTCAATACTCCACTCTATCATCTTTATTCCTTTTCTTTGGCCTATCAGTTTTTATGATTTTTGTGGACTGCTACTTCCTTCTACAATGGGGGGGGGGGCATGCTCCCCTGGGCTTTGCCTAGCCCCATCATAGGAATGTTTCTGTATTTTGAGAATTCTACACTGTCATTTTTTTCCAGTCCTGGTATAAGTGCTCCTATCAGTCTATATATCAGTGTTGTCTTGGTGAGATTTTGTGAAAAGCAGGGTGCACCTCGTGAAGGTACTCATCAAAACTTGAGGATGAATTCAGTTTCAGCAATACTACTCTCTTTTGCTTGCTGACTTATCATCTCTCTATTTGGACCCCATAAGGCCCATAATAATTTTTTTCATGGTCTTGCAAATGAGGCTAGATAAGCTTATGGACCTATAATTCCCAGGGTTGGTTGATAGTCCCCTTTTGTGCAGAGAGATTATTGTTGCTGTTCTCCATTCTGCCAGAACATAGCCAGTTTGCAGGCTGTGGTTAAACAGGGATCCAAGTGGGTTTGCTATGTCATGTTTTAAGTTGTTTAAAAGGCAACCTGGTATACTGTCTGGCCCCATTGATGCTGTGTTTTTGGCCTTGGAGAGTGCTGAGATCACCTGGTCTCTTGAGATAATAGGTTGAGGAATAGTGGAGGCTATACTTTGGGTGATGACTGGAGGGTCAGGTGGGGTGAAGTTTGCTCGAAATCTGTCAGCTAGCAGGTTGGCTACTGCCTCCAGTTGAGTTTGGGTGGTGCCATTCATAACCAGTTCAGTGCATAGCTGAGCATTACTTTTTAGATTTTGGATGTAGTTAAAGAATGCCTCATGATTATCCTTAGCCAGGGTGGCTATTTTTGTTTTGTAATTAGCTTTGGAGGACTTGACAAGCTCTCTAATTTATTTGTTTAAGCTAGAGAGGGATTTCTTCCTCTGCTGACCTGGTTCCCTCTTGTTCTTGGGCATTTCTTTCTTTCTGTTGTATAGCCTATGTATACTAGTGGTCCACTAGTGTGGCTTGTTTCTATTTTGGCAAGACCTACTTTTAGTCCAGGCAGGTACAACCAAGTCTATACAACTGGTTATACAGGGCATTGGTGTACACCTCTACATATGAATGTATGTTATCTGTGTTTAAGGGGGCTTTGAAACTTCTTACATCATCACTTAATAGGAAGTAATTTGTCTTTGAAAAATTATTAAACATTTTTGAGCTTGATGGGGCGTCTGATCTTATAATTACATTGAATGAAACTGATTTATGGTCCGATCTTACCAGGGAGGACATCACATGGGGGGCTATTTTTGTTTTGTAGGGGGTCCATTATTCTCCCCATGTTAGTGAGTACTATGTTCAGGACATTTGAGCCTCTTGTGGGTGTGTTGACTAGGTGTTCCAGAGCATTTGCATTGACGAAGTCCAAGAACCTCTGAGGCAGCATGTTTATGGTCATGTATGTTTCCAAGTCGATGGTAGGACAGTTAAAATCACCAATTAGTAAGGTAATTGGGCTGTATGGCAAGTGACATCAGTAAGTACAGGTATGCTGGATGCTTTTCCTGTTTCATGTTGGGGCACCTATAGCTAGCTATGATTTGGTAGGAGGCTTTGCCTATAGTTAATTGGACATGAAGTACCTCAAGCGAGTCATACTGTTTGATCAGTCTTGAGGTATATTTATCCTTAATGAAGATGGATGCACCTCCTCCTTTGTTTTTTTCATGCTCAGTTTGTGGTCTGAATGTATGGAAGGCATTTTAGCCCTGCATGGCTGGGGCGCTTTCTGCACTTTTGAGCCATGTCTCGATGACTGCACAGACGTCAGTTTTTTGTTTAGACTCCTAGCAGCAGTCCCTTGAGTTTATCTAGAGAGGATTTTGTTATGTTAGGAGGTTGGCTATTTTGACATTGCCTAAGCAAGGCACAATAGGGGGTGGCTAATGCCTTTGTCAGGATCCAAAAGTCTAGAGGAGACAAGTGCAGACCATCTCTAATAAAGTTAGCGTGGCCTGTTTACAATTCCCTGGCTGACAGATACTGGATCCCCTTGGCTGACACCAGAAACTTAGCAAATGGCATCATCCTTGGAGAAGGTAGAATGCTGCTTAAGGCTAGGCTTATACCTGCCTGTGACACAGTCTGAGAGCTCAGTCATGTCCCTCTTCATATAGTCCAGTGAGGTATATCTCAATTCATTCACCCTCCACATGGACTATGACAGTCATACCGGTACTTGTGGTTGATGGACTTGAGTGCTTGAGGGACTTTACAGATCGTGGCACCTGACTAGCATCTAACTGTATCCCACTCCTTATCCAGCCTGGTGAGTGAAACACCAATGTGTCTTACAATGGATTCACCTATGACCAATACATTTAGATTTTGTGGCGTTAACACCTTATGGATTTATTTGCTGAGAAAATGGTGTGTGTGTTATTATGTGCTGTGGTTGTGTTTTGCATAGTTATATGTTATAACTATGCATAGTTATATGTGTAAGTGATTTCTGTTTGGGAGGTCTTTGATCTTTTAAGTTACTAGTGGCAAATGTCGGTTTATGTGTCATGTCCTTATTTAGTGTGTGTGTGTGTGTGTGTGTGTGTGTGTGTGTGTGTGTGTGTGTGTGTGTGCTTGCAACCTGTTTGGCATTCAGTTTGTCCTTATGCAAGAGTCTTCCTTCCAATTTCATAATCTAGCTACATCTCTCTCATAAAGTATTTGTTTCAGGAGTAAGTAGTTGTTAGTATACATGAGACAATTGCTACAGTGCCTCTGGATGCCCATGTCTATCAGGCTGACCAGAGACATGATGGGAAACTGCCCATTCATGATAGTGGGCTCTTACTGTATGTTTTATTAGGGAAGGGAATGAGTTAATTTGACAGGACTTTGCTGCTAGTGCTGAGACTACAAAAGGAGCCTATACTATGTATAGGCTAAGGTTGATCAATAAAGCAACACTGCTCAGTGTGCAACTGAGTTGCTCCTAGAGCAGCAGAAAAGTGATAGCTGTTTAGGGAAAACTGAGTTTCTAGGCTTTTGCATCTGTACAGGGCACTGCTAACTATTGCTGGGTGAAGAATAGCACTGTGCAAATGCAAAGCTTAAGTACAAGCAAAGAGAAAAAAGTTGTAAGCTAACTACCACTCAGGAAAGTGTACAATAAGCCTTCCACCAGCAATCCCAACTCAGACAAGTGAAATCAGCGCACCTCTGCCACAAGGGTGCGGAAAAACACCTTCTTAATGTGGAATAGCTGGTTTGGAGCCAAAGTATAACAAGAGCACACACACACTGCCTACAACAGCCCTACAACTAACATATATAATGTAATACCATGCAATTAACTACATAAAGCAATAGTAGACAGCATATTTTCTTTTTTTTTGCTATAAATTGCAAAAATAACAGCAAATAGCTTAATAAATTGTTACGGTACAGTCACAGTATATAAGAGAAGAAATACTTATTTTTGTCCTTTCAGTAGTGTATTGGTGCAGGTAAATGCAGATTTTCAATGATCAGTAGCAAAGTCACCAAATGATAGGCAGCTCTGAATATCTATGCCAAAGCCTGCACAAATGTGAGGCTTAAACATGAGCAATGAGAAACAAGTTTTAATCTACCAATCAGAAAAGCATACAATAAGCCTTCCAACAACAATCCCCAACTCAGACAAGTTAAATCAGCACACTTTTGCCACAAGGGTGCTGAGAAACACCTTAATGTAGAATAGCTGGTTTGGAGCCCAAGTGTAAGAAGTCCAGACAAATTACCTACAACAGCTCTACAACTAACAGACAAAATATAGTACAGTGCAATTAACTACTTAAAGCAGCAGCAAACAGTGCAGTTTTTTTGAAACTGCTGAAATTCAGTCACAGCATATGAGGCAAGTGCAAACAAATACTTCATAGGTTTATAGGTTCATAGATGTGTACTAGGCTAATGGCACTGGAGCCTTTACAAGCCTAACCCATAGAAATGACTTGGCATTGTGCCGCCTGACATTAGTTCCCAGTGCCTCTATCAAGTAGAGCCACTGAGTGATCCCTGGGATGAACTTTCTATTACCCATCCACTCATCAAGATTTCTCTTAAAGAGGGTCAGCAAGGTGGTCTGCTTGACATGTATGGGAAGTCTATTCCATAACATGGGTAGTCTCTGGGTGAGGAACCTGTCCCTCCAGCATGTTCTGTTAATTGTGGTAATGAGATTGAGGTCTCTGGAGCATGTGGTGCAAAGGGATTGTGATTTCTTTAGATGTAGCATTTCTAACAGAGCAGGGTCAGACATGCCTTTGTAAGTCAAGTAGAGATCACCTCTAAGTAGGCGATATGAGACAGAGGATAGCTGGAGTCTTTTGAGTCTGTCCATGTAGGACATGTTTAATGCCTATGATCCTCTTCATGAGGCACTTCTGTGGCCTCTCCAGCTGTTGCAGGTGTCTATTAAGGTACATGCCAAATGGGGCATTATACTCGATAATCAGTCTAATGAGGGAAAAGTAGAGAGAGATGATGACCTCTTTCCTCCTGGATGCAAAACCCTTGGTAATGAGATGTGCCACATAGAAGGACTTTCTGACCATGGTGGCAGTGTGGTGGTTGAAGGAGAGGGTGCTGTCAACCTGCGTCCCCAGATCTCTTATAACACCTTCAGTGTTCAGTGGGCTCCCATCGATGTGGTAATTAGTGAGAACTGAGTTTTTACCAAAGGGGATGACAATGCATTTTTTGGCATTAGGCTTAAGGCCATGGTTTTGACACTAGTCATTGGTCTCAGTGAGGACTTTCTGTGGGATGTCTGCATCACTTCGGGAGTTAATAATGGATCTCAGCTTGCAGTCATCTGGAAACTTGGTCAGTCAGAGTCCCTTTGTGTTGGCCTGGACTTCTGAGAAGTAGATGTTGAACAGGAGAGGAACAGGACCGATCCCTGTGGGACTCTACTCATGACTGGTCTGCAGTCTGACTTGGAGTCCGCTACTTTCACACTGTTTGTTCTATCTGTGAGCCAATTTGCAACCCACCTAGTGATATAGGGGGTTGGTGAGTGAGGAATGGTATTAAAGGCCTTGGCCACATCAAGGTAGGCTGTATGCACTGCCTTACCTTCATCCACAACCCTGGTGACTGACTCAAAGAAGTCAACCAGGTTGAGCAGGCATGATCTCCCTTTCACAAGGCCAAATTGCATGGGGTCTGGAGTGTAGAGATTTCCTATATCTTTGTTAATCAGGTGCATGATGATGTGCTCCATAGCTTTACATATCAGACTCATCAGGCTAATGTGGAGTTAATTCCCAGGGTCTGTAGTCGCTCCCCTTTATGGAGAGGGATGACTGCAGCAGTGCGCCATTTGGTAGGGACAAAGCCTGAGGTGAGGCTGTGACTGAACAGGGCACACAGATGTGGTGTCAGTTCACTTTGTAGTTCATGTAGAACACAACCATGGATATTATCAGGTCCCATGGAAGCTGTATTCTTGGCCTTGGACAATGCAGCTTTAACCTGTGCTGCAGTAATGCTGGGTGCCTGACATTCTTCCAGTATTGTGATTGGTCCTTTAGGGGGGAGAGAGGGGTAAATATTGCACAGAATCTTTCAGCCAGTATGTTGGCAATATCTGTTGGCTGTGTACAGGGGGTACCATTGTGCAGTATCTCAGAGCAAATCTGGGTATTGCCATGGAGGTTCTTGATATAGTTATAGAAGGCTTTGTGATTGTTTTTAGTGTCTGCTGCAATTCTGCCTTCATAGCTGGCTTTAGAGGATTTGATGAGGGGATCTCAACTTTTTGTTGAGCCTAATAAGGGAGTTTTTCCGGTCATGGGACTTCACCTTTTTCTGCAACAGTTTCTTCCTTCTGTTGTATAGTTTATTAATGGCAGGGGACCACCAGATTGGCTTCCTTTTTTGGAGGAGAGTGTTTTGGTTCTGTTGGGTATGGCTAGTTCCATGCATTTATGTACATGTTCATACAGTGCATTAGTGTATGATTCGGCAGTCATGCAGCTATTTTCCATTGGCATGGGTGCTGTGAAATTAGCCACCTCTGTTTTTAGGAGTCCAAAGTCAGCTTTGGAGATGTTTTTCAAGGTGGTTACCTTTGTGGGGGGTGTGGGTGAGATGTGGATTTTCATGGTGATTAGCTTATGGTTGGATCTGACCAGAGAGGGATTGACTATTGGTGTAGAGCAACGGTCACCCATGTTAGTAATAACCAGCCCTTTTGTGTGTTTCCTAGCACAGATAGATCAGGTAAATGCCTTCTGCCACTAGATGAATAACCACAATCTTCCTAATGTAAAGCACAGTAAAGGAGTGCCCGGAGTGAAATGCTACCATAAACAAACTTAAAGATATGTATACAGCAGTGTTCATTAAAGAGCTTACAAAACTGTGATTATTCAATAAAAGTACTTTGCTTTGTATAAATGAGTCAGGAGCCAGTCAATTATATAGAATTTATAAAGGCATTATAAAAAAATGTTTGCACTTTATGCATTAGCTTTTACTGTATTTGTGTTTCCTCCTACTTTATTTTGCTTTTCTTAAAAGTACTCAATTTTATTTATTCTGCTGCATTTATTACTGCTTGGTCATAGCCTGATTAAATTGTAACTGTTATTCTAAGTCTTTTGGTTTAAGCACTTGGGCTTCATACAGGCTGTTTTACATTAAGAAGGTTTGTGGTCTGCACTGTTGTGGCAGGACAGGTAGCTTACATCCTTCTAAGCTGGGAATTGCTGATTGAAGGCCCAGTGTCTGCTATTCTAAAAGTGTATTAGTTCTGGCTTAAGCACTTGGGCTTCAGGCCAGTTATTCTACATTAAGAAGGTTTCTGGTCTGCACTCTTGTGGAAGGAGAAGCTGGATTCTGCCCTTCTGAGCTGGGAATTTCTTGTCACAGGCTTATTGTTACTGCTTATTTGAACTGTTTCTGAAATTGGTGCACCTTGTTGCTGTAGGATAGACCAGATTCAGGCCTGCTGAATCTAGCTTTGTTTGTATAACTTGAGCACTGATCCAGGCCATCTTTTTTGGAGAAGGTTCCCCTGCACCCTAGTAAGCAGGGGTGGGCATTTAGAACTTGTCTGATTGAAGACTGCTGGAACAGGGCTCAGTTTTGAGCTTTTTTCTGGTTAATTGTGTAACTTGTTCATAGGTTCATAGGTAGGTACTAGGCTATCAGCCCAAGGGCCTACATAAGCCTAGCCGACAAGGTTCCCTGGCGTACGCCACCCAAGAAAGTTATTTTCCTGTGCCACTGTCGAGCAGAGACACAGAAGTGATCCCCAGGGTGTATTTTCTATTTCCCATCCACTCATCAAGATTTTTCTTGATTTTGTGACTGCTTATTTGAGCTGTTTCTTTCTGAAATTTGTGCGCCTTGTTGTTATAGCATAGACCAGATTCAGGCCTGCTGAATCTAGCTTTGTTTGTATAACTTGAGCACTGATCCGGGCCATCTTTTTTGGAGAAGGTTCCCCTGCACCCTAGTAAGCAGAAGAGAAGAATCAGTTTGTTCATATTGCACTTTATTCATCTGCTTTTACTGTATTTGTGTTTCTTCCTACTTTATTACTGGAGGCATTGACTGCAACTCTGATCTGTGATATATAACAATAAGTATCATTTTCTGTGCTTTTAAACTATTATTTTGAGTGTATCTGCTTTATTTTCTGAAAAAAAAATGTTATATATATATATATATATATATATATATATATATATATATATATATATATACTTGTTTCCCACCTTTCCAAGCTAGTATAGTCCAGTTTTCAGGTTAGTGCTGAATTCAGGGCTGTGTTACAAATCTCTGTGTTTGCCCATACCTTACTTGGATAGAAGGAAGCTTCTCTGTTCACCTGTGAGAGAGGGGAGCTTTGAGCAGCCTATCTGTCCCTGGAGGAGTGGTTTCAGCCCAGAAATTAGTAGTTTATTGGCCATTTTGGCTAATTTTTATCTCTTTCATTTCCTTGCTATAAATACCGTATTTGCCCTGTTTTGCACTCCGGGCAGCATCGGTTAGCTAGGGTAAAACTATTCCCGGCTCCACAAAGTCTCCTGTTCAATTTTTCCCTTGGAACTAGACAAACTTTCAACTTAAGAACTCAAGCCATTCATTTCTCAGCCCTGCACTTGCTGAAAACTTATAGCAAGCACGTTTAAACCCTAGCACTAGCCCCTCCTGTACTGTACTGTACAGAAGGACAAGGCTCTCTATTTGACCTTACCAGCCATCCAGTAAAACAGTTCACTGCACCTATCCAGGCATGTCCAAAGGGCAGTTTCAGGTGTACTCTCCAGTCCAACTGGTGAATCTGGGCATTTTGAGGAAATGTTACAACTGCCTCATGTACACAGACAACCCCCTCCTCCTACCACCAAACACTAATACATGCAAGAGATGCAGTTTTACAGCCAAACCTGAGGCTAAGCTCTCTCAACCCAAGACTGGATCAGACAGTCAAGAGGAGAAGGGAAATACTTGCATCACACCACCAGTCTTACATAGACCCATTAAACCAGCACTGGCAAAAAACATACATAAATACATGAAACATACTCGGAGGCTCTAAATAAAAATCTGCAATGCCAACAGAGACCTCCAAAGCAAACATCCAAGCAACCTCCACCCTCCAACACAAACCATGAAACACATACTTCACAAAACCAGTGTGCCATGCAATCACAGCCCTTAAGGCAAAATAACATACCCAACATACTAGTAATAGGTGAGTCTATAGTCAGGCACACTGACGTCCTACTCACTAGGCTGAATAAGGAGAAGGTTACTGTTAGCTGCCTGTCAGGTGCCAGGATCCGCCACATAACACAAGCACTCAGGTCACTCCAGAACAAGTACAAATATCACTCTGCCATTGTCCATGTTGGTGCGAATGATCTGAGCCATACCTCCCTGGACTACATGAAAAGAGACATGGAAGAGCTCTCTGATCATGTAGCCCAGGCCAGTATGACTCTGACCCTGAGTAGCATCCTGCCCTCACCAAGAATGATACCACGGTATAAAGAAAAAATTCTCGATTTCAACAATTGGCTACATTTCTGGTGTCATTCAAAGGGGATCCAGTGTCTGTCCACCTGGGAATGACATGCTCGACAAGCCATGCTGCTTTGCTAGAGACGGCTTGCACCTGTCACCCTTAGGCTTTCGAATACTGGCCAAGGTTCTTGCCACCCCCATAGTGCCTTTTTTAGGCAAGGCTCAAAAGACAAACCCACCACCGTAAATAGCACAAGTAACAAAAAACTGAGGGTAATGCTACTCAGTGCCAGAAGTCTAAATCTCAAAATGCACGTACTCAAGGCACTCCTCAGTATGGAGAAAATCGATATATGTGTAGTAACAGAAACCTGGTTTAAGGCTCCAGAGAGCACCCCAGCACTACCAGGCTACAACTCATACCATACATTTCGGCCACAGAACCCAAACCTAAATACAAGGATACCCACACCTCCAGGTTAGTGGCACAGCACGGTGCTTCAGAGATCATCCATGTGCAACTAACAATGGACAAAACAGCAATTCAAATTGTAGCTTGCTACAGATCACCCATCATGCCCCAGGACCCCCATTCCGCATTTCAGGAAACACTGGGAAACATAAAGGTCCTACCAACCACCCTAATATTGGGTGATTTCAATTACCCAAACATTAACTGGTAGAACTACTCAAGTACTAACTCCCTTGCCCAACTTTTCCTAGAATTTATAAACTCAAATGCCCTGGTTCAACTGGTCAACACTCCCACCAGAGGTGACAACATATTGGACCTGGTCATCACCAACATGGGCGACCGGTGTTCCACACCAGAGGTCAACCCCTCGCTGGTTAGATGTGACCATAAACAAATCACTTTGGATATCCATATTCCGCCCCCTACCCCGGACAAGAAAACCACTGTGAAAAAGTTTTCAAAAGCAAACTTCACATTACTTAAGACTGAGGTGGAAAGTTTCAAAGCCCCCTTGCTGGAGGATAACATTGTCCAAGCTGCAAAATTCTTTACTAATGCATTCTACGGGCAGCTACAAGAATGCATGGATCATGCCATCCCAAGCAAAACCAAGACTCACTCCTCCAAGAAAAGGAAACCAGTCTGGTGGACTCCTGCCATAAACAAGCTATACAATAGAAGGAGGAAACTAGTACAGAAAAGAGTAAAATCCCAAGAAGGGAAGACATCCCTGATCAGTATCAGCAAGAAACTACACTCCCTCATAAAATCATCCAAGGCGAGCTTTGAAAGAAAAATTGACAAGGACTCCAAAGATAGCCATAAGGCATTTTTAGCAATGCTCAGATCTGCTTGGAGTTAGTGCAGAATGGCACAAAATACACTGAACCGACTGATATCGCCAACATCTTGGCAGACGGGTTCAGCGCAAACTTCACCCCCTCTCACCCCCAAAAGGGCTCATGACCATACCAGAAGAATGTAGAGTCCCTGAAATCACAGACGCTCAGGTTAAAACAGCCCTCTCCAAAGCCAAAAACACAGCATCAATGGGACAGACGGTGTCCCAGGCTGCGTCCTACATGATCTCAAAGACGAAGTAACCCCTCACCTAAACACACTGTTCAAACTCAGCCTGTCTACAGGCTACATACTCATAGAGTGGCGCACAGCAATGGTTATTCTGCTCCCACAAAGGTGGAGTCACAACAGAGCCCGGCAACTATCTCCCTATAAACCTGATTAGCTTGGTCTGCAAGGCCATGGAGCGTATCATCATGGAACTCATTAACAGAGACATGGGGAACCTCAAAACACTGGACCCTACCCATTTTCACTTTGTTAATGGCAGATCATGCCTCCTAATCCTGGTGGACTTCTTTGAGACAGTTACCAAGGCTATAGATGAGGGAAAGGTGGTACACACAGCCTACCTAGATCTTGCTAAGGCATATGACACATTCCCCATTCTAGTATTATAGACAAGCTCACCAGCCTGAACATAAACCCCTATGTCACAAGATGGGTTGCAAACTGGCTCATGGACAGAACCCACATGGTGAGAGTTGTGGGAGCTAGGTCCAACTCTAAACCAGTTACAAGTGGCATTCCCCAGGGGTCAGTCCTAGGACCTCTCCTGTACGGCATATACTTCTCAGTGGTACAGGCAGGCACAGGAGGACTATGGCTGACCAAGTTCGCAGATGACTGCAAATTAGGGGCTATAACTGACTCTCCGGCTGACACAGACATCCTTCAAAAGGGTCTCACTGAGATGGATACCTGGTGTCAAAATCATGGCCTCGAGCTAAATGCCAAAAGGTGCACAGTCATCCCCTTTGGAAAAAACAAAGTACCCACAAACTACCACATAGGTGGTAGTCCCCTAAATACGGAAGATGTAATAAGAGATCTGGGGACCCATGTAGATAGTAATCTCACCTTTGATAATCACATTACCACAGTGGTTAGAAAATCCTTCTACATGGCCCACCTAATCACAAAAGGGCTCACATCCAGATCAAAAGAGGTCATTGTGCCCCTCTACTCATCACTCATTAGACCCATCATAGAGTACAACACACCATTTGGGATGTACCTTACAAGAACCTGCAACAGCTGGAAAGACCACAGAAGTACCTCACCAAGAGGATCACTGGCCTCAAACAGATGCCCTATGCAGCTCAACTGAAGAAACTCCAGTTGTACTCGGTTGCATACCGTCTACTCAGAGGTGATCTCTGCCTGACATACAAGGCCATGTCCAACCCAGAATTGATGGACATGCTCTACCTAAAGAAAACCTTATCCCCTCGAGCCACATGCTCTAGGGATCTAAACCTCACCACAGCAATAAATAGGATGTGCTGGAGGGATAGATTCCTGTCCCAGAGACTTCCCATGCTTTGGAACAAGATCCCAATCTACATTAGGCAGAGCTCCTCGCTAACACTCTTCAAAAGAAACCTTGACGAGTGGATGGGAAACAGAAAGTTTACCTCGGGGATCACTTCAGTGACTCTGCTGGACAGAGGCACAGGGAACTAATCTAAGGGGGCAGCAAAAGCCAACACATTCTGGCTAGGCTTATAAATGCCTTTGGGCAGATAGCCTAGTACCCACCTATGAACCTATTAAAAACAAGTTACGCTGATTAACACTCCAGCCAATAAAACTACATGCAAAAATCTCAAGTGTTTCCCCAATCTAAACAGACCAGGTTACCTCCCAGTTCACTAGGTAGAAAATCCACTGACCTCTTGATGTAAAAACAAGTGCTTGCTAGAGTGTAAAAATACACTAATTTATTCAAATGCTTGCTATAGATAATGAATTCACATCAAGTAAATCAGAAGAACAGACAACGAGAGGCAAAATGCACTTTATCAATATAAGCACAAGGAAAGGCAAATAAATAATTCAATATATCAACAGCAGTGTAGAAAGGGAGGATCTTATTAAGCTCCCATTACAGTAGGGGTAAGCAGCTTAAAAGCATTAGGTAAAATGTGCAACCTAGATAATCTAAGTGTCTATCCCTCACATAGGTTCATAGGTTCATAGGTTCATAGGTTCATACTAGGCTATCTGCCCAAGGGCATTTATAAGCCTAGCCCATAGTTATGTGGCTTTCGCCACCCCTTTAGTTTAAATAAAAACTATGCCTATCATTTTGCTGTGCCTCTGTCAAGCAGTGACACTGAAGTAATCCCTGGGGTATATCTGCAATCTCCCATCCATTGGTCAAGATTCCTCTTGAACAAGGCCAGAGAGGTGCTCTGCCTCACATGTACCGGGATTTTGTTCCACAGCATAGGGAGTCTCTGGGTGATGAATCTGTCCCTCCAGCACGTTCTATTTATAACCGTGTCAAGGTTTAAGTCTCCCGCCCTTGTGGTTCTGAGGGATCTAGATTTTTGAGGTGAAGCATATTCATCAAATCTGGGTTTGACATGGCCTTATATGTCAGGCACAGGTCACCTCTGAGCAAGCGGTATGAGACTGAATAGAGCTGGAGTTCTTTCAGTCGGGCAGCATAAGACATATTTTTGAGACCCTTTATCCTTTTGGTGAGGAACTTTTGGGGCCTTTCAAGCTGCAGCAGGTGTCTGGTCAGATACATTCTGAACGGGGCATTGTACTCAATCATAGGTCTAATGAGTGATGAGTACAGGGGATGATGACCTCCCTTGATCTAGATGTGAATCCTTCATGATCAGGTGGGCGATATAGAAGGTTTTCCTAACTACTTTAGCAACATGAGTGTCAAACGATAGGCTACTGTCAACCTGGGTCCCCAGATCCCTGATGACTTTTTCTGTGCTCAGTGGATTGCCACCTATATGGTAGCTAGGGGTAACCTTGTTTTTCCCGAAGGGTATGACTATGCATTTTTGGCGCTTAACTTCAGGCCATGGCTCTGGCACCAGTTATCCGTTTCTGTGAGGCCCTTCTGGAGGATATCTGTGTCAGATGTGTTTTCGACTATGGCGCCAGTTTGCAGTCATCTGCAAACTTTGTCAGCCATAACCCTCCTGTGTTTGCTTGTACTTCAGAAAAGTAGATGCTGAACAAGAGTGGACCCAGGACTGAGCCCTGTGGGACACCACTTGTGACAGGCTTTGAGTCTGACATGGCTCCAGCAACTCTGACCCTGTGGGTTCTGTCACTTAGCCAGTTTGCAACCCATCTTGTGATGTATGGGTTTGCATTCAAGCTGATGAGTTTTTTGATGATACCTGAGTGGGGTATTGTGTCGAAGGCCTTTGCCAGGTCGAGGTAGGCTGTATGGACTGCCTTTCCTCATCAATGGCCTTGGTGACTGTCTCAAAAAAGTCAACCAAGTTTAAGAGGCAGGATCTGCCTTTGACAAAGCCAAACTGGGTTGGATCCAAAGTCTGCAAGTTCCCTTTGTCTTTATTTATGAGTTCCATTATGATCCTCTCCATGGCTTTGCAGATAAGGCTTGTCAAGCTAATGGGGCGGTAATTTCCAGGGTCTGTGGAGGCACCGCCCTTATGAAGTGGGACCACAGTCACCGTGCGCCACTCCTTGGGTACGTATCCTGAGGTGAGGCTAAGATTAAACAGCTGTCCTAACTGTGGGTTTAATTCCTCGTTGAGTTCGTGAAGCACACAGCCGGGACACCATCCGTCCCATGGATGCTGTGTTTTTTGCCTTAGTGAGGGCAGTTCTCACCTGGGTGTTGGAGATGTTTGGGGGGCTACAATCCTCTGGAATAGATATCTCTTCTTTTCGGGGAGGGGAGAAATTTGCACTGAACCTGTCAGCCAGTATGTTGGCAATGTGTGTAGGTTCAGTAATTTTCACATCATTTTGAACTAATTCTGAGCATATCTGGGAGTTTCCTCCTAGGTTTCTAACATAGCTAAAGAAGGCCTTATGATTGTCTTTAGAGTCCTTGGCGATTTTTCTCTCAAAATTTGCCTTGGATGATTTTATGAGAGCTCTTAGTTTTTACTTATAATGATCAAAGGTGTCTTACCTTTCAAGGATTTTGCTCTATCTTGTAGTAGCTTCCTCCTTTTGTTGTAGAGCTTGTTTATGGCTGGGGTCCACCAGACTGGACGCTTGCCTTTGGTACAGAGAGTCTTAGTTTTGTTTGGGATTGCCTGATCCATGCAGTCCTGTAGGTGCTGGTAGAAGCCATTTGTAAGTGATTCAGCGGTTTGAGTAATGTTTACCACTGGCTCAGGGGCCTTAAAGGAGACCACACTAGTTTTTAGAAGTGTGAAATCGGCTTTTGAGAAGTTTTTCACTGTGGTCTTTTTGTTTCAGGTGGGGCGGGATGAGGACCTCCAGCGAGATTAGTTTATGATCTGATCTCACCAGTGAGGGGTATACTTCCGGTGTTGAACATTTTGATCCCATGTTCGTGATGATGAGATCAAGTATGTTTTCTCCTCTTGTGGGGATGGTGACTAGTTGTTCCATGGCATTTGAGTTTATGAACTCCAGGAATCTTTGGGTTAGAGTGTTCGGGCTTGAGTAGTGTTCCCAGTCTATATTAGGGTAGTTGAAGTCACCTAGTATGATGGTGTTTGGAGATACATTTATCCCCTCCAATGTTTTCAGGAAGGCCATGTGAGGTTCCTGAGTTTGAGAGGGATACATAGAACAAAAAGACCAGGCCAAGCAGATTTCTTAAAACAAAAAACAAAATGGAGCAGGTAAAACAGAAAGCACCTCTATCATTCACAGACAAAAAATATAGGTTTACTTTCCTCACCCAACAGGGAATCACCAGCTGTGTGTTAGTTTATGCAGTCTAAATACAAGCATAATGCAGGCCTCCCTTCCTTAGGAAAAAGTCCAAAGCTTGGTAATTGTTTTTTTTTCAAAACCCTCTGCTTGATGACTCACTGCACTGCAAGGGACTTCCTCAGAGCCCTGGGGTTTATGGCTGCATCCATCCCAATGATCCCACTTGCCAGGCTACAAATGAGAAAAATTCAGTGGTGCCTGAAATTAATTTGGGTCTAACACTCACATCCCTTGGACACCCTGATCCTTTTTTGCCCTGCATCAAGAAGGAGTTTCTCTGGCAGGAGAAGCAGGTGTTTTCCAACCCAGGCCTTTCATTCACCTCTACACCTTTACAACCAAATTCTTCACACCAATGCTTCACATAGGGCCTGGGGGGCCTGGACAGGCTGCCACAAGGTACAGGAGAAATGTCCAACCTCTCTCTACAGGGAAAGCATCAACCTGATAAGAAATGAGGGCCTGTCTGTAGGCTCTGCAGATTTTCTCACACCTTTGGAAACTAGGTACCTCCCTAGTGTACATGGAAAATACCACTGTGGTGTGGTACATAAACAAGGAGGCACAAGGTCTTACCCCTTGTGTAGGTTGACACAGGAGGTTTGGCAAATGGCCACTTACTTAAACATAACCCTCACAGAAGCCTACACTTCCTCAATTGAGAATGTGTTGGCAGACTCCTTAAGCAGAGACCTTGTGGATTCCCACAAATGGACTCTAAACAGACAAGTCTTCAAATCAATCCTATGTTGTTGGCATAATCCACAGGTAGACCTGTTTGCATCTCCAGAGCAACACCAGCTCCCTCTGTTCTGCACCAGTATATCATCTCCTCATGCCTGGAAGACAGATACCTTCTCCTTCCAGTGGACACGGAGGCTCCTATATGCCTACCCTCCACTGCCACTTATGTCAAGGGTCCTCCAAAAAGTACAAAAGGACACCACAAAACTGCAGCTCCTGGCTCCCTTCTGGCCAAGACAACATTGGTTTCCCATCCTCTTCCACCTATCAAAGGGAAACTACTAGAAAATTCCAGTACAACCAGACCTAATCACCCAACAGAAGGATCAGCTTCTACATCCCAACCTAGCCCCTCCCAGTCTCACTCTGTTAATGACTGGGTTCTGATCCTTAAAAGACACTTATTTTTAGAGGAGATGGTGAAGGTTTTACAGGAGGCCAGGAAATCATACACAGCCAAGTGTTGAAGATTCTCCATTTGGTACCACAAAAACAAACTGGAACCACTCTTACCTGAGGTTCCCACTGTACTCTAGTATCTCTGTGAGCTTTTGCATACTGAGTTGTCTTACTCATTGATTAAAGCACATTTGTCAAACATCAATGTTTGTTTACCCCTAGACCCTTCTCTTATGTCCAAGACAGAGGTAAAGCTCTTTTTGAAAGGAGTCCTACACATTAAGCCACCAAGTACACCAATTACACCTCCATGGGATCTTAATTTTGTTCTAGAAAAGCTCACTTTACCTCCTTTTAAGTCAGCTGCTTGGCTATCTTAAAATTTTGCACATGGAAAACTGTTCTTCTGCTGGCTCTAACCTCTGTTTGTAGGGTCTCAGAACTCCAGGCACTCATGGCTATTCTGCCCTTACTTATATTCCACAAAGACAGGGTAACTCTTAGGACCAGTTCTCTTTCGTACCTAAGGCTGTGAATGAGCTATCCTTCGATCAAGACATTTGACAGCCTGCTTTCTTCCTCAATCCTCAAAAATAGGGGGGAAAGAATCTTGCATACCTTAGACATTCACAGGTAGCTGAGGTTCTATTTGGACAAAACTAAAGCAATCAGAAAAACTGACAATTATTTCTTTCATGGGTGAATCAGGCTCAAAACAAACCACTGGATCCTGGATATCCAAGACTGTCTTCATTTGTTACTTCCAGCATGGCAAGTTCCTCTTCTTATGCCCTAAACCACATTACACTCAGGCAGTTGCCTCTTCTGGTATCTTCTACAAAGGGATTGATGCTAAGTCCATCTTGGAAGTGGCCACTTGATTCTCTGTGCAAACCTTTGCCAACCACTGTAAGACTGATGCCTTCTGTAGGACTTGTACAGCCTTTGCCTGATTGGTGCTTTCTGGTCTCATGGACAGTTCATCCTGCACACTCTAGCCAGAAACACCCCTGTTCTTCTCTCTTCAGCTCTGGGAATCACCCATCTGTGATCAATACTGCAACAGTGATTTCAGTTAGGACTTAGAAGAGTTGTATAAGAACTTACTATGATAGTAATTATCCTACTGACCACTGTTACAGTATTCCTTCCTCTCTATTATTTTGCTTTTGGATCACACATATGCATACATGCTTTCTTGGGGGAGTTTCCTACTTGTTCTAGCATTGATCCTCCTAGCTGATCAGTTTATTCTATCGGTTGTCTTCAGGGCACTGGCTTGGAGATAGTCTGAGGATCGCACATTTATAACCCAATGCACATGATTTGAGGTCACACATTGGATGTACACCCTCAGGAATGTAAAGCTTTGCTACCCTGGCCAGATGTCAGTGACAAACACCCATGTGTAATGAATACTGTAACAGTGATTAGTGAGACATCTACTGTTATGGTAAGGTTTTACACAACTATAATTTACCTATGCATTGCATGGTTGAACAGGTTACATTTGAAGCCTTTCACTAGAGCATGCATGCTGGTGGGGGTGCACACTGTTAAACTTCTTAGAAGGTTTTCTAACAAGAAGCCTTTCTGGAGACATACATCTTTTCATTCAGTATTTTAAAGACTGTAACAGCAATGTAATTTGTATTTGTGCACAGAAAAAAGGTTAGACAAAGTAATTAAGCCTAATTATCATTTGCTCTGAAGAACTAAATAAAATGTAGTCCTGAATATGTGCAGGTTTCAAACAAATGGGTAAAAGAAACTGTATCAGCATGACAGCATATTGAATACACACTTTTAAGGAAGGACAAGTTGACATTTCAGTGGAACCAATTCAGCAAAGTGAAAACAATTTTAATATTTTTTTAAGCATATCATTTCAATATAAATACTTTTTCCTAGGGATACACAATTGCGCAGCCTCAATGGCAGAACAGAAATGCTTCAGGTATACAAAACTTGCTGATTAAAATACCTGCTTTGGTTCCATTTTAATGATGGAGTCATATTTCAGTTTGACAGAATAATTAAAAAGAAAAAATTAGATGCATGTAACTTGTTGACTGAAATGCATATATGTGTCTGAGTATACTGTGGGAGAGAACTTTGGGGTTTTATGGATGTGCGATCCTCATCCATTAATAGGCAGATCATTTTAGTGAGACAGATGAATGATAAAGGACTGATGAAATATTGGTCAGAAATGGTTAAAAGATGAATGTTTTAAGTCTGCAAGAGCAATTACTTTGGATGTTATGCTACGTAACATGCAAATAGAATGCTCTCACAAGTGCAGTCAATGAACTGAAGTTAAAACAATACTGGTGTATACCTTTCCTTCTTTCAAAAGAAGACGGCTTGTATTACATCATGGTATGTCTACATTTAGATACATAAGGGCACACACCTGAGGACTGTACCAAATGTGAAAACATAGCACATAGATTAAACCTCATTTGGAACTGTGTTGCTTAACTTTTGAAGGTACAATACTGAAAATGATCAGATAGTCAAGCTAGATGTTAAGCGCTCCTTTCTGCACTCCCTTGTCCAGGAAAAAAGCAACGATCAATCTTACGGTGGTTTGAAAATACAGTGCAAGTGTGGTGGTTATAATTAGGTTCTTAGATCCAACTACAGTCCTAGATTCAACAAGAATGACATTCACACAAGTAAAGTTATAATTTGTTACATTCAAATACTAACATGTACATGGAAGTTGGGGGAGTGTGACATATTACTTCTGAACAGCAGTGAAAAGGTAAGGGCAAACAGACACCTCACAGAAGGTAAGTGTTGTAATGCGAGTAGAATACAACTGATGGGGCACAGTCTCGCATGGCCATACAACAAAGCAATGATCCACTACAAAAGTATAAAAACACTTCTCTGCTACAATAATGGCATAATGTTAAATATCTTAGCAGACAAGCTGCTGAAGAAATGTTTCTGGGCACATCTGGTTAGGTGTCACTGTTAAAGACTGTTATATTAATGTGAGGACAGCAGAATAAAAATGCCTGACAGTTCTGACAATGCAATATTTGAACTATAGAAGCATTTTTTTCTGTAAAATTAAACAGACGTAGCAAGACAGACCTTTTTCAGTTTGAGAGAACTTACTTCCTACTCCCATAGAAAAAAAAAAAACTGAAGTTTCATTAAGTCATTTCAAAATAGCACTACACTGTATGCTCATGTTTCAGACAACTGAAATTGAAATCAGCAGCAGAAACCAGTTCAACAAAGAAAAAAACAATGTGTATACTGTTTTTGAAACAAAGAATGTGCAGCCCAGCCCCATGGGGAAAACCTGTGTTTCAGGTCTAATCTTATTGAATGAAATATATCCACTTTGTAAAACTTTAATGCAGACCTTAGCTGTTAGTGTCAAAGATAAAAGCTGATTTATTAGGTGAGCCAAACTTCCTGAAAGAAATCTGTGAGTAAACATAATCTGTACATCCTACTTTACAACACTAAAATCAGAGGAGGAACAACATTTCAGGGCCCAAAAATCCAAGTACTCTAAAGACTCAAGGAATGGCATAAAAACATTTCCAAATCACACAAAGAACACTACATCTTGTGAAATGTTAAAATGAAAGTGCAATTTATTGACTAAGTATGAAACAAATCAGAGTCATAGTGTTTTTTGTGTGATTTGGAGGTTTATTTATGGACTCTGCCTTTCATCGAGTCTTTGGAATACTTTGATTTTGGGGCCCTGAACACTAAGCTGCATGAGCCTGTGCTTTCTTTGATTTTTTGTAAGAGAGCTGTGCAGCATTTTTGTGATATTAGGCAGGCAATTTTATTTGTGTTTATCAAGGCAGATTGGAATGGAACTTCCACTGAAATGCTGTTCCGAATTGGTGAGGTAGACTACAGTATTTAGTATCTGAAGTAGTACAGTGCAACTGATTTTGTGGAGACTTTCTGAGCAATTACTTCAGATGTATTATAACTTAACTAATGGACATCATGTACAAATGAGCAGCTCTTGCTACTGTGCTCACTGCATTGAATTTGAAAAAAAATGTTTGTGCATACCTCTTCAATGTGCCTTTTTGCACAAATACTCAGTCCTAAGTTAAGGATTCTAAAGACAATCATTTTAGTTCCACATGCAACTGAAAACTGAAAGGTTTCAATGAAATTTGAAAAATTTTTTTTTTTCTGTGGAAGACAGCAGGGGTAAGATTCAAGGAGTCTTATGCCTGGAACAAGACTCTTACTCTGATCTTCTACTAGACATAAATGACAAGGGAAAAACAAATCTGACTCAAGGAGATCCTCTTACCTTAGACCCTGTAGAATTTTCCTGTTGTTAAATAAAAGGTATACAAAGTACCTTTAAGTATATGCAAAAGTGGCAGTTTAAAATTCTTGAGGCCACTATATTCAGTGGAGTATTCATCCTGCATTATCATTGCATTACAGAAAAGGTTGCATAATGCTGTACTGAAATGAGCCTGACCTCTACCTGTTTCAGAAAAGGTCAATAAAAAGCTGCAAACCACTACTATAGGAGGAAATACTTAAAATCTATAAAACTTTATTATAAAATTATATAATAAAGTTTCATAGATTTTAAGTATTTCCTCCTATCGTGATGGTTTGCAGCTTTTTCTTGAGCTTTACACACAGTATTTGAGACTGCAACCTTTAGCGAGGTTGAATACCATTTATATTTGGAGTTTCAGAAAAGGTGAGAGCCCCTGTTATTGCAATCAAACTCCATCCATATCCACCCTAGCAGCAAACTCCCAGCCAACTTCCATCATCTAGGGAATCATCGTTCCAGGATATTCTTTCCCTATTATGACAAAAATATGTTCTATCACATCTTGCCCTTCTCAGCAACAGACAAAAAGGCAGCCCACCCATTCTACCCAGGCTGGCAATGACTAGAGAGCCCAGTCCATATTCTTTCCATCATTGCAGTGATTGGAATCCCTTTAGAATTACACTCAACCTTTTCACAATCAAAGCTCCCATTGCAGATCACATTCTAATCAACCTCTGTGTCATTACCTAATATCTGTCCCTACATGGCATGATAGTCATTAGGCTTAACATGCCTACCTTCATCTGTTAGAGAGAGAGATTGGCCTTTTCAAAATTAAGTGTGGGGATCCTGATCAGTCCTTCCTTGCAACAGTCTATGTGGAATGTCAGTGAACACCACTACTTTGCCTAGAATCTCCTTCCTCTAACCCACAGGCAACATGATCAGTCAGTTTTCCCTTGCATAGTCTAGGCATACTACTAAGTTTTAGTCACTCAACAAAAGATCTGTATTTCAGTAGTATGCTGTGCAGGCCAGATCACATGATGCTATTATGTCTCAGACTCTGGCATCCCATGTAACCCACTATGAACTCCTCAACTAAACTCAAAGGGATGATAATGTGTTTAACTGAACTCCAGTTTTAAAGGAACAAGAAGGCTATGTTTCATTTAATAAAGTTAAGTTACATTACATCTAAAGTACTTGCTCAAAATAACAATTAAGAAAGCACAGCTTATAAGTTAAAGTTCAATAAAAGTTCAGCTAATATAAAATTCTAAATTAATGTAGTCCATTCATATAGAAATAAATGCTGGATTTCTGTTTGTTTGTCTTTTTCGGCTTTTTCCCGGTAAGGGGTTGCCACAGCGGAACTCCGGTCTGCTAATGATTGGCAGTAGATTTTTACGAAACGCTGTGGTGCCAGCTCGACACCCAACCTTCAACGAAGGCATGCCCATTTACACACGCATGTCTTTCGAACGCTACCCAACCATGGAGAGGACATGCAGACTCCACACAGAAGGCACTCCCAAGCCATGCTGAGAATTGAACGGGAGAACCTCTTGCTGTGAGGTAACAACGCTAGCGCCGTACCACCGCTGCATTCTAATTCATCAAAAATATAGTTCATGAAAAGACAGTTAAACATCACTATAAAAACCCAACATCCTTGCATGCAGGGATCTATAGCAATTTACACCTTACTTAATATTATAACTTCAAGATAACTGTTTCTCATGATGAAAAGGATAACTTTTCTACTATCCCACCCCTGCAACCACCTACTTTGAAGTTAGAAGTATGAAGGGATGATACTTTGAAAATTGTACATTATAGCAGATTGGGTATCATTCAAATATATAATAATATAAACATTTTATAAACATTTTCATTTTAACTATAAAATAACTGTGAAGAAATCTATTTTTTCTAATTTATTGACCAGTTATTTTGTGCATGACACTGTTGAAAACTGAAGTTAAGTCTATATAAATTACTCCACAGCACATATTTTCATGTATAGCTGTTATTTTATTTAGAACATCATATTACAGGTAGTTATAGAGCCATATTTCAACACATGCATGCTGATTTATGATTTCAAGTCTCAGCCTTTCCAGTTCTGACAATAATATATCACAAATAACTTCTCCATTATTTTCTAAAACAAGAAAGCAAATATTAGAGTCTGTATCACTCTTTTTTTTCCTATTCCTTTCTCCCTTAAGAATGGGTTTAACAACTTTATGTCTACAATTTTCTGGAATCTCTCCATTTTTAAGTGACCTAGTAAATAACAAATATAATAGCATTGTAAGTTCATGCTGAAGTGTTCTTTGGTCATTATTACTGATTCTGTCTCTCTGCTTTGTTTGGGTACAGTTTGCATAATTCTGTTATGATGTGATCCAATTAAATTTTAGTATCTGAAATTGGATGTATTAGCACAGTTTATCAGCCCCTTTGCAGAGCCAGACTGGTTTGAATAAGATTTTGTAACTATATCTATAATCGGTTTCTTTGAAAATACATTTTAGACTCTATACAGTTTACCAATTTGCATCTGTCTACTCCTTCCATGTCTTACATATCTAGAAAAAGGTTCCTTATTATGTTCAATGTCTTATTTGAATTTTCTGAAAACTTTTGCTGATCTTCTCACACTAAGTTTGTCCATTTTTCTGTTTTCAAAGTTCATAGGTTCATAGGTAGGTACTAGGCTATTGGCCCTAGGGCCTATACAAGCCTAGCCAAAAAGGTACCCTGGCTTTCGCCACCCAAGAAAATTATTTTCCTGTGCCCCTGTCAAGCAGAACCACAGAAGTGATCCCTGGGGTGAATTTCCTATTACCCATCCAATCATCAAGATTTTTCTTGAAGAGTGCTAATGAGGAGCTCTGTTTGACATAGATAGGTAGTCTATTCCAGAGTATGGGAAGTCTCTGGGACAGGAATCTATCCCTCCAGCATGTTATGTTTATTGTGGTGACAAGGTTTAGGGCCCTAGAGCATGTAGCTCAGAGGGATTGGGATTTCTTTAAGTGGAGCATGTCCAACAGCTCTGGGTTTGACATAGCTTTGTATGTTAATCAGAGATTGCCTCTGAGTAGGCGATATGTGACGGAGTAAAGCTGGAGTTTTTTGAGACAGCCTGTGCAAGGCATCTATTTGAGGCCAGTAATCCTCTTTGTGCGGTATTTTTAAGGCCTTTCCAGTTGTTGTAGATGTCTTGTGAGGTACATACCAAAAGGGGTGTTGTACTCTATAATGGGTCTAATGAGTGATGAGTAGAGGGGAACAATAACCTCTTTTTTTCTGGATGAGAAACCTTTTGTGATGAGGTGTGCCACATAGAAGGATTTCTTGACAATTGTGGCGATGTGATTATCAAAGGAGAGACTACTGTCCACCTGTGTCCCAAGGTCTCTTATCACACTTTGCATGTTAAGTAGACTACTGCCTATGTGGTAGTTCATGGGTACAGAGTTTTTACCAAAGGGGATGACAATGCACTTTTTGGCATTGAGCTTGAGGCCATGTCTTTGACACCAAGCATCTGTCTCAGTGAGGACCTTTTGTAGGATGTCCACATCGTTAGGAGTTTCGATTATGGTTCCTAGTTTGCAGTCATCTGCGAATTTAGTTAGCCAAAGACCTTCTGTGTTAGCCTGTACTTCAGAGAAGTAGATACCAAACAGGAGAGGACCCAGGACTGAACCCTATGGTACTCCACTTGTCACTGGTCTGAAGTCTGATTTGGAGTCTGCTACTTTCACAGTGTGGGTTCTGTCAGTAAGCCAGTTGGCAACCCATCTTGTGACATAGGGATTTATACCTAGTTTAGTGAGTTTATCTATAATTCCAGAGTGGGGGATGGTGTTGAACGCCTTGGCAAGATCTCGATAGGTTGTGTGAACCACCTTACCCTCATCTATGGCTTTGGTAACTACTTCAAAGAAGTCTATCAGGTTTAGGAGACATGATCTGCCTTTTACAAATCCAAACTGTGTGGGGTCCAGAGTTTGGAGATCTCCAATGTCTTTGTTTATGAGTTCCATGATGATACGTTCCATGGCCTTGCAGATGAGGCTCATCAGACTAATGGAGTGGTAGTTCCCGGGGTCTGCTGTGCCCCCCCCCCCTTTGTGGAGTGGGATAACTGTCATGGTGTGCCATTCAATAGGCACAAAGCCTGAGGTGAGGCTATGATTGAACATGGTACTTAGGTGGGGTGCCAGTTCATTCTGTAGTTCATGTAGAAGGCAGCCTGGGATGTTGTCAGGTCCCATGGATGCTGTGTTCTTGGCTTTGGAGAGTAAGGTTTTTACCTGTGCAGCCATGATTACAGGAACTTTGCATTCTTCCGGTATAAAGATGGGCCATTTAGGGGGTGAGAGGGGGGTAAAGTTAGCACTGAGCCTATCTGCCAGGATGTTGGCAATATCAGTTGGTTCTGTATATTTAGTGTCATTGTGCTGTAACTCAGAGCAGATCTGAGTGTTGCTATTGAGATTCTTGACATAGCTATAGAATGCTTTGTGGTTGTCTTTAGAATCAGTGGCAATTTTGTTTTCATAACTAGCTTTGGAGGATTTTATGAGGGATCTCAGCTTCTTACTGAGGCTGACCAGGGAGTTCCATTTCTATTTGTTTTATTTGTATCCCTCATTTTAAATACCCTGCTCTTATGGGAATATATCTTCTTGATCTTTTATGCTTAGATATTGATGTTAAACAGTTTTATTTGCATTCACTTTCATTGCATTCTTTCTACAGTCTTTCCACTGAATGCATCACTCTACTTTAATTAGTTTTATATGGTAGCTGCTTTGCTTCCATATAGTCTGTTATTAATCTTTTGTGCAATGATTTATATTTCTGTTTGGCAGATTTATCTAGCTGAAGGTTAGCCTTTATATCCATGATCACTGCACATCAAAGGTAGTAAAACTTGACATGAAGTTACAATCATCTCCTTAGGACCACAAACAAAGTCTAGTATGTTTTGTTGTCTGGTAGGTTTTTTTTACAATCTGGAACAACTGCTGTTTCCCCAACATACATTGTAAATAATTTCCTTACTATCGTAGAATCAATATTATTCCAGCCTGTCTCTGGTAAATTTAATTTTCCAGCTACTATTATTTTCCCCACCTGTGTTTTACACAAGAAATGTATAAATCCCTATAGATCATCAGTACTTGACTTTGGTGGCCTATATACTCCAACAATTGTAATCTATTCCATGGTTGCCTTTATTGTCACAATTACATAGTCTACACTATTAGTATTATCATCAAGCATATAGTAATCACAGGTCTGATAAACTTCTTTAATCCCTGACATAAACCCACAACCTGATTTTGTTAGAATATCTATTATAGTAGCACTGTGAAAGAAGTGGTTTCCATTCATTTTTTAACCACATTTCATAAACAGTAACAACAATCTCACATGAACATAGAACATTTTCCAATTAAAAAAAAACAATTACTAGTGTCCCTAGCATTAACAAGCAGCAGAGATAAATCTAATTTTACAATCTATGAAATATTTAATCTAACAAAAAACCTGTCTTGTGTCAAATATTGAAAAATGTCTGGTAAAAAAAAATTTCTACCATCTCATGACAGGTGGACTCCATCCTGTCTAAATACAAGTGTGCCCAGAATTAGGCTTGGATTTTGTTCACATTTTCAGTGTTGAAAATCAGCCACTTTTTCATGAAGGTACTTACCCCAAAAACCTTTTCATTCATGATGACCTGACTCTCCTTAATAGAAGTGATTTATGAAGAAATACATCCTAACACCAGCTATTTCTTGGGTCTATATCACAAAATCAACATCTGATAATGTCAACTCACATTTGTTCAAAACGGAAATGTCGAACTTCAGCTTTTCCGAATGGCCAAATCACTGATTTCTTTCCGAGGGAAAGAAGTCGATTGGCCATTTTATTATACCTGCCCTTTTCCCAACTGTAGTGTGGTCTCAGAGTTAGAATATTTAGTTAGGGGATGTGGAGGGTGAACCCTCTCACTTAAATATGTTTGTTTTTGTGTGGCGTTGGTTTTTGACAGTTGGGAAGAAATCAGTGATTTGGCCATTCGAGTATGTTGGAGTTCAACATTTTCGTGTTGAACAAATGTGAGTCGACATTTTCAAATGTCATTTTCCTGATATAGATCCTATTTCTCTAAGAGACTGTATGTTCCCTATTAACAGTCAGTGGGTCCTTGAAGATGAGATGATATGAAACAATATGAATAAGAACAACTCCATGCCACCTTACATTAAGGCATTCTATAGCCCTGTTCACATCTAGTGTTTTTGTTTCTGGCAAGCATAACACTATTTTATGTTCATTATCCTCTCTGCAAATGTATCAACTTCTCTAATAATTGAATCTCCAATTACTAGTATATCAAGTCTGAGCTGATCCGAAGAGTTTTGCACTTCTAAAATGAGTGCTCTTTCAATTGTTACAAAAGAAAGATTTTTATCATCATTAGCCTTGTTAATCCTACTGTTTTACCACTATTTCACTTGCATGCATATAATTTTCATGTAGCTGTCTTCGTACCACCACAGCCTGAGCCATGTTGTTAACTTCAGTTTTTTTCTTATGTTTTCTTTCAGCAATGTTCTTTAATTATTCCAAATTAAATTTAAATTTCCTCATTTTAGTTCCTTTTTCTCCTTTTTTACCTCCTCTGTTGGAAAAATGGAGTAATTTTCTCTAGACTGAATGTCTTGTGATTGAACAATGTTATCATTCCCCATAATGTGTGTGTTAAATAAAAAAGCAGTGTCCATTTTAATATATATTCTCTTTGCATTATAGACATTAATCAATTTATTTTTCTTCCTATTTATTTGTTGTGAACTACTCTCACTCATTTTTATTTTCAGTTTTTTTCCATATGCCCTGATTTATCAGACTGATGAATGTTTATATCCTGAATCCCAGTGCTGCCATTTGTAGTTTAATACAGTTATGTTTACTAGAGGTTGAGTGATCATTACTGGCAGAAGGCACTGCCTTTCCTAAATGTGCTATTTGCACATTGCCTAAAATTATTTACTGTATCTAATTAGCACAGTCATTAATATATGTAAAAACAGTGTTCCAAGCTATGCCAATTGCAGAAGTACAATCATGATTAGCAAGTCTATATGAATTATTAATAATAGTAAATCATACAACATTAGGACAGAATGAACATAAACCTCCACATTATCTGTTATTTTATATATATATATATATATATATATATATATATATATATATATATATATATACAGATTTAATACACTGGGCAAGATAGTTATTCATCAGCATACTGCTAATGGCATATCTACTTAAATAAGTTATTCACAGCTTGACACAATTAGCACTTTCATACCTGTAGTGCAACTTATGCAGTCATAGGAATGGTGCCTTCAGTGCCAGCACAAAAGACAGTATGTGTCCCTATTACACCTACCATGCATATATGCCATTCTGTTTTTTGTTAAGCATTTATTCAAAACTTAAAGATCATGTGCAGGCTGAGAAAATCTAAGTAGCCTATCTGTTCTGAAAATGCATTTCCTCAGTAGTTGCCTACCTTGTCTGTCTTTCTGTCATTTAAGTTTGCATTCTTAGTTTTCTTTTTAAGGAAAACCAGAAAATGACCTCTATAGTCATAACATGCTCCACTCTCACTGATTACTCTCCAGGAAGTTCTGCTTCTTTACTGACATCACTTTGGGGTCTGCAGAGTTCATTACTTAGTAAGCAAGAGGGGTAATGTGTATGGAGATGGAATTTTTAGACTAGGGCAGTTTTACTTTTAGTTTTTGTCTAATTTTCAATTTAAAGGTTAGTCATATGTTATTGGCTAAACTGATCTTTAAACCCCTTGCATTCTGCATTTCTTTGCTGTGAAAACAAATGAGAAAGCTGCTTCTGTTTCGCTGCCACACAAGCACATCATAATCAGCAAAAGGTCCATAATTCTTAATTGTCTCTAATTTTACGCAGTATCACTAAATATTACCTTTTATCTGTCTATGATTTTTGCAGAATGCCCCTGCAGATGCAAAAACATAGTTTATGAGTAGAGAGACTATGCAGCTGTAAGCCATTTCAATAAAAATCACATTGTTAACTGTTTTAGTTTTTAAAGAAAAAAAGGACTTTTCTCTCATCACCATTTCCTTACCTGATATGTAGTTTTGAATATCCAACCAAATTTCACTATTTAAATTAAATTTAGTTAATATAAAATTTAGGAACTGTATTTTTCTTTGGCCATTAACTGAAACCAGAATATTACCTATTTTTTCTTTAAAAATGTTCATTATAAGTGTATTAAATGAGTTGATATTATTTTGCATATATGCTATAGAAAATGTTAAGAATATCCAGGCTTTATATTCAGGCTTTCTATAAACAAGATTTCTGAAGTTGGAGATTGTCATAATGATGTAGGTTGCATTTATTAATATAGTTTGATACCCTGATATATAATCTTTTAATAACCAAAGAAAACTATTGTTAGTAATTTTATTATAGTGGTTATAGATTAGTTGATTATTTTTATAACGATAATTACTTGTATGTCTTTCAACTTAGCAGAATAATTTTTATTTGTCCTGGAAATAGATGTTTTTATAATGGCTGAAGTAGAATGTAATTCTAAATCTTGTAAACTTATTCTGCCATAGGTCTAACTTGTTTGATCATGTTTGAGAGCTAAAATAGGTCTGTTGGGATGCCAAAGAAATTTTAAGTTTTAGGGTACTGAAAGCTCTATGTTGTTTAGGAATGGGCAGGGATAAAGATTGCATTATATATAGTATTTTTAGTAGTATTGTCATTTTTATAATTAAAAGTCTCACTTCTATTGTAAATAAAAATTTGTTCCATTTATCAATAAGAATTTTAACTGTATCTAAACTATCACTATAATATTAATTATATCTTTAATGTTAATATAATTCCTAAATATTTTATCATCAACTACATATTTATAATACTCTTTTCCCATATGAGAAATATTACAGTTTATACATACAATTTTTGTTTTATCTTCATTAAATGTGAGACTTGATTCAGACCAAATTTTTTTGATAAAAATTCTCTTAATTCTACTTTTAAGGCTATCAATTAATGTCAATTAAATATCTGCAAATAAAAGTATTTTTGAATTTAGATTATGACCAATTTGTACACCTTTAATTTCTAATTTTGTTCCATAACTAAAGAGAATACTAGCAGTGACAGGGGACACCGTTGTTTCATTCCCTTAGTGTGGGAATTGATTGTGAGACATAAGAACCTAGTTTTTATAAACAAATGATTTATCATATACATTTTTTATAAGTTGCTGAAAGTCTACTGAAAAGTTACATTCTTGCAATAGTAACAAAAGAAAGTCCCAATTAACTGTGGTAAATGCAATGTTAATATCTAAACTAACTAATGTCAAATAATCTTTTATATTATCAGTGTAATCAATTATAGTTAAATTCTTTTAATATTATCATAGGTATTCCTATTTTTTATAAATCCAGTTTTGTCGTTATTAATTAGGTACTGAAGAAATTTTTGAATTCTACTTGCAATAATAGACATAAATAATTTATAATCAACATTTAATACTGAAATAGGTCTGTAATATGTACATTCAGCTGGGTTCTTATCAGATTTAATATTGGGGAAATAAGCATCTATTTTTATGGAGGGACCATCATTAAATCTTCAGCTAGTTGTAATGTATGAAGTAAAATATTTAGGGCATTGTTGGGCATTGATTTATAAAGATCTGATATTATCCCATCATTGCTTGGTGCTTTATTAGATTTTAATTTATTTGATTTGCAAGCTCAAACATTGATATAGGCTTATCAGTTATTTTCAAATGCTGATCTGTCAATCTATTTTTGGTGTATTTGCTAATAAATACTTGTATTGCTTCTTCTGAATCCATTACTGGATTGAATTGATTAATTTTAATAAAATGTGTTCTGAACTCTAAGTGTATCTTCAGTTGCAGTAACTGTTTTTCTTTTTATTCTCAGTGTATAATTCTTTAATGTGATTTGATTTGATCATGTTAGTTCTAGAAGCAATTGTACGTAAATATTTTGGGTTTATTGAATAATTTAATCTTTTCTATGTTTATTTTAATTTTATGATTTAGAATTTCTAAATATTTATTTTGTAATTTGTTTATTTCTTTTAATGAGATATTATCAATTTGATTTTCTAGTTTTAATCTATCATTTTTTCTTGTAAATCTTTTAAATCCATATCCCACTCTTTCCTTTTTAGTGAATAACAATTTATAATTGTTCGTTATAGATAGGATTTGAGAGTATCCTATAAATAAGCTTCTGATATATCCTTTGTATTATTAAATTCTAAATAAATTTGTATCTCTTTGTTAAAAAATTCCCTAAAATCTTTCAAATCTGTAATATATGCTGGGATTCTTTTAAGATGACTGTTATTGTTATAGCTAAAAAAAAATCAAATGTTATAGCATTATGATCTGAAATTGGGAATGAAAGTATTTTAACTTTATCTAAAGACAATAAAATCATTTGAAATAAACACTCTATCAACTGTCAACCATGTCTATTTGAGAAATGAATAAAACAGAGAGTCTTTAACTAAAAAAATCATTAGCATCATTAATGTTAAGTATATTAGCAAAATTTCGCAGTGGCAGATATTTTACATTTCCACTTAGTATTAGTATCTTTTTTCATGTAGGATACAATTAAAGTCTCCGGCTATGATGAGACTACCCTTTGAATATTGAAGAACCTGATCTAGTCGAATTTTGGTGGTTTTGACACCTACACCAGGAATCCAGTATAAATTTACTAAGGAATATATTTTCCTATTAATATATTAGTTAAACAAAACATACCTTTATCATCATTATAGGTACTTAAAATATGTGGAATAAGTAAAGAGTTTTTCCACAAAATAGTTACTCCTCCTCTTTTTTGATTAAATTGGGAACTAGCTATTACTGTATATTGCTTATTATTAAGTATATCTATATAGTTTGTTAATAGATGTGTTTCTTGGACAAATATAATCTGAGGTGAGAAATGTTTTAAATATTTATAGAAGCTATTTATTTTGCAACCATTATTCAAACCATTAATATTAACTGATAAACATGTTAACCTTGTCATCTTTTATAATCGAATTAATATTTTATGTAATGATTTCTGTAACCTATAAAATATCAAATATAAACCACTATGAAAATGTATGTAACTTCTGAAAAGTATAGCATATTTTGAAGTAATACTAATATGTAAGAGACATTTGTTTGTAGACACCAAAAAAAGAATAAGTATCTCAAAAATTATACAATATAATGAACTGCTAACTATCCTACCCCACATGGAGTATATAACTCCAAACTTAGCAATTCTATCCAAGCCATATTAACCAACAAAAGAAGCAAAATTAATTAATCTCCACCATTCCATGGCTATGTCATTATAATAAAATAAATTAAAGAAAAATGTTTAAAGAATGTTATATATATATATATATATATATATATATATATATATATATATATATATATATATAAATCTCATATTAATCTAGATCCGTATGAGTTGAAGTTATGACTTGTTTTTGTAAAAGCTACACAGCATGTCCATGTGAAATTTTATATATATATATATATATATATATATATATATATATATATATATATATATATATATATATAAAATGCCATATGTATTCAGAATTGTATTTAATGATATAGTGCAATGAAATATAGTAAGCGAATAAATATTTTGGATTTAGAAGGGTTTAAAATAATATTGACTAAAGAAGATTACATTTCTTTAATAGATCTTATATAAAACCTATGTAACTTTATCCGACAAAAAACACATAACAAAGATGTTTTTACTAATTTTATATGAAAGTACAACAATATGATTCCAAAAAGAAATTCATGTAACAATCTAATCAATTCTATCAATATTGGGAGAGCCCATTGTGACACAAAGGAGATTAAGATTTTTCTCTCTAGCAGCTTAACTAAATCAAATCCTACAATATTATTTAATAGTTTTGCCTTTGTATGTATGCATCAATCTACCAGGTATCAGAAGTAGAGAGGAGAAGTAATAATGTTTAAAGTTTCCATCTAATGGTTAAAGTAGGCTCTAAAGAATGTTATCAGGTGATATGTTGAATATACTAGTAGAAACCAGTTATATGAGAATGAAAGTAGTAATCATTATGGTCATGTCTAAAAAAGCAATTGACTGATTGTTTAGTAATACTTCCTTGTAATAATTCAAAATATATATGTGTACCATATAAAATAAAGAAATATGCTTAAACCTTTTAGAAGAAATATATCCATATGCATAGTATTTTCACAGGAAGCTATAGTTTGTATATATGTATAACATAAATTTGACATCAGAGGAAATCATCATTTTGTTATTTAAAAAATTCAAATACTTGTGAAATATTGTACAAGACAGCATTTCTGAGCTGTGGATGAGAGATGTTTGAATAGATAATTCAGTACTCATAAATAATAGCTTAAAATCAGGACAGATAAGTAAATACAAAATGAGTTAGCTGGCTTGAAAGATGCTACTTGCTGTTACAATGGATTATAAAGCAGGCTAAAATCTGTGAAAAAATATCATTACTGTCAGATGCTGTAGAACATTCATCAATGTATTATACCAGATGCATGTGTGTTACCTGTTCTGGTGATGAACACAGTACATACATAGCTGTTTAACAACACTGATGACAGGGGTTACATTCATGACATTGTGTATTGTGCCATATATTTGCCATGGACACCAGTCAACTAGCCTATAGTAATCATAATGTCATATACATTTATAGCAATATCCCTCTTAACATCTCCAGAAGATGTTACAATGTCAGAATGGTGTGTTATTTACCCTCATAGAGTGCAGAATCACATATGTTGTATCTGAGACATGGGATTAATGGTGGCATTATTATGAGAATGTCCATGTTTGGGTGCATTTCTTTAGTGTTGTTCATGAGCTTGTAACTGTATCCCACTTATTGATTCAACATCTCTGCTGACATTACACACATATTCAAACAAATCAGTTTGCCCAGCTTCATAATATACACCTAACCCCGATTGAATATAAGATGCCCAATAGATGTCCTCTTCATTTTTCATGTCAAGATGCTTATCTCAAAAAGACATCTTCTCCATTGGTATGTCAAATTATCTGACTGTCACATATACATTTTCACTGTGCAGTTGATACTGTCCCATGATAATATGTGTTTAGTGTTCCTGCTACATCTGTCTTCCATTTACATGCCCTCATCAGCTTTAAATTACAATGATTCACCTGCCCTCTTGACCTGTGTTTGTTTGTAGAATTCATTTGTGTCTCTGTTTTCAATACACACACTTCCCCTGTGTGTTTATTTTAATTGACAGTCTATATACCCTTATATATCTTTTACACAACTTGCAGAATGACTGGAATAGAATTGTACAATACTCTATACTATATACATTTTCCACTACTGTATTTGGAACGTATATTACTATATAATAAAAGAAGGATCACTACCTCAAGCTTTTTACATTCCTGTTAAGCATAGAAATGAGGTATGTTACCAAAGCATCCAATTAAATGTTCTAGGATAATTTTCATTAAAGTTACTGTAAAGTTAAAACTTGGATTTATACCTCTAGACCCCCCTCACAGCAAGAAATCTGGACAAACACATAAATAAACATCAGATAAAAGTCCGCAAATAGGGACCATCTCCAAACATTGCTCCTATAAACACAGAAAACTAACAGAACAACAGTCTTCACAGCAGCAAGAACCTTATGAAGGGCAAGAAGTCTGAAACTGAAAAGACTGTCACCATTTCCTAACTTCAATTTCCAATTATTTGCCACCAATTTGCCAGAAAACCACAATCTTATGAAAAATGGACCAAAAATCTGAGGCAAAAATCTTAACACTCTGCGGAAATCCATATAGTTCAGATGCACACTTGGATTAAATATGCTTAATTTAATAAATGTCTTAAAAGTATGCAAATGAAATTATATACACACATGTACAAACTCTATATTATTCTAAAAAGTTTTGACATTCATAAATGGGAATCATTTATCAGCTATTAACATATGTGTGATGCCACTACTAAATATGTATTAGATGCCCATCATGTTTCTTGCATTGTAACCATGCCACTTTCTGCTCAGAACAAGCAGTGCGTAAGTACATCATGATGAATCAGTATTTTCTTGATCAAGGCGGGAAGTAAAGACTAAAAAAAAAAGGCACAAGTTTATTCAAAAAGCCTCATATAGGCTCAGTACCTGCTCACGCCACAACAATTCATCCTCAGAGTCACAGAAGCAGCTGAACAATAGCCCAGGTACAACCATGACCAACCTTCACACAAAACCCAGCCTCCAACTCCAAACCTCACACATCCACTCACAATCCCTCTCCGCACACAAGAGACACCATCAATGAAACTCAACAAAAGATCCCATTCCGATTCCATATAATCAGCCAGGCATAACCGACTACACTAAATCATCCTACCTTATTCCTGTAAAGACCCTTCCACACTGTCACAAAACCCAACCCCCAAAACCAGTCAAAAGCACTACTATACAAACTGCTAACTTACCTTCAAAGTACCGGAATCACAAAATGACTCGCACACCCATCACATCCACAAGAAATATCCTACACTGTCATCCAGAGAACCTACCAAGCAAAGTCACATCAGCAATATCTGATAAAATCCATTCCTACAACAAATTGCCAGAATCAGAGCATCTCATTCACAACATTGAAAGATATCAAAGAGCAAGTCATAACCAAGGAGCCTACCTTGACATCCAACACTCTTCCAGCATGTCAAGACAACTTCTCCTAACATGGAAGTATCTCTAACACCCCCAACACAGATGCAGAGCTTCACAATTGTAAATAATACATTTCCAGGCTGTCAAAAAAGGAATGTAGGCTGGATCCATATAATCCAGGCAAATAATAACGTTTTATCACATAGAGTGCAGCATGCTACTTCTCTATAAAAGATCATATGAGGCTAGATAAAGACCAATATCCCCTCCATATAGTCAGACCACACAAATTTAAATATCAAACTTATATTGCCATATATATATATATATATATATATATATATATATATATATATATATAACATTTATCTATATATAATTTAGTAGATCAATTGTCAGTATGCTGTGAATGCTGACATACTTTGAGCTATTTTAGATGGAACTTTAATATTATAACAAATAAATAAAAGCATATAAAGAGAAATGTTTAAATAAAATAATGACTGTAAAGTTACCTCAAAATTGCAGAATTATAGATTCTCTCATTAAGATAGAGAAGATTATGTTGAAGTAATAAATTAAAAAAATGGTATTTAAATATAATGAAAAGGCCACCTGCAGATTCATAAAAATAATTTAATTAAATATTCACTTCTCCTTTAATTTCTTTTTTTTTCACATGTTTTCCAGCCATTTTTCTTAGCCACTCTCTTTAGGGAACTGTTACTCTGATCCATTTCTTCAGGTTGATCTATTTTTTTCTTACTTTTAGGAAAGAAAACACAGAGTCAAATCCTCAAAGATTCTTGTCTCATCAGAAATAAATATTTTTAGTCTAGCAGGGAAAAGCAAATGAACTTTATTCCACTTTTTTTGAGTTCCTTGATAATAGGTAAGAAGTATTTTCTTTTTTAGATTCTTGAAGGTGAATAATCATTATCAAATCTTATTATTTTCCTGTCTAGTTTGTTGGAAGATTTTGACCATGCTCTTTTGAGAATTAATTCTTTATCAAGTGATGAAAAAAAAATCTTACAATAACAGATCTCAGAGTGGTATTTTTATCAGAAGGAGACAATGTCAGAGATGTATGTGCTCTCTCAATTCCATATGACATAGCTTCAGTCAAATCAAATATGTTAGGGAGCCAGGAGATTAAAACATTTATCATGCTGTTTCCTTCAATTTTCTCTGGGAGTCCAAACATATGGATCTTATTTCTTCAGGATCTGTTCTCCAGATCTAATTTACTCAACAAAAGTATACTCTGCTTTAATAAAAATTCAGTGTTATTTTCATCTTCCGAAAGGCTTTTTTCCATATCATTTAAAGCTTCTTCCATTCCTGAGATTTGAAGTTTCTGCTAGTTAAGAGACTCTTGAAACAATTCCATCTGTTTTGTGCATGAAGTTTGATATCTTGCTGTCCATTTTTAAAGATAGCGCCTGGATGTTGGTTAAGACCATTTGAACCTCCTTCTTTAATGAAGTGTAATGAGAGTTAGTTTTGTCGTAACTCATTTTATTCGTATGTGAATAAATCTTTCAAGTAGTAGTTTGACAGGAAAATACAGGAATAATTAAATGATTGTTATATGTCATCAAAGAGAATAGTTTAAATTATTAACTTTTTATAAAAAAAAGAAAAAAGAAAAAAGATAACTTATAAATAATACTTCCTGCCAGAAATATGTCAAGGGGGCATGGCCAAGATGCCTAAGTGTTAGCAGCACTTCTCTGATGCTCTGTCTCTAAAGATTGTTTCTGACAGGATTTTTAGGTTCTAACCTAAATCATTTCGAACATTTTCATCACAAGTTATACTTCTTAGTACTGTGGACTATCTACAAAGAAGAAATTAAACTTTCAGAGTTTGTATCAAGAAATTTCCTGTCAGAAGTACTGCAGCTCTGTACAATTGGACAAAACTATGAGTCACACAAGAGTCTCTCCTTAGGACAGTTCCATGAAAAAGGAACTTCACACAATAATTTCCAGCATACAGGACCTCTCAGTGAAGATGGATAATTTAGAAAAGGTTATGGAGAACATGAAACTGGGAAAGTAAGAAACAAATAGAAGACCTGAAGGAAATTATAACCAAACATTCAGAACAAATAGCAGTCATAGAGGAAACTGTACATGACATTGATGGGAGACAAATGGAAAATGACACCCAAATTGATTTTCTTCTAAAGCAGAATAATTATTTACTTGAGAAAGTCAAAGACCTGGAGTCCAGATCAAGAAGGAACAATGTCAGAATATATGGGGTACCCAAGAAGATGGAAGGAAATAACATGGTCCAGTTTTTAAATGAATGGCTGCCCAAAATATTAAACCTTCCTGGGTCTCTCATTTGGAATCAAGAGAGCCCACAGGTCTTTATTTATTATTTATTTATTTTTATTTATTTTACATTTGTTGACCGGGTTAGTCCAGCTGAGCGATTGGCTCATTTTCAGTGGAGACCCATGGAGAAAAGCTCCACAGTGAGTTTATAAATTTTACATACAAACAGCTAAGAAATCATCAGTAGCAACTAAACAAACTGTAGAAAGATAACATTTACAATAAATCATATAGAAAAAACACTCAGGTACAATGAAATAAGGAAATAATGCATCATAACTCTTGTTAGGTTATATACAGTATAAGTACAAAAGGAATGGCATGAGGATGAGGTGTTTAAACAGTGGGACAGAGGGTTAGAAGTTTATTATAATAGACAGAGGAAGAGAGGAAAATGAGGGAGAAGGAAAATAGAAGGGAAGGATATAGAGGGAGAAATTGGGAATAAGGAATGCAGAGGGCTGATAGAGGGGGTATAAGAAATAGAGGGCAGCACATCTGCTTCTAAAAACCCTAATGCAGTGAGATCTATTATAGTTAAATGCTTATCCACACAGGACAAGGACTTAGTATTAAAAACAGCTTGGTTGGGAAATCCAGTACAATTTGATGGGGAAAATATAAGGTTTGATAATGACTATACTTCCACTACAATAACAAAAAGGAAAGAACATGTCTCTCTTATCAAAAGCTTGAAGAAAGCTGACATAAAAGGTCAGATTTTGTTCCCTGCAAGAATTAAAATTGCAATCTCAGATAGTCAAAAAATATTCAACAACCTCGAAGAAGCAGCAGAGTTTGTCAGAAAAATAAACTGTTGGATAAATTAGAAGATATGGACATTTCATTACCTAGTCTAAAAAGACAAGCTATCAATGGTAATCCATTCACAAATGATAAAAATACCAAGTAAAAGCTAAAAGGAAAGTATTTTTTTTTTATTGTCACTTGTAACCTTACTCATCTGACAGAATTTATTCAAATACTTTAAATCCAAATGAACAAATACTAACTTAAAGGTAAAAAAGCTTCTTCTATTACACAGATTATTTATATATATATATATATGGATCTACCTGACAACATCGACACTTCAGGACACCGACAACGACTTCACCGGCACCAGAAGATCGACAAGTCAGAAGACGAGGAGGAGAAAACACCGGCGCTGAGAACACTGAGATGGGGAAAGGATGTGTACGTAGGCGGCGAGACATGAGGGTTAGCGAAAGGTAAGGTAAGTGTGTGCGATGTTGATGGTCTGAGGGATAGGGGTGGGATAAGATGTTGTCAGGTAGATCCATATATATATATATATATATATATATATATATATATATATATATATATATATATATATATATATATATATACACACACACACACACACACACACACATATATATATATATATATATATATATATATATATGTATATATATATATATATATATATATATATATATATATATATATATATATATATATATATATATATATATATATATATATATATAAAGCCTTATATAAAAACAAGCAGTTCAGTCATGATCTAGTTGCTGATTGTTGGAGTGGCACCTTGTATAAAAACTAACTGTAACTAGTGTATTATCAACAGCTTGTGTGTTTTATATGTGCCCTTATGCACATTAAAATATATATAACACTAAGCTATTAACAGCTTAGAGGCACTAGATCCTTTTAGTAAAACTGTTGATAGAAGGTGAAAGTAATAATATGTGTTTTTTTTTTTACTTGATAGTGTTGTACAATGGGAAATACATGGGGGGGGGACAGTGTAAATACATTTGACAAGTTTCCTCTAACTTGTTTATTATAATAGGATGGTAATAGGAGTAGTAATGTGTAGAAACTGATATTTTATACTTATAATTGAGTGTATGTGTTTTAAAGCATCTTATTTACTTTACCCATTAATAGGGTAGGCATTGTCAGTTTTGATATTTCACAAGTCCCTGATATGTTTCTTTTTTACCTTCATCTCAATGATTGTGCATGTTTTGTTTCCTTTCCCCTCCATAAACAAGTGTAAATCTTTTTAACTCTGTCCATCAGATGATTTTCTTGCAGAAAGCTTCACCTATTTAGTGTCTCGAGCACAGTACAGCCATTTTTTCACTCATAGCAGCTTCCCAGATGATTTACTTTGTGAAAACAGGAAATATGTGACCTTTGAACTTTTGTCATTGTGCGATGCTCTGCGACGAAAAAGACATCAGATTTCAGCTGCTGGACTCTAAAACAAACTATATTAGCTTTTCTACACTGTAGAGATGTAATCCTAGCTGAATCTACTCCAAAAAGGTACTAGAAGTGTTTTTTATTTACAAAACTATTCAGTGATGTGCATTTAACATAGTAATCGCATTTTACTGTCTGGATAAATGCATGAAGTTATTTCAAATACCTCTAATCTTAGTAATGTTAAACTGATTCTGCTTGTTAAAACAAAAACAAAGTATTATGTTTACTTTTGGCATACAAATCTGCAATGTAATAAGTTTTATGGGAAAAGAATGGACACAATAACATTTATAGTTTTGACAATATGTGTATTTATTATTTTACTTAAACTAATTGATAATCTAAAAATCACATGCAAGCATGATAACGTAATTTACTGATTTTACATGTATGCATCTTCTGGAAGATTCATGCAGTCACACACCTGGTTGTTGTGTCTTTCGGCTTTTCCTGGTTAGGGGTGGCCACAGCGGAACTCTGGTCCGCTAATGATTGGCAGTAGATATTTACATGCTGAGTTGCCAGCCCTGGCTTACAACCTTCAACGAAGGTACACCCATTCACGCATGTCTCTGCACAGAACACGCTCTAGCTGAGAGTCGAACAGGACAACATCTTACTGTGATGAGACAACGCTACCGCAGCACCACAACCGCAGTTATATAGAACTATATATACCCCCATTTTTTATATATATTCAAATAGTAAATAACTATAATAGAAGACAAACATAGTGTTCAATACATGAGTAAATAACAAGATGGGACAACATTCATAACTTTAGAGAAAGCTTCTTTTTGTTTCTCATAACTCTCATGCAGTGTTCTCTGTATTAATTTCATTTAACAAATCCTTGTTAATATATCATTCTCATTATTTTCTTCTGAAACGTGTTAAATATTGACAAGAGAGTCATCACATCCTAAAATGCATTGTATATTTCAGAAATTACAGGCTGAAGCATCATACTAACAATGGCTATTGATTGTAGGATGGCAGAAGATGGCTTCAATGACTTGTTCATTGAACCAGGAATTTTAAATTCCATGTTTGGAATTGGATATAGTTCTGATTATTTGTTAGATATGTATAAAGGTAAAATTTTGTCCATAATAGAATACATACTGCAAGAATGTGTTTTCAAATATGTCTATATATAAATGTGTTTCGTTTAATGTCAATGGCCTTAATAACAATATAAAAAGGGGAAGTTTATGTAAATACCTTAGAACAAATAGAGTGGATATTGCATTTATACAGGAAACCCACCTAACAGAAAAATATGTGAATAGGTTGTTTTTTAATGTCTATTCAACACTTGTCGCATCTCACTATCAGACCAAGAGGAGGGGCACTATGATTTAGTGGAAAAAATCCTTACCAGTACCTAAAATTATTGATTCATATTCAGACAAAAATGGTATGTTAAGTTTGGTAACTTTGGAAATAAATAGAAAATACATCACCTTAGTTAATGCATGCTGGATACCTGGTATTAAAGCTAAAGGAGATATTATATGTGCAGGAGATTTCAACTGCATTCTTTCCAAGAATGACACTACTAAGAATGGTAACTTTAAAATGTCAGCTGCAGCAAAAAAATTAAATAGCTTTATTACCTCTTCAAATTTGAGGGATATTTATACCATAACAGAATCAGAATCCCTACAATATACACATTACTCTTATATGTATGGCACCCAAACAACTATTGATAAGATACTGGTTATAATTTATTATTTAAGATACAGGAAGTCAAGATCAGTGCATGCCCATTGTCCGACCACAATGCTATTTTTTAAAAAATCCACATAAAACCCAGAGACTTGATACACTGGCAAAGATTACCTGCATTCATTATCATAGGTTCATAGGTTAGTACTAGGCTAACTGCCCCTGTGAGCCATTGTAAGCTTAGTCAATTATCCCTTGTGAGACTCAAACCCTGCACCTTGTGTTTGTAAGGCAAACACTTTAGCTATTAGGCCACCCTCCCAACCTCTAGATTTTAATGATAACAATGAGACCTCTAGAATTATACTTTGGGATACACTTAAATCATACTTATATGGTAAAATCAAAAGTTGGTACTTAAAAAGAAAGAATGGGATAAGGAGCTAATACACATACAGTAAAAAAATTGACACATTAAAAAAGAACTTGGACAAAAAAGATGAAGCAAAACTTTCTAAATTAGAGCAACTGAATAGGACATACACAGACATTTTAAATCACAAAGTAGCAATAAACTTAGAAAAAATAAAGCTACAAACCTATTCTGTTAATCCAAAGAATATGTATAGACTTGCACTTAAATCTAAAAGCCTGACAAAAGCTAATCATATTAAGGAAACTATAGACAATCCCATGAAGAAACCTAAACATGTAACAGATTTAAAAGAAATACCAGAGGCCTTTAGAACACATCATGAAACACTAAATAACGCCAACCTGCATAATTCTGATAATAGTATGAGAGACAGGTTTTTGAAAGACAATATTGATAAAAGATTAACAAAAAAAAAAAAACCTCTATACTTCTTAAGTCTATATCATTAAGGGAGCTTAAGGGGAAAAATACAAAACATTAATAATAATAAGGCCTCTGGCCTTGATGGACTAATAGGGGAAATATATAAGATACTTCCAGATGAGACCTTAGAAATTCTAATAGATGCTTTTGAAGAATTCAGAAAAAAGGATGGCATTTTCCCTTGCTGGAAATATGCTATGATTTCACCCTAATCTTATCGCTCTATTTCTCTTCTGAATGTGGGCTACAAGATTTTTACATCTATTCTAGCAGATAGATTAAATCAATTTTTACCGGAAATAATGAAAGATGATCAAACAGGGTTTATTTCACACAGGACAGTTCAAGACAATTTAATCAGACTATTAACATTAATAGACTATGCAAACAAAAAAAGAGAGAATTAACAATTATTAACCTGGACTTGGACAAATTTTTTTGAGTTGGTCCTATTTATTTAAAGTTCTAGAAAGGTAGAACTTTTCCTCAGATTTTTTTGAAATTGCTGAAGAAATTATACACTACTTCTATATCATACATTAAAATCGGAGCTTTCTTGTCAGGACCACTTAAAATAATGAAAGGCACCAAACAAGGGTGCCCTTTATCACCCTTATTATTTGCTCTATCAGTGGAGCCATTAGCTAATTACATAAGAACTAATGATAAAATAAGCAGCTTCTATGTCAATGCAAAGTACAATTCCAAAATCCAGCTTTTCGCCAATGATATCTTATTAACAATTGGGAACATAGATACCTCAACTGAACATCTTATAGAATCTCTTCAGAAACTTTGAAATGATATCTGACCTAAGTTTTAATCAAAATAAAACTGAAACCATTTTGTTAAACAAAAAAAAAAAAACATTCTGAACAGGTATAGAGACTTTAATTGGGCTAACAATATGATTAAATACTTAGGTATAACCATTAAAGCAAACTGGAAAGACACGAGGCAAACACATTTCATAATGTTAATACACATCATTATTGATTACCTAAACAAATGGAATAAAATGTTATTCACCATGGAGGAAAGGCTATCATTACTTATGATCATACTACCCAAAATTCTGTATATTTTTCAAGTCATCCTAGCACCCCCTTCCAAAAAACTAATGAAACAACTTAACTCTCTTTTAATAAAGTTTTTATGGTTTTCACAAAAAACAAGGATTAGTCATTCATGGAAGTACAGAAGTTGGGAAGAGGGTGGAATCTCATTTCCACATCTAGAACTATATTCTGAATCAATTATTTTTAACATTATAAGTCATTGGCTAAACAGAAAATATACCTCTAACTGGAAAAATCTACATAAAACAATATTACTAGACAATTGTGAGGAAACAATAAACAATGATATATTTTCTGAAGTGGAAAAAGTTTACCTTGTCATAAAAAACATTTTCTTTAATACAAGTAACAAAAAAAAATTCTCTCCATTTGTTAATTACATAGTAAACAATTTCAAACAGTTAATGTTCAAAGATTATAAGATGAGAAATCTTTTATTTATTATGTTTCCCATAGCTTTAACAAATAAATGCTTGGACTCTTATAACATGAAAAAATAGAAGAAATGAAAGGAAATGGGCTAGTTTTCTGGTATCAGATTCTTGATCACAATTATATACAGGACACAACCTCTCTTCATAGCAAGATATAACATAAATCAAAACAACTGGCTAAACATACACACTTTTAGAGAACATATAGTTAATGCGTTTAAAATAAATCAAATAGTGAAATCCACACATAGACCCAAAATTTGAACACTTTTTTGTGAAATCAATACACTATGCATAAATGATGGACTATCAGTGTCAAGATTATATAGGACATTGCAAATGGATTTACCAGCTCCAGATGAGGCCCTATGGAACTATGCAGAACAAATTAATAAATCTAGCTTTTCAGAAAAAGAGAAATCCGTAATATTTAAATCAGTCAGTAAAACTGCATCATCTCCCTTTTCGGAAATTTACACCTGGAGATTTATTCACAGAAGTTCTTTTCACACCCCAAAAACAGCATTAATATCATGTAATGAGACATCATTATGATGGAGATGTGAAGAAGCAGAATATGCAGACTGGGTACATATGTTTATAACATGTAAAACTGTAATTCCCTTTTGGTCAGAATTCAAATCCTTTATTAAAGCGTTGTGATCAGATAAATATGAAATCACTGACTCATTGTTATTATTTAATGCACCGATTCCAGTGTATGTTCCAGGTACACAAGTGCACCTCCTCTGGTCCCTCCTTGCAATAGCAAGAAAAACCATTACCTCAAACAGGAAAAGTAAGAAAACTACACCTTTTGTGGAATTTTTATCACTGGCCAAAATAGTTTGTAATAGAGAATTAATGACTAATGACTTTAAGAACTACAAGAATGACACATAAAAACTAGCTTGGTTAAAACTTAAAAAAACTGTTAGATAAAATGTGAATGTATTGACAAAGTTGCTTCTATTATGGACATACTATGTTAATATTAATAGTTAATAGTTAATATTGCTTAACATTTTTGATGCATTTGTATTTATAAAAACTCAATACAAATTATGTGAAAAAAAGAAATATGTCAAGAACAGCAGAGCTGAAGAATCCTGCTTCTAACTCCTCAGCATCCTGGCCATGCATCCCATTATTACACTTTCTCAGAAGTGTTTCCTTTGCTATCTGTGACTTTACTCTTTGCATTTGGACAAAATCAAAGACATAGTAGCTTCAGCTAACTGTAATTGAGTGTTTTTCCCAATGTGTTTTTGAAAGAAAAAACTTTTGTTTAATGTATGTTGTCACCATTACAATTATACTAAAATGGGCATTGAATAAAAGAAACAGATTTCAATTTTTTTTTGTTTTATAGACGTACTTGATTTTTAACATAATTACACATCTATGGGGTATACTATCAATAAAGTGACTGGGTACAGGAGTGCTGCCTTTACATAAACGTAATCAATTCTTTTGTCTTTTGTTCAGACTTTCAGTAGGTTTATTCTGCATTTGTGTGAAGTACTTTAAATACATTATTATGCTAACTGAATAACTGATGCAGAATCCACCCAACACAAAAACTTATAACCAAAATAAAAAAAATGTTGGCCCATAAAAAAGCAATTCCAAACTGCTTTTTTTGTTGCATTCAAGAATTTTTTTTATTTTGGCGCTGTTTTCTCTCTCTCTCTCTTTTACCTTAGGTAGACAACTGTGCACAAAATCAGCAAAGTGGTTCCATTTGCTGGGTATAGGGGTACTGAATGTGGTTGAAATTAACTGACCATGCTATCTGCTAACACAGTGGCTATAATTGGTGTGTACAGGTTGGGGATGCTGTCTGTGGATGAAAGTAATTCACCTTTTTGTTGTTTGCTTAATTAAAATAGTCATAATGCCATTCAGGAGTACTGGTCATTGGTGGAAGCAAATTTGAACAATTTACGGTAAGCATTATATGTATGTAAGAAACAAATTTAAACTACATTATTAAATTTAAATACAGAAAAATATTTTTTTTATCAAAATCAGACATCTATAGTGCACATAATCATCAAAATGGCTACAGTTGTTGGGTATGGAAGGGATTGCATAATTTCTGTAAATATATAAGCAGTGTCTTTATTGCAGCAAGGTGGAACAACGCTTCACGACTGCTCAGCACACAAGGTAGGAATGTCTTCTGATACAAATACAATGCCAGTAAGCAAGAACATATGATTTATTTGTATGCTAAATTATGACTATTTGACATATTTATATTTTTGTGATTAACTTCATCCAGATAATTCATATAGGGTAACTTATGATTTCAAATGAAAACTTCACAATGCTGCTAAAGTTAACACTGATATCTACTGTGTGTCTACTATCAATCTACAAATATTCATACTTCCTTAACAATAAACTATGCACATATGCATACATATCTTATTTTTATAAATATCAGCCATTGTTCACTTGGAGACATCGACAAACAGCATTTCACATGTCCTGTCACCATGGAGGTCAGGAGTGGCTCCTCAGTCAAAATGTTTTTTTTTTTTTTTTTTTTTACAGAAAAATTATGAATACATGCCATATGTAAATAATTCCATTAATAACTTGAATCAGAAGGTGTTTATATGGTATTCTATTATATCAAATGAAAGCTTCTGTAATGCTTTAAATGTTTCACTGATTCCCGTTGTCTGCCTGCTACTGATCTGTATATATTTAGGTTTGTTTAGTAATGCAGTATATGTATTTGCATAAATATATTTCTATAAATATCTCTGGCATTGTCCACCTGGACACATTTCACATGCTCAGTTACCACAGAAGCCAGGAATGGCACTGCAGATAAGTGAAGTGCTCTGTACCAGAGAAAATGTATGCAAGTTATTTCAAAGAAATATTTTGAAAACATTTCATATGTTAATAATTTTAACTTGAATCAGAAGGTGTTTACCCGATACTCAATGGTATCAGATGAAAGCATAGTGCTGAAAAACTTTGCACTAATTGCTGGTGTATAGCTACCACTTCTTTGCAGACGTTTACAACTGCTTACTCATTAAAATGCAAATATGTATACTATTCATAATTAAGCAGATAGCTCTATAATGAAGTGACATCTACAAATCTACTTTGCAGTAAATTGTAAAGCACATCTGCTCGGCCAAAAGTTGTACTGATAGCTGGGGTCTGTATTCTATGGTTACAGAAATAGTAATACTAGTGTGTATAGTTATAATAATTAAACTTGCATATTATCAAATTACTTGTTAAATATAAAATTACCATCATCTTGCTGACATAATGATATCAACATTATGAAGAGAAGTGTGCGCTGAATAACTTGCACATTTCAACTTTTTTGTCACTTTTTAAAGATTATATACACACACACACACACACACACACACACACACACACACACACACACACACACAGACACATTTGTTTATGAGTATGTTGGAAAATTGCATTCCCAGAATATTAGCTCATGTGAAAGCTGTCCAGCAAGAAAATCTGTAGGTGTCAGAAAGTATGAAATTCCATTCAAGCTAGTTCTGAAACATTTAAAGAATTTTAAAAGAAAAAAAAAACTGAAACCAATGCCCATAGCATTCTAAGAAATTAAAACAATTAATAATATAAGTCAAAATGTGTGAAGAAGTCACACAGTTTGTAAATTAGTTTTAAGTACACTGAGCTAACCTTCTACAAATGGAAGAAATTCATGAAGTTATTAAGATCTACTGTATTAGTTGTGCCAGTCACACTAAAATGCTGGACATTTTATAGATAGCTATAACTCACATTTGCAATTTGTTACAATAGTAAAATCGGAGGTAAAAATAAAATATACATCAAAATAAATCTTCTACTAAGCAGTTGTACTATAAATTAGAAAACATTGCATTGTTTCAGCTAAGCACTAGAATGTCCTGCCTACAGTCTGTATGAATATATAGCTGACCAGGCCCCTTGGGAGGGCTACAGTTTGCCTGTTTACAGCCTATCCATTTCTTCCAACAGTGAAAACCAGAGGGAAAAAATAAAATATAAATCAATAAATCAAAATAAATATTCTTCTACTAAGTGGTTGCATATTAAATCACAAACAAAAGTGGATTGTGTCAGATGAGCTCTGGAAACTAATGGTTTACTTCAGAAACAAAGTAACTTAAGAAATACTGGGATAACTTGAATGGGATATTCCATTATTTTAGTTAGATTCCAAAAGGATTGCATGAAGCATGTACATTAAGATATGCTTGCTGACATGAACATTTAAATGTGGCTTGGTTCAACATACTCTAGTAGTGGGTGGGTAGAGGAATGCCTCTTCTGTGGTCTCTAAGCATCATGTAGAATGTTGTTAGTAGTATATAGTATGATGCAAGCATACTGTGTTAAGCTGCAAGTCTTGTCTATCAGAGCTGTTGCTACAAATTCCATCCTTATGCTACTGCTACATTATGAGATTCTAAGCAGTTTATGTAAAGGAACCTCACAATGCCTACATTGTGCTCTATCTGCTGCTAATGTCATTTCATCTCCATCTGAATCAATAGAAATAGATGTATAAAGGGGAAATGAACAGTTTAGGATGGGGCCATCCCACCTCTTAATGTAACTCAGGGCATGTGGTTCTAGTGCCATGACAAGATGCATTTATATATGGTGCAAGCATCTGTAAGTTAATATTTTTTAACAAACCTTAGAGATATCAGCTATATACCTAGTTGTGCAACATTTATTGCTGTGGGGTACCTAACCTGCAGGGCAGTGAATGTGTAGCCTTGAGGGAAGATGTACTTTGCATTCAGGGGTTCTGTTACCACCATGGATCCTCCTATCCTGTTGCAAGTAGATCATACACCTTCCTTTATAAAAACTCTTCCTCTATTACATATTTGCAATTGAGGCCATACATATCATTGTTAAGGGTTGAGGGTATAGCTTTTTTTATGACAGCATGCTCAACAAGAGTGCACATTGAAATGAAAGACTGGAAGAACAGTGCACTTATTCCACTGAAGTATGGGGGAGGGGGTAACTTGGTAGCCATATGTCTATATCATGAATGTTGACAAAAATGAACTTTCAAAAGTGAGCAAACATGTGCTAAGGAATGGGTGGATCGGGATTTATATTGACAGCTGATGGCTATGAAATGGTGAAAGCATCATCACAGTGCAGAACCAGTGTCAATATGCACACCATCATTAACAAACATAAGGTCTTTTTTACTCAGACATATCAGCTATCTTTGAGTCCAATTTATGAATGGGCACATACAGTATAAAAGAATACCACTGATAATGTCTCAGACCAACCATAGCTTTCCAGTTTATAGTTGTCCCAGAGTTTGGGGCAGTGATTCCAGTGATTGTTCTGGAAACAATAGTGGACTCTAGTCCAGTCCCAAACTAATTGTTTGCTTCCTTGTTTGCATATATGATATTATATTAGGATGTGAGCAAGTTGTCTTTTGAAACTGTAAGCTTTTCCAAGTATTGTAAGCACAGTACCCCAATTATGAGTTATTTAAGAATTTAGCCACTGAGTCAAAAGAGAGTTTAGGTTGCACCAATGAAGCAATTCTTTATGTACCAATCTATATTTTATTTAAATATCCCAATCTTTATTATTAGAGAAAACAAATAAGTCTAACATTAATGGATATAGGTTCATAGGTAGGTACTAGGCTATTGGCCCTAGGGTCTATATAAGCCTAGCTAAAAAGGTACCCTGTCGAGCAGAGCCACAGAAGTGATCCCCAGGGTGAATTTCCTATCTCTCATCCAATCATCAAGATTTTTCATTAAGAGTGCTAATGAGGAGATTTGTTTGATATAGATAGGTAGTTTGTTTCAGAGTATGGGAAGTCTCTGGGACAGGAATCTATCCCTCCAGCATGTTCTGTTTATTGTGGTGACAAGGTTTAGGTCCCTAGAGCATGTAGCTCAGAAGGATTGGGATTTCTTTAAGTGGAGCATGTCCAACAGCTCTGGGTTTGACATAGCTTTGTATGTTAGGCAGAGATCACCTCTGAGTAGGCGATATGCGACAGAGTAAAGCTGGAGTTTTTTGAGATGGTCTGCGTAGTGCATCTGTTTGAGGTTGGTAATCCTCCTTGTGAAGTATTTCTGCGGCCTTTCCAGTTGTTGTAGATGTCTTGTGAGGTACATACCAAAAGGGATGCTGTATTCTCAAATGGGTCTAATGAGTGATGAGTAGAGGGGAATAATGACCTCTTTTTTCCTGGATGAGAAACCTTTTGTGATAAGGTGTGCCACATAGAAGGATTTCCTGACTACTGTGGCGATGTGATTATCAAAGGAGAGACTACTGTCCACCTGTGTCCCAAGGTCTCTTATCACACTTTCAGTGTTATGTAGACTACCGCCTATGTGGTAGTTCATGGGTACAGGTTTTTACCAAAAGGGATGACAATGCACTTTTTGGCATTGAGCTTGAGGCCATGGCTTTGACACCAGGCATCTGTCTCAGTGAGGCCCTTTTGTAGGATGTCCACATCGTTAGGAGTTTCTATTATGGCTCCTAATTTGCAGTCATCTGCAAACTTTGTTAGCCAAAGACCTTCTGTGTTAGCCTGTACTTCAGAGAAGTAGATACCAAACAGGAGAGGACCCAGGACTGAACCTTGTGGTACTCCACCTGTCACTGGTCTGAAGTCGGATTTGGAGTCTGCTACTTTCACAGTGTGGGTTCTGTCAGTGAGCCATTTGGCAACCCATCTTGTGACATAGGGATTTATACCTAGTTTAGTGAGTTTATCTATAATTCCAGAGTGGGGGATGGTGTCAAAAGCCTTGGCAAGCTCTAGATATGCTGTGTGAACCACCTTACCCTCATCTACGGCTTTGGTGACCGCTTCATGGAAGTCTATCAGGTTTAGGAGAAATGAGCTGCCTTTTACAAACCCGAACTGGGTGGGATCCAGAGTTTGGAGATTACCAGTGTCACTGTTTATAAGTTCCATGATGATACGTTCCATAGCCTTGCAGACCAGGCTCATCAGGCTAATGGGGCAGTAGTTCCCGGGGTCTGTGGTGGCTCCCCCTTTGTGGACTGGGATAACTGTCATTGTGCGCCATTCAGTGGGCACAAAGCCTGAGGTGAGGCTATGATTGAACATGGTACTTAGGTGGGGTGCCAGTTTGTTCTATAGTTCATGTAGAACGCAGCCTTGGATGTTGTCAGGTCCCATGGATGCTGTGTTCTTGGCTTTGGAGAGTGTGCTTTTTACCTATGCAGCCATGATTACAGGAACTTTGCATTCTTCCAGTATAGAGATGGGCCTTTTATGGGATGAGAGGGGGGATAAAGTTAGGACTGAACCTATCTGCCAGGATGTTGGCAATATCAGTTGTTTCTGTATATTTAGTGTCATTGTGCTGTAACTCAGAGCAGATCTGAGTGTTGCCATTGAGATTCTTGACATAGCTATAGAATGCTTTGTGGTTGTCTTGACATAAATTAAGATACTGATTTGGTCATGGTAGCTATGTGTTATGGCATTCTGTTGAAAAAGTTACAAAAAAGAAGAAGAAATATACAAAGAACCAGTAAGTAGTCACACAAGATGACCAATAACAAAAATATATATATATATATTAAAATCATCTGATTGTGCCTATGCATCTGTGGGCAAAAGCACTAAGTCTTGATTTTAACTACTAATAAACCCGATTTCCATAGATCCATGGGCATTGTGGTGATTTTAGGATTTTTTAAGAAATATACAAAAGAGAGTATACGAAAGCAGTAAATGGAACTCTCTCTGGTGCAGTGGCTTACATTTTTTGGAATATAAAAACTTCTAGAAAAATTCTTGGAAATATGCTGAAATAATTAAGTTGTAGTCCATAGTGCTTATCAGAGTAAAGATGCTCACAGCAGGAAGTGAGCCATCTTTATGTCAAACAATGAAATTGCACACGTATAAAACAGTGGGGATACCAAAAGGAAATGCTTTAAAAATGTTTGGTAGGTAATGCTGTTAATATAAAGTGAGTTTGACAAATGAAGGATTATGAAAGAGTATGGGTTTTGATAAGAATATACAAGGAAACAACAGAAGCCTAGAAACGGAAAAAAAAGACAGTGAGAAAAATGTTTATGATAAATTAAGAAAGAAAGAAAGCTCTGTCAGCATATACTTAAATTACTGCAGCTATGAACTCTGACTGAAAAAGTTGCAAGGAAAATCAAGCAAGGGGAAATGAGGGCCACAATTACTGTTGTCATTCTAAAATGTACAATGTCATTGTTTCTATGAGTATTAAGTATAAAAGTTAGGCCAGACAGAAATTACCAGTTCAGAAGGCACTGAAATAGCTAAATGGCTGACAAGTCATGTGTTCCAGTAAATGAAAATGAAAGCTTTGTTCAAAACTGGGAAATTATAAATTCAGTCTTAAGAGATATTAATAAGGAAAGATAAAGTAAATGCTGTACAAGAAGTTCCGGAAAAATATAAATGACAATAAATACAAGTAGCTGGTTACTACAAAGAAAAGGAAATTGCCACTAAGACTGCAAACATCATTGACCTAGTTGGCACAAAAATGATGGAATGCTGCATCCTCACTAGTGTAATATACTCACTGGTTAGTTCAGACCATAAAGCTTTCTTCTTTGAAGTAAAGGTAAAAGCAGTGATACCGTCTATCTCTGGAACGTTTAGGAATTATTCTAGGGAAAACTATCTACTGCTAAGTGCCAGCCTGGCAAAATTTCAAGCACGTCAAAACCCTGAGAACACAAATGTGGAATTATTTACAGAAATATTGTATAATCATATTAACAGCAGTACCTACCTGTATTAAGGGCAGGATCAACTCAAACACATGACACCCTGGTGGAATCCCAACATCAGTAGGCTGCAAAACAAAAGGAAGAAATTTATAGCAAAAAGAATTAGGAAATGCAATGCCCATCAAAAGAGAAAAACATCTTTCATTAGCCTAAATAATTAACTCAGATTGGTTAATTGTGCCTACCAAAGCCAAACATGAGATATTGGGGCCACCATAAACACTTCTTAACTACAGCCATCAAACAGGCTTCATGAAACACCAGTGGAAGACTGCAATGGTTATCTCACTGCACAAAGGCTGGCCATCCATGGACCCAGTGGAATTACTGACCCATTAAGTCTGACTAGCCTGATATGCAAAACTAGGGAGAGAAAATTAATGGCTATCCTAAATGCCAGAATAGGTTACCTACAAACATTGGAACCTGAACAGTTCAGCTTTATTAAGATCAGGTCTTGCCTAATCATCCTGGTGAACTTCTTTGAGTAGGTCACCAAAGCTATGGATTAGGGCAAAATGGTGCATACTGCCTATCTCGATGTAGCCAAGGAAGTTGACACAATACCCCACTCAGGCCTTGTAGAAAAGCTCAGTAAACTAGACATAAACCTGTACATCACCCACTGGATGGCTGGCAGGCCTACAGACAAGACCCAAGAAGTTAGAATAGGGAACGCTACCTCTACAAAAAGGACAGTGATTAGTGGGGTATCTCAGGGCTCAGTGCTGGGGCCGCTTCTATTTTGCATCAACTTCTCTGATATCCAAGGTTAACAGATGATTGTAAATTGAGTGTAATCAATGAATCACCCAAGACACAAGTATCTCCCAAGAAGATCTAACAGACTAATAACTGGTACCAGAGTCATGGTCTAAAACTGAATGCAAAAAAGGGCATCATAGTACCTTTTGAGAAAGAGGGCCACTTCAGTAAACTACCACATTGACAATACCCCTTAACAGTAGACTCTATAGTCAGGGATTTGGGAATGCACAGTGATTTGGCATTTGACCATCCTGTAATTACTGTAGAGAGGAAATCATTCTATGCTGCACAACTAATGAGAAGGGTATGGCATCTAGATACAACTATGTCATTGGTCTGTTATACTCCGCTCTTGTAAGACCAGTCATTGAGTAAAGTTCCCCCTTCTGTATGTGCCTGGCCAAGCATATGTAACAAATGGAGCATCAACAGACCACCTTAAAGTCTTGTCCATATATTCAGCCTCCTACAGGCTGCTAAGAGGCAACTTATGCCTGGCCTACAAGGCATCCACCAATTCAGCCTTAATGGACTTGTTGAAAATCCATAAAACAAACAGCATCAGGAACACCTTATCCAGGGATGTAAACCTTTCCTGCAACGTAAATGTGACATGCTGGAGGAGCAGGTATGTGTCTCAGAAGCTGCACCTTCTCTAGTACAGGCTTCCCATTCATATGACTCAGAGTTCATCCCTACATCTATTCAAGTAAATCCTGGGTCAGTGGATGGGGAACTGTAAATCTAACCCTGGTCTGGCACCTATGTTACTGTTAGAGAGAGGAAGCTTGTAACTGCTCAGCCATGCCCGAGTATATATATATATATATATATATATATATATATATATATATATATATATATCACACACACACACACACACACACACACACACACACACACACACACACACACACACACATACACACACACACTCACCCATAAAACCCTGTGGGACCTATACCTATCCAATTTTATTGGGAGGCATGACTAGTCTTACAAGGCCTTTTGGATCAATAGCCTAATATTCTACTATGATACTAACTGAATAGGTGGGACTGTATTACAACAAGACTGTTACCATTTATCTATGGTCAAACATCAGCTAGGATCAGTCTCTTTCATACACAGACTGCATCAGTACCCACTAATTCAAGCTAATTTATTGACTATATACACCTCAGATGTTTGACTGTGATCAACTGAACAAGTCTTTGGTAAAAAAATGTAGCCTTAGATAAATGACTCCATGGTGCACCCTCTTGAACCCTGGTTCATCCTGGCCCCAACAGTGCTCCCCATTCCCCCCATAATGGTCTCAAATCATTCAGATAGACTACCATTTACTTGTTTTCAAAATTTGCCTTACTGTTTTTCTTTTGTCTCCTTCCTTTTAGTGCATCCTAACTAGCCAAAACTACACGCTAATAACCATGGAGAAAGTAAATGAATTAAACATGAGGTTTGAGGCCACTAGGTTCAAGTTGTCCTGAAGTGCATTTTAGACCTTTGTTTCCATTTTGATCCAATGATAGTCTAGGGAAAAATCACAAGTAAGGAAAATGTTCATCTTTATTCTTTTTTCCTTCAAGGAAGAAATAAGTTGTGAACACAGCTTAGTGTTCAAGCTGACAAGTTTTCAATAAACTCTGAAGACTTGTGCATGCAAGGAGGTAATACTCATATCTGGGAACTATATATGACACCCTGCTTCCTATAAAAAACAATAATTTCTGTGTATGCTTTATGTTAGATTGAAAAGAAAATGAAAGAACAAATGGCCACAGACATAAATTTTATGGTATTGCTATCATGCAAAGACAAAGCATGCCTCTTCAGCACTACTACCTGAAAAGACAGACATCTTCTGTGCATCCCTCTGATACTAGACTGGAAGAAAGTGAAAGTACAAGTGGCCACAGTCATATATTTTAACTTTTTTTTGCTGTCAGATGTAGGTATATATCCATCCACAATCTTTGTCAAATTTTTGTGTATGGGGTTGTGGTATCACTTCAACAGTGACAATCACCTAGCTCCACTACTCACAATGTTTGGTGTCTAGCCCTGCTGCATTGTTCTTCCATAAAACACACACACACACACACACACACACACACACACACACACACACACACACACATGCACACACTTATGGCCAAATTAGAATGCACAAGCCATCTATTGCATCTAGCCATCCATCGAGCCACAACTCCTTTTTCCATTTTTGCACATGGGGTCAGGGTGTCAACTCAACAGTGACAATCATCTAGAGCCAAGGTTAACACTTCCAGGTGGCTAGCCCTGCCATGGTATTTCTTCCATGTCAAACACACACACACACACACACACACACACACACACACACACACACACACACACACACACACACACACACACATACTCACACTCACACCAATGGCCAATTTAGAGTGTCCAAACTACCTACTGCATGTTTCTGAAATGTTGAAAGAAAATGGAGCACCCAGAGGAAACATACACAGACACAAGGGAGGACATACAGACTCCACACAGAAAGCACGCCAGAAGATAATCAAACCAGGGAACCTCCTGCTGTGAGGTGAAAACACTACCTGCTGCACCACTGTGCCATACATACAAATAACATGCCTCCTTAGCCATACCCTCTAAAGTTAGAAATATGTATACATGCTTGCTGTTTGATTGTGAGGAAAAACATAATTATCATATTAATGCATAGTCACTTGCTACTTCTAAACACTGCATTGTCTTTAGGCAATATATAATGACCTACTTTGAAGTCTGACTGTGAGGAAAGTTAAAGATATAATGACCATACTGTCACTGGCTCCCAAGGGGTTTGTAGGAGTATATATACTTGCTTCACTGGTGCACATCTCTGAGTGGGGTTAGTTTTAAACTAGGTAGCTAGAGCTCAAGGATGGGTCCCCATTAAGCCTGTGGCAAAATCCCCATATACATATATGGGTCTGAGTGGGAAAATCATTGCATCAGGACCAAACCCACACAAAGACTGCAGACATGCATATGCAACAATGATGGACTCTCAGACAAAAATTCAAACTATAGAACCAAACATTGTGAGAAGGCAATGGTACTCCCTGTGCTAATATTCCAATGATAAGTTGCTATCAGATGCAGACTGCCACAGATAGCTACTTATTGTGTAAAATACTGTTTGACTGTGATGGAAAGAAATTGTGGATGGCTAACTTATTCCTTTTGATACACTACAAAATCTCGTGTAAATCACATGGCCGTTTTCATGCACAAACAGCCTTCATACCCATCAATAACAAACACTTTACTGACTGTGCACATCTCAGATAAATGAGTTCTGCAAAACAAACATTACTATTTAACTTGAACAAGTGATAGCAGGTTTAGTCACTTTCACCCAGAGAGAGCCCCTGTACAGAGCAACTATACCCAATTTGTTGACTATGCACAACTCGGATGTCTGACTGCAACAAAACGTAATAGCCAAATAGCCACAATAATATACTTCAGCTTAGATTAACACAAAAAAACAGAAACTTCAGTAAAGTATTTCAACTTGCTTCACACACACAAAAATTAAAATAATTACTATTTAACTTGAAGGAATGAAAGCAGGGTCAATCACTTTCATCCCTGGAAAGCCTCATCCCCAGCAGTAATAACCACCATGCTGACTGTGTACACTTTTATATAGCATTGTGATAAATAATGGTGACTGCATTGTATTTCAACTTTGTTTCACAGAAACACAATAAAGTACTTCAACTTGCTTTGCAAAATATTCATTAGTCCTGCAAAGCCATAACAATTACAGCTCAACTTGAAAAATGACAGCAGTGTCAGTCAGGATCATTTTTATCCACAAACAGTCCTCTTATCTAGCAATTATAGCTAACTTTTTGACTGTGCGCACTGAGATATCAGAATGCAATAAAACAAAAGTAACAAAATTCACCACAATAATTTATTTCTGCTTTCTTACACACTCACAAACACACACACACACACACACACACACACACACACACACACACACATGGACAAACATTTTAAATGTATAAATGAAAAATTACGTACTGCCATGTGGCCCTACAGGCTTGTCAGCAGCAGCACCATCCAAAATGAGAATGGCAGGGAATACAGAGAAAACCTTCTTTAATTATAATAAAAAACTAATTTAATAAATAAACAATAATAACAACAACACTGTCACTTTTATTCCTGTGCTCATACCTCTACAGGTGTCTCTATAGGAAAAGGCTCTTTGCTGTATTATTTGGAAGCTCAGCCTGATTTTTCTGAGGCATAATTTCTGCCCCTCTAAAGTTGGCAATAATACCTGTAATGAGAAGTAATCACCTTACTAGTCATTTGGAGAAGGTCTAACCCAGCTGAGTAACAAACAAAACGTTCTCAGTCCCCAAATAGGCAAGTTGACTGTGTTTTAAATAAAACAAATTATTGCAATAAAATATGATTTTCTCACAGCTTTTTTTTGGGGGGGGAGGGGCTGCAGATCAGCAACCAGTAGTGCAATCACCTAGTAAATCCTAAAGTTATAATTATATTTTACCTGTCAAGTTTCCAATAAATCAGACTGATCGACATGTAACTCAAAAGACTGTAATAAAACATGAACCACACTGATCACTGTATCTAGAACTCTTTTAGTCAAATATTTATCAAACTGTAAGCACATTACCTTCATTAACGCAAAGACTATGCATCTTTCACTTATAAACTAAACAATGTTTGCAATAATGTATGTGTATTTTGCTTCAGTTTATTTATTTGTTAATTGGGAATGTCCACAAGGTTAATGCATCAGTTTTAGGGATGACCAAGAGCTTTAGCCAGTTAAGTGACTTGCTCAGATTCAATGACTTGCTCAAAGTCACACAGCTAGAAAAAAAAGATGGAGGGAATCAAACCCATGACACTAGACACAAGGCAGATAGACTAAACGTGAATAGTATTTGAGTTAGCAAAAATGCATCCCTCTACACACACCAACACATACATACACACACAGGCCCAGGTATTCCCACACCCACATACACCCATTCATAAATAAGCACCCTCCACACTTGATTGTGACCATGGAAACACTGACCCATACATTTGAATGTAAAATCCAACACACACACAGAAACACACTCATCCAGAATCTTGATTCTCTATTTAATCCAACTTAGTGTGACCACTCAGGCAGGCAGGCAGGCAGACAGGCAGGCATGCACACACACACACACACACACACACACACACACACACACACACACACACACACACACACACACACACACACACGCATGTATGCACGCACGCATGCACACACACACACACACACACACACACACACACACACACACACACACACACACACACACACACACACACACACACACACACACACACACACATATCTATATGAGCAGGTTTGGGGTTGGTGTGTCACCGATCCACCTATGGAATGTTTTTATGATGTAGGAGGAATCTGTTACATCAACAACAGAAAATATATGGTGATGCAGGGAAGACATGCAGACTTCACACAAAGGGCACATTGACTGGGTACTAAACTAGGGAACCCGACTCACTGAGACAGTAACACAGCTATACCATTCAACAATTTGCTGGCTCATTACAAATCTGTAACAACTTGCTTATGATATTCTACTTTTATATGTTCTACTTAGACTAAAAGGCTGACCTTAGGTGAAATGGCACCTAAGGCGAAAAGCTCTGTGGTACTCCATCCACTGCCCAAGGCTGGCCTTGGGTGAAATTATGCCTTGGACCAAGAGCACTGGGGTGTCCCCACTGTCCATTGCTCCTCCAATGCACACCCTTGGTGCACTCATGTTTCCCCCATGCTGGCCTCTCTACAACATCTAGATTGCATCTTCCTCCTCACATTTTATCTTATTCTTCAGTTTTCTCCTGCATCCTTTCAAGGCACCTTAACTGGCCAAGCCTGCAGCATAACTGTGTAAGAAATAATTGAAGTAAGCTGGGGATCTGGGGGCCACTAGGTCCCAAGAATCCATATAATTTTCAATGCTCTGAATATTTTTATAACCTAGAAATCCTTAGCTTTTTACAACCTTTTTATCCAATGATTGATTCTTCAAAAAGCAAGATTACAGAAAGAGATTCAGTCATAATTTTTGACTTTGCCTTTTCCTGCATTCCTTCAACTCATCCTTACTAACAAAGAATCCACTTTATTAGCTTAAAAGAAAACAAAGAAGGATGGGGTTCATGGAGCAACTAGATGATATGAGGTATATTTTAGAGCTTTTTTCCCAATCTTTTGATCTAATGATAGCCTGAACAAAAATATTGACTAAAAAGAAATTATTTTTTTTCCGTCAAGGAAGAAATAAGTTCTGTCCAAGGTTTAATGTTCGAAGCAGTTAAAAGTAGTTCACAATAAACTTCGAAAGCAGATATTTTTGAGAATGGTGCTTACCTCCCAAACTAAGCATAAGAAGATAGCAATATTCTATGTAGTCTCCTGGCATTAGATTGGGATGAATGTATAAGAAGAAATGACCACAACCATTCCATTAAAGTTGTTGCTGTCATACAATTATAAAACCACTATCCTGAAAAGGTAACCAACATCTGTGTATCCATCTAATGACAATATGAGTTAAAAGTGAAAGATCAAATAGATCAAATGGGTAGAGTTAACATATTTTAGCTTGTAATACATATACATATATATCTATATCATATATGTGTTTGTGTGTGTGTGTGTGTATAGATATATATATATATATATATATATATATATATATATATATATATATATATATATATATATATATACATATATATATATATATATATATATACATATATGGATTCACTTCAGAATCCCGAATTTACGAAACATCGAATTTCATATGATTGAGACCATATGATCGATGTTTTGATAAATCGAGATTCCAAAATAAATCCAAAATAAAAGAAGAAAACATATTTTTAAACATTTCTGCCTTGCGCCCCCACACCCCCGCTACTTAAATAAACCATCTCTGAGATTGCACTACAGCGAGGAAAAGGGAAATCTCCCATTCTGCGCTGTATGCCGATCTCTGTTCAGAATTTAGAAGTTCTAAAACTTCAGTCATATGGTCTCGACCATAAGAATTTCGAAGTTTTAGGATTTTGAGATTCTGAAGGGAACCTATATATATATATATATATATATATATATATATATATATATAAATATATATGTATATATGTCTATACACACACACACACACACACACACACACACACACACACACACACACACACAGCAGGTTACATAATTTTAAATGGCTGAAATAATGAATGACATATCATCCGAAAAAGGTTGAAACTCAAAATAGTAGTGAGATGTGGTACAGGGGTCTACTGTTTCCTTTTCCTTGTATTATATATATATATATATATATATATATATATATATATGTATGCACACATACACACACAGACGCAAGTGTGTATGTGTGTGTGTGTGTGTGTGTGTTTATACAAATATATATGTGTGTGTGTATATATATATATATATATATATATATATATATATATATATATAGATATATAAAATTAGCAGAGGACTGGGGTACAGCCCCCTTAATTGAGGATACTGGGGTGCTTGTTCCTCGGTATAGAACTAGTGCTAAGTTTTTTATCAGTTTGAGTTTTGTGGTCATTGTAATGTTGGCCATTTGACATTATGAATGTCTTCCATATATGGCATGCCTCCATCATTTGATAGCGAAAAAAGTATAAAAAAACAAAACAAAAAAAAACAAACACATAATTACAGTAAGGTTTTCCAACTTGTTGCTCTTAGACAGGGTATTGGTGTGAGACAGATTATAAAAACCTCCTGTGTAACCTTCTGAGACTTGACTGTGAAGAAAATTAAGGAAATAATGATTGCACTTCCTCCAACTCCCAAAACAAGCTATTGGTACCACCTGAGCACACATCTGAGGTTTAATTATGAGGAAAGGTAAAAAAATATAATAGCCACATCATCCTCAATCTCCACACAAGCTTTATCAATGATTTGTGCAGACATGTGATGTTTAATTGTGAGCAGAGTAAAATCAATAGCCACACTGTCCAACCTCCCACACAAGCCATAGAAACCTTCTATCCATTTCTGAGCCTGGTCAGCTTTATATGTTCAGAGGTAAGTACTAGAATAGCTGTCCTTACAGGCCATTTAAGCCTATCCAATTTCCCTTTTTGTGCTTGAAATAACATATACCATTTGGTTACAGACTGGCTTTACCCATCCCATGGCCAATAATTATATATTACCCCTAGTGAGAATAATTGGGATCATACCATAGATAATTTGGTGGGACCCATGCATGGGATAAAGTATTTAGGAATTGCTTTTAACCACTAGCAGTAGTACAAGGGGCAGTCCTGGGGTAAATTCTGTGTTTCCCAGCCATAGATTTAAGATGTACTTGTAAATGGACAGGGATGAACTTTGTTTCATGTGGACTGTGAGTCATTTCTACAGCAGCAGTATCCTCTGCGAGATATACCTTTCTCTCCAAACCATTAAGCTAATCTTGCAGAAGAGGTTTAGATCACTAGACAGAATATTTCTTATGCCATTTGACTTGCTGATGTGCAGTAAATCCATCAGCAGTGGGTCGGAGTATGCCTTTTATCCAACATACAGTTCATCTTTTAGCAGTCTGTAGGATACTGATTACAGTGACAGGGCATTGAGTCTGTCTATGTAGGGCATGTTGTTTAGGCCTTGTATCCTTTTAGTAAGATATGTCTCTGGGTTTCCCAGTTGTTGCATGTGTATGGACAGATACATGCCAAAGAGGACTTTATATTCAATGATTTGTCTAATGAGGGCTGAAGATAGAGGGACAATGGCATCCCTAGATCTAGACACAATGTCTTTGTTTATAAGCTGTGCAACATACAAGGGCTTTCTTACAATAATTGACACATGTTGGTCAAAAGTTAGGTCACTGTCTATATAAGTTCACAAATCCTAAACAGCTGGGTCAATTCTTAGAGGTGTATTGTCAATATAGTAGTTCCCACAGGTAGATGACTTACAAAAGGGTACAATAATGTATTTTTGGCATTTAGTTACAGTCCATGACAAACCTTCCTGCATAGGTTCATAGGTTCATAGGTTGGTACTAGGCTATCAGCCCTAGGGCCTATACAAGCCTAGCCATAACAATTCCCTGGCTATTTCTTCCCACATTATTTACTTTCCTGGACCCCTGTCTAGCAGGGCGACTGACGTGATCCCTGGGGTGAAATTCCTTTCTCCCATCCAGTCGTCAAGGTTCCTCTTGAAGAGGTCCAAAGAGGCACTCTGCTTGACATGTATGGTCAATCTATTCCAGAGTCTGGGGAGTCTCTGGGTCAGGAACCTATCCCTCCAGCATGTTTTGTTTATTGTGATGACAAGGTTTAGATCCCTGGAGATTGGGATTTCTTTAAGTGTAGCATGTCCAACAGCTCTGGGTTTGACATGGCCTTGTATGTTAAGCAGAGATCGCCTCTGAGTAGACGATATGCGACAGAGTATAGCTGGAGTTTTTTAAGGCGGTCAGCATAGGGCATCTGCTATAGGCCTGTGATTCTTTTAGTGAGGTATTTCTGAGGCCTTTCCAGTTGTTGCAGATGTCTTGAGAGGTACATACCAAATGGGGCGTTGTATTCTATAATGGGTCTAATGAGGGATGAGTACAGTGGGACAATGACCTCCTTTTTTCTGGATGAAAAGCCCTTCGTGATGAGGTGTGCCACATAGAAGGATTTCCTGACTGTTGTGGCGATGTGGTTATCGAAGGTGAGACCACTGTCCACCTGTGTCCCTAAGTCTCTTATCACACTTTCTGTGTTTAGTGTACTGCCACCTATATGGTAATTCATGGATACATGTTTTTTCCCAAAGGGGATAACAATACATTTCTTGGCATTGAGCTTGAGCCCATGGCTCTGGCACCAAGCATCTGTTTCTGTAAGGCCCTTTTGTAGAGTATCCACATCATTTGGGGATTCAATAATGGCTCAAATCCTTAGAACCAAAGGCAATGACAGCAACAACGCCAACAAGCACACGACCAGAGATATCACCAGGAACCGGATAGTTTTTGGAAAACTCTGCTTTAATTAAACTTCACAAATAAAATGTGCACGAAGAATGATTTAAAATCACAATACAGTCAAGCGCTTTCGCCCGGGCTCTCCCAGGCTTTATCAAGACAGTTTAATACTCCATGTGCATTCAATTTATACTTTTGTCACTCCAATAGCCAATTATACAATTAATTATTTAGTGTAGTCTCATTAATATATAGTTCTCTTTTGTTTAAAGATACATACTTGATGTTAACAACAGTTGCAGAAACAGAACATGGAAAATAAATCAGCAGCAGCAAAAAACATCCTTTTAAAAACTTCTTAAATATTTTCTACCATCATTACTTTTTATATTTTTTATATATATTTTTTAAATAGCATTTCATATCATTGTATTATAATTGTATTCTAAGGGTCCCACTATATCTGATTAAAAAAATTTCTAAAAATTCTTATTAAAATCCCATTATGTTAGGATACAATGAATATTAAAATTAAATCATATAAATTTAAACATAAATATAAATATAATTGTACATATAAATATTCTTATGTGTAAAATATTCAGCTTTAAAAATCTTAATATTAATTGATCTTAATGAATTTATAAATCACAATGTTGAATTTAATAATCAATACATCTTATTTTTTAAAATATAAATTAATACATTCATACCAATAGATATAATGCCTTAAAGTCTTACTTATAAATATTTTGAATCCACTTTGTTAGGACTGTGTTAAGCATTTACAAAACTGAATCCTTCCACATTGGCTTTAGTGGCCACCCCTTAGTAGAAATGACCAGTTTGTGAAAAATGCATTCATTCAAACCTTAGCATCTATGTTGTATACCATAATTGTTTAAAATACCTTCTATAATTTGGCCCTACGTAACTTAAGAGCACTGTTGATACTGATTGCATCATTAAGCCCTGGTGGTCTTGTGGCATTCAGTTTTATTTGCCACAACAGTTCTTTATATTCCAGGGATGCTTCCCAGTCCCCCCCCCTCTTACATTAATAGAAACCTGTTCAAGGACTAAAAATTTCAAACACATGTTATCACAATTCAAGGAGTGCTTATAAAATGCATTAGATTCTTTCTTATTTTTAATTTCATACATATGTTCGTACACTCTTCTTTTTAAAACCCTTTCCGTTTTTCCCACATAAAAACTCATACAGTGTTGGCAGATTCCCAGGTAAACTACACCTTTTGAATTGCAATTGAAGTGCCCTGATGGGAACAAATTCATGTTTCTGGATTTTAAATAAATGCCTTTGTTGTCTAGAATATAACAACATTGACTACAAGCCTTACATTTGTAAGTTCCCCTGATCTGTTGATTCTCATTATTACTGGTTAGCACTTGTTTTTCCAGTAGTTCTTTAAGATTGCACTCCCTTCTTCTAACAAAGTGTGGTTTACTTGGGATGTTTTTCTTCAGATCTTCATTGACAGAGAGAACTGGCCAACATTTGGCTATAATGCCCTCAATCTCCGCACTATATCTGTTATATGTGTATAGAAAAGGTAAATTTTCTGTTTTGTCCTTACTTATATTGCTGGTATATTGCTGAGTAGTTGTAACACCTAGTAAAGGGGAAAACTGTGTAGACCTTTTTTGGGAAATTTCATTAAATATAACCTCAAACAAATTCATGGATACATGTTTTTTCCCAAAGGGGATAACAATACATTTCTTGGCATTGAGCTTGAGCCCATGGCTCTGGCACCAAGCATCTGTTTCTGTAAGGCCCTTTTGTAGAGTATCCACATCATTTGGGGATTCAATAATGGCTCCCAGTTTGCAGTCATCTGCAAACTTTGTTAGCCAGAGTCCCTTAGTGTTGACCTGTACTTCAGAGAAGTAGATGCCAAACAAGAGCGGCCCCAGGACTGAACCCTGAGGTACTCCACTTGTCACTTGTCTGGAGCTGGATTTGGAGTCGGCTACTTTTACAGTGTGGGTTCTATCAGTAAGCCATTTAGCAACCCATTGGGTGACATAGGGATTAATGCCCAACTTAGTAAGTTTATCTATGATTCCAGAGTGGGGATGGTGTCAAAGGCCTTGGCAAGGTCTAGATAAGCTGTGTGGACCACCTTACCCTTGTCCATGGCTCTGGAGACTGATTCAAAGAAGTCAATCAGGTTCAGGAGACAAGATCGGCCCTTCACAAACCCAAACTGGGTGGGGTCCAGTGTTTGAAGGTTGCCAATGTCTTTGTTTATAAGTTCCATGATAATACACTCCATGGCCTTGCAGATAAGGCTTGTCAGACTGATGGGACAGTAGTTTCCGGGATCCAAGGTGGATCCCCCCTTGTGGATTGGGATAACTGTAGCTCTGTGCCACTCAGTGGGCATGAAACCTGAGGTGAGGCTATGATTAAACATGACACTTAGGTGAGGTGCCAGTTCATATTGTAGTTCATGTAGTACACAGCCCGGGATGTCATCTGGTCCCATGGATGCTGTATTCTTGGCTTTAGAGAGTGCGTTTTGTGCAATATGGCTAAGTCATTTGGGGATTCAATGACTGCTCCTAGCGTGCAGTTATCTGTAAAATTAGTCAGCCAGAGCCCTTTGGTATTAGCTTTTACTTCAGAAAAGTAGATGCCAAACAGGAGTAGTCCCAGCACAGAACCCTGGGAGCTTCCACTGGTGTCTGGTCTCGTTGTGGAGGTAACCTCCCCTATTTTGATTATCTGAGTCCTATCTGTCACCCAGTTGGCAATCCAGCAGGTGACATAGGAGTTTACTCCCAGTTTTTTTTAGCTTTTCTACCATGCTTGAGTGGGGAAATATGTCAAAAGCTTTGCACAGGTCGAGGTATGCAGTGCATACCATTTTGTCTTCATCCACAGCTTTAGTGATCTTTTCAAAAAAATCCACCAGGGTGAGTAAGCATGACCTGCCCTTGATGAATCCTAACTAAGATGGTTCCATTGTTTTGAGGTTCCCTATGTCCTGACTGATTAATTTTATGATACATTTTCCAAGGATTTTATATGAAGCTGGACAGACTTATGGATCTGTAATTGCCTAGGTTTGTGGAAGGTCCTCCCATATAAAAGAAAATGATTATAGCTGTTTTCCGTTTGTTCTGCATCAAACCTGAATGGAGGCTGAGAATGAACAGTGTTGTTAGGGGTGTGGCTAAATCATACTTCATACTGTTTAAGATGCATCCAGGGATATTGTCAGAACCCATTGATGCAGTAATTTTAGCTTTTAATAGCACTTTTAGGGCTTGGTCTTGTGTGATAGATGAAGGTTGTAGGTATTTTTGAGAGAGAGAGAGTGGAGAGAGGAGGGTGGGAGGGAGGGGTACAGTTAGAGCTAAATTTACCAGCCAGACTTTATCAGCCTCAATGTAGGCAATACCTGCAATAGTGTTCACCATCAGCTCGGTGCATTGTTGCATTGTGCTTTTTCAAATTACAAACATAACTAAAAAGTGCCTTGTGATTGTCTTTGTAGCTATTTTAGCTTCAACCTTGGCTTTGATTGATCTTCTTAAGCTCTGGAGTTATTTTTATTTTATTTATTTTTTTGGTGAGAAGGGTTCTAACATTCTGGGAATTACTCTTCTTACTTTTGGTCAAAATTCTTTTTCTCTTATTATAAATCTTGATGGAAGCCAGGTCAGTGGTTCAGGATGGGGCCTTTCTACTAAGGCTGGTAAAATTCCCTTTATATGATTAAGAGGTGTGAGGAGTCACTAGATGATCTGAAGGTCTTCCTATCCAAGGATGCTGTGTATACCTTATTTTTGAAAGATAAGTACTTTTTAATCTTTTATTTTTTACTGCTAAAAAGATAAAGTAAGAATATGACCCCTGATATTATGTGTATCCATAGATAAAATCGGTAATTATATTTTTTACACACACACACACACACACACACACACACACACACACACACACACACACACACACACACACACACACACACACACACACACACACTCTAACACAATCCTTGACAAGCCACGTCTTTCACAAGATGCACTGGTATTTTGGTATGAAGCACACAATGCCTCTGACAAACCAAGTATGTTGCAAGTTATGTGTGCATTCAAGTATGCACATAGTCACAGTCACACTATCACAGACTGCATTCTTCTATCCATTCAGTGCTCTGAAGTTGCATACAACTCTTACAGAGATCCCAAGAACTGACAATGCCATCCACAGAGTTTACTAGACAAGTATGGAATGAAAGTAGGGTACCAAGCCTTGTTTCCATATCAAATACACATTGCATACTCACCTACAAACAATTTGCAGTTGTCAATCCACCTACAGGATTTCTGTAAGACATGTAAGGAAACTTGAGTACCAGGAGAAAATGTATGTGAATACAGGGGAGGGTATGCAGACGCTCCAGAGAAATCCCCCCTGCCAAGAATTTATCGACATAATCTCTTGCTATGAGGTAGCAATGCTATTCAGTGTACCAATCTGCAAACTCAAACAGTTACCTACAACTTACAGTAGTTATTCCAGCTACTTCATGTTTTTTGGAATGTGCAAAGAAACCAGAATACATACAGAAAATACACATCACACACATATCCTTTGATAGTCACATCGCCACAGTAGTCAGGAAGTCCTTCTATGTGGCACACATCATCATAAAAGGGTTCTCATCCAGGAAAAAAGAGGTCATTGTTCCCCTCTACTTGACACTCATTAGACCCATTATAGAGTACAATGCCCCTTTTGGAATGTACCTCACAAGACATCTGCAGCAGCTGGAAAGGCCACAGAAGTACCTCACAAAGAGGATTACTGGCCTCAAATAAATGCCATACACTGACCATCTAAAAAAACTCCAGCTTTACTCCGTAGCATATCGCCTACTCTGAGGTGATCTCTGCCTAACATATAAAGCTATGTCAAACCCAGAGCTGTTGGACATGCTACACCTAAAGAAATCCCAATCCCTCTGAGCTACATGCTCTAGGGACCTAAACCTTGTCACCACAATTAACAGGACATGCTGCAGGGATAGATTCCTGTTCCAGAGACTTCACATACTCTGGAACAGGCTACCCATCTACGTCAAGCAAAGTTTTTCAATAGTACTCTTCAAGAAAAATCTTGATGAGTGGATGGGAAATAGGAAATACACCCCAGGGACCACTTCTGTGTCTCTGCTCGACAGTGGCACAGGAAAATAAATTTCTTGGTTGACGTAAGCCAGGGGACCTTGTTGGCTAGGCTTACATAGGCCCTCGGGCCGATAGCCTAGTGCCTACCTATGAACCTATGAAAAGAGGGATGACATGCAGAGTCTGCAGAAAATGCACTCCAACTGAGAACTGAAAAAGAACATGTCTTGCTGTGAGGCAACAATGTTACTTAATGTACCACTATGCAACTCTTCAGAATTATTGACACATACAGTAGAGAAATGACAGTTTATCTATGGAAGAAACCAGAGTACTTGGATAAAACCCAGTGCAGAAAGAGAGAAATATGGAGCATTCTGGCTCCCCACAGAAGGAACCATGACTTAGAACTCAACTAAAGAGTGAAGCACTCTGAGATGGCAATTTTACTTACTATGCCACTGTGCCAATAATAATTTGCTTGTATATACATCCTAAAGTCTGAATTATGACTGTGACAGAAAGTTAAGAAAATTATATTTAACTTGTTACTCTTGATACACTGTGGAATAACCCTGCCAATACTCATACATACATAAGTCACAGCAATAATCATTTTACATGATTTCAGGAAAATATAAAACTTTATGTGACACTGCTCCAGCCAAGCCAGATCAATAACTGTTTAATGATGATCAAGTAACAGCAGGCTAAGTCACATTTAGCCAGAGACTGCTCCCATGCACAGCAGTTATAACCATTATACTGACTGTGTATACCTCAGATGTTTGATTATGGCAAAGTACCACTGTAAAGTATTTTAACTTTGTTTCACACACAGAAACATAATGTAGCCATTATAAAGTATTCCAACTTATTTAACATAAAAACATACTAGATCTGCACAAGCAGGTCAACAAGTGTTTGAACTGAGGAAACAGCAGGGACAGTCACTTTCCTCCACATACAGTTCCAGTATCCAAGAGTTGTAGCTCCTTTAAATGTATATATCTCAGATGTTGGATTGTGATGTATAAAATAAAGGCCATAGTAATGTATTTCAACTTTGTTTCACATAAACAGTAGTAACAGAAAAGTATTTAACTTGCTCTAATACATGCTAGTCCTGGAAAGCTAAAATAGTGGTGCAAATGACAGCAGGATTTGTTACCTTTTATCCATAGACAGCTATTGTACACTGCATTTATCCACATTGTTGACTGTTTAAACTGTGGATGCCTGAGTGAAATAAAAACATCAATACTGTAATTTATTTCAACTCACTTTCACATAAATACACAGCATCCAGCTATAGTAATGTATACCAACTTTCCTCAGACAAATTCACATTTTCATTGCAAAGTCAGAATAATGATTGTTTAAGGTATTTAAACAAGAGAAGCAATCTCTTTCAATCACAGAATAACCACTGTAGCTAGCAATTATAGCTACGTTGATAGTTTACAGTTCAGATGTCCAACTATAATTAAAAATAAAAAAATGGACACAGTACTTTTTACTTCTGTTTTACATGTTACATAAATAAGCAACAGTCATCCACAGTAAAGTGATGAGTTCATTTACACAACTACATTTTAGTCCTACAAAGCCAGACTAATGACTGTTCAACTTAAGGAAAGGGCAGCAGGGGCAGTCTTCCAACCAGCAATTATAGTCACTTTATTGACCTTCTACAACCAAGATGTCTGACTGTAATGCAAAAAAGGCCTCAGTAATTTCTTTCATCTTGTTTCTCATAAACACATGATTGTATGCCACAGTATAAGTATTCCCAGCATAATTCATAACCTCATAGCACAAGAATCAGGGACACAGACAAATATTATGGTTGGGGCAAAGGCCAAAAATCAGTGAGAGGTTTTAATTATTGCTCTTCTCTACGTATAAAGATGCTAAAATAAAAAGTTTATCATTATCATGCATTCTGAAGGATATGAAAAGTGAACCTCAAATGTCTGCCATTATAATGTCATTGTCAATATTTTTCCAGTAATGTTGAAACAGACCTTACTAAAATATGACGCAGAATTAGAATCCTTCGGTGATTTCAGAGACAATTTTGAACCATAAATCTCAACCTTCTATCTCTGAAATGTACAACCCTACCTCTCATACTGTGGAACTAATGGGCAAAAATGTATCACTTATTAAACATTAACAACTTCAAGTACAAAGCTCACGGTGTGGTTAAAGAATGATCTTTATGTGCACAGAAAGTTATATAGATGAGTTAGCATGATTTGGTATTATTTACCATGGATATCTGTTAAAAACTATTAACAATTAATGTATATCAGACCCTTTGAATGTGGAATAGCATGGAACATACACTTTGCAAGACTGAAAATGATGAACATTCATCATAATGAGGTGCATTTGAGAGATATGTTTACAACTTACTTCATGTAAATATGAGACAGCCCTGCCAGTCACTCTCCAATTACACTTGGTTGACTGCTAGGATGAAAGAAAAATACTTGTCAGCTACTATCCAGACTATCCTGCCATTCACTGCTCTTGATATGAGCCCATGTTAAAGAAATAAAACAGTAGCTTACTTGCTATCAAATAGACCAATCTGAGTGATGCAGTCTCAAGCTACTGCTGTTTAGGTTTCTGTCACAGCCATTTCATGAGTTCAACCTTAAAAAAATTCTTTGCTCAGACTCATTAACAATTTAAACAACAAATCTGAATGTGCTGTGTAGATCATGGATGGGATTGATCTGAAAGACTGGAAAGTACAGCATGACTGCATTAAAAGAGGGGCATTGAAGAAGCATTATTCATTTTTCTCCTCAGGGAAAAAAGTAAATAAAAAAGTATCCCTTTTGACTTGCACCCCAGGTGGCCATCTAGATGGCCTATGCAAAGCCATGATTAGACCCCTTGTTAATACTGTTGTGTTGTATTTGAGCCATTTCATTAAACACAGTTACTTGGAAGGAATAGAATTGTTGTGAATGACTGCATTATCAGACCAAATGCAATTATTTCACTTAGTTATTGAGGGATGGTTTGCATCTATGCTTCATGGCTTTTCCTAAACATTTTATATTTGATTATTAACTCCTGAATGCCAGTGCTTGCATCCAGTCAAAAGCTCAAGACAGCCATTCTTATGGCCTAATCTCAATTTTATGTTTTTGCCAAAACTGTAGAAATAAATTGCTCATATCTGAGATTGAACATGAAGCTCTAATAAGCATTTGGTTTTGTTAGGTGACTTGATAAATGCCACACCATAAAGAACAACTGCTACAAAATGCAAATGGAATGGCAGATATACAGCAGTAGTTTCTAATTACCTGTTTATGATGTAGAGATCAGAGACTTATCAAGGGCAGTGTGAGAGAGGCACCTGTTGCAGGGACAAGAGGTTAGGAGGAATGATAACCACTTCTTGTAGGGTAAAAGCACTTCAGAAACTGTGGTCACAGATTGTGAATGAGGCTACTCAAATAACAGGGACATTCAGTTTGCTTTATGAACTTTACCAAGACCTCCTTACTACAATTTAGCAACTATCATTGCTGTAGTTTAGAACATGAAATGAAACGGTAGTAAAGAGAATACCTCTCAACCTGGAAACATCAAAAATCTGGACAAGACCCATGAAAAATAGGTACAAATCTGTATGCTGATTAACATCTAATTTACATACATCATTGCGTAACCCCACCCACTCCAATGGAATTGTGGGATATCAACTTCCAAACGCAAACTGAAGAACAGACAACCAAAATATGGCACCAGAGTCCCCCTGCAGCCATTCCAATGTCCCATTACCTAGCGATTTTGCCCCATTTACCATAAACACTAATGTGTGCATACTGCTTTACTTCTACAATGATTATTTGGATTTTATTTTTACATTTTGCAGCACAACAATGCACAAACTAACATAAATCTGCTAAACAAAGCAATACTGTCTAGTCTAGGCTGTTTTCAAATCATTGGCCACTTGTACACAAAACAAGAAATATGCATGTGTTCTTTTCGCTGATACACCTTCCTCACTTTATTAAGTTATACTCCTTGTATAATACAGCACACTTGTTAGACAGAGTGCATTTTAAATTTCCTGTTTGAGCATTTTTCCAGTAGACTGTACTGTAGGCAATGAAACAAAATGCACGAACCAATAATGATAAAACTGTCCCATTCAGAATATTTCCATCATAAAAGTCTACTTCCATACCCACACTATAAATAGAATGACAGTAGTGTAAGCCATAGGCATCTTGCACAATCATATCGCACTTATTTCAACTTCAATTTTTTTTTGGGGGGGTAAAAGGTCAAAAACCAGGGACACATGTTAAACATTACTTGTATAATTTTGGAAAGTTGCTAGAATAAAATGCTGTGTTACCACCATGCATGTCACTGGCAAGTCTTGAACCCAGGACCCTATGCACTAGGGTCACAGCAACATACCACTATGCCAAATCAGCAGTTTACTGAAAAAAAGGAAGACTGAAACTTAATGGCTACCATTTAGTGAATTTAGTGCTCACTTCTCACCATAGTTCTCAACCTCTTAGCACAAAAAAACTGGACAAACAATGCCAATAATGGGGAAATACAAATTCAGTTCTCACTTCTCACCATAGCTCTCAACTCTTACAACAGAAAACCTGGACAAAGCTCACAAGTTGTGGTGGTTAGGGACTTACCAGGGAAACATTTTAAACATTGCTTGTATAATTATGTAAAGTTGCTAGAATAAAATGCTGTGATACCACCATGCATTTCATTGGCAAGTCTTGAACCCAGGACCCTATGCACTACAGTCAGAGCAACATACCACTATACCAAATCAGCAGTTCCCTAAAAAATAGGAAGACTGAAACTTAATGGCTATCATTTAGTGATTTCAGTTCTCACTTCTCACCAAAGCTCTCAACCTCTTAGCACAAAAAGCCTGGACAAAGCCAATAATGGGGGAATACAAATTCAGTTCTCACGTCTTCTCACTCAACATAGCTCTCAACTCTTAGCACAAACAACCTGGACAAACAACAAAGCCAATAATGGGGAATACAAATTCTGTTCACTTCTCATCATAGGTCTCAACTCTTAGCACAACAAAATCTGGACAAAGCTCATAAATGGTGGGGGCTAGGGAATTTAGGCTCTTTTTACCCTATACCAAAGGTACAGGGTTTGAGCCTGAATACCTCTAGCCACCAGGTGTATTACAAAACACACACACACACACACACACACACACACACACACACACACACACACACACACACACACACACACCTCACCTGATGCTGTTAACTCCACAAGCTGATTTCCCGTTTGCATGCTGATTCCCCAGACAAAATGAGTGCTGTTAATTCCACAAGCTGATTCCCCAAACAAAATGAGTACTGTTAACTCCACAACAAGCTGAGTACTGCACTGCTGTTAAGATTTCCCGCTCGCATTTGCAGATTTGCAGCCGGAAGCTCAACTCCAACTGGCTGATAGCCCTGATGGAGCTGACATTATTGCGCACATGATGTTGTCAGCTCCGAAAGTGCAAAATTCGAAAAAAATGAAAAAACAAAAGTCAAAAATTGGAAACGAAGGATCCCAAACTTGGTAAAAACCGAGTAATTCGGTATGGTTAGGAGGTATGGTAAAGAGGTTTGTTAAACTGTAGCCAGAAGCTCCTGTCAACATTTCTTGATAGTTCTTTTTGGCCTTATACTTACTAGATAACTCATCCTCAACTAGCTGGGGCAAAGGGGTCGGGGCAAATAAGGAATTGTGCAAGGCAGCTGAAGGACTAGCTATGGTACTGCTGCAGACAGCTGATTAACCCCTCAACATATCCATGTATTAAAGAAATGTACTGATAATGAAGAAGCATATGGAAACACTTTGTGAGTCCATGACACACACATTTTATTAAATGGATGATGATTCAAAGTGCTATCACATCTTCATAATATTTGTGTGTGTGTGTGTGTGTGTGTGTGTGTGTGTGTGTGTGTGTGTATATATATATATATATATATATATATATATATATGGTTCCCTATCAGAATCCTGAAACACTATAAGCCTGAAAGTCAAAATCCTGAAAACTAATGACTGAAAATGCAAAATCTCGAAAATGCAAAATCCTGAAAGTCAAAATCCTGAAAACACAAATAATGCTAATATGTCACTATAAAGACACTAATATCTACCAATTGACCCTGACCCTAACCCTAACCCTAAGGTCAGTCACTATTGCACACTCACCTGACCCGCGCCCTAACCCTAGCTCACTTAAACTGCCCCTAACCCCAATATTTGTCACTATTGCATACATGCCTAACCTGCGCCCTAACCCTAACTCACTTATACCGCCCCTAACCCTAACATAAAACCAACCGCACACTTACCTGGACCCAACGCATGACCTAACACCACAGGGCTAACAATAGCAAAGCCACAGTGACGTCAGCATGTCCATTTTGTGTTTTCAGGATTTTGATTTTCGAGATTTTGCATTTTCAGTCATTAGTTTTCAGGATTTTGACTTTCAGGCTTATAGTGTTTCAGGATTCTGATAGGGAACCATATATATATATATATATATATATATATATATATATATATATATATATCTATGGATCTATGCTGATGCATCGAAAATTACAATGTTCATCGTATTACACTGCTGCAGTCATTACACTTGGGTTATCCTGCCATCAGGCAGTCCCGCAGTCAGCCAGAGTTCCAAAGTCTTGGTCCGGCATCGGTTGCTGTTGCTTCTTCCCTGACGTCAGTGCACCAGGGGTATATAAGATGCATCCAACGCCATTTTCTTCAGTCTTTCTTGCCGCACGGTGCCCGAAGCAAAAGCAGTTTGCAAGTGCCGGCCGGCCGACTCCTGAGATTTTCGAAGTTGAATTTTGGATCCGAAGTCTTCAATAAAGCTAAGTACCCTGTTGGGGAAACTTTTTTCTTGCCTCAGACCGATGTCAGAAAAAGTTAATAATTGTATTTCTTGTGGGAAGCAAATACCTCATAAGGGCTTCCACTCTTACTGTATTCCATGCCTAGGCCCTGATCACAATGTCACTAATTGTCGGTTTTGTGCTAGATTTAACAAATGCACTATAAAATAACGTTTTGATTTTGCTTTGCACTACTTTGGCCGAAGGTTCAATTATACAATGCCGTCGGAACAACTGACGACCGCAATTCATAAAAAATGCAAAGACAAGGATAAAGACAAGCATCCGAGGTCCAAAACCGACGACAAAGCCTCTTCTAGGCCAGTCGCCGGTTTGCCGGTTCTCAGTGAGGTGCTTTTTCAGTCCCTGACGCCCGCTACCTCAGAGCCACAGGCCGCCTCTGACTCCCATGTGGAGACAACAAGGCCTCTGGAAACTCAAAGTATTGGGCCTACGGAAACTAATCCCTCAGATGGGTCCGGAGCCGCTGAGCATGTATCGGCTTCTGAGGGTGTTTTCAGACTTTCACAACTTACCATTAAAGCAACAGCCAAGACAAAAACACCATTAAAGACAAAGAAGCAAGTACAGCATTCTCCTGGACAGTCCTCCATGCCTAAGAAACAGATGCTCAAAATGGCCGAAGACCTCATTACTCTAATCAGGGGTTCCCATTCCCCTCCTGAGAAAAGGCCTAAGCAGGATACAGACTATGATTCCTCTGATCAGGTTTCCATTTCCTCTGATTCCTCTTCAGACCAGGGATATTCTCTACCCCCCTATGAGGACTCTGATGCTGAAGAATCTATCCCTTCAGCCTCTCTTCCTGAGGATTACTGTTTTGGGGAAACTTTACATACCATGAGGGAGCATTTCCATTGGGAAAGTCAGGTTTATTCAGAATCCAAGAAAAGGCTCAGGGACTTCCTTTTATTGCCTCAGCACAGGCCCCTTGCTATTTTGCCTGTGTTAGATATTGTGGATGATGTGTTCTCTGAATCCAGCTTATCTCCTGATTCTTTCCCCCTGCACCAGCCAAGCCAGATAGGTATTATAGAGTCCCTGATTCTCACAAGTTTCTTTATAAAAACCTTTCTGCTGACCCAGAAACCATTTCCCAGGGTCCCAAAGGGGTAAAGGCTTCCATTGCAAAAAATCCAGTCCCCTCTGACAGAGATTCTAGAGCATTGGATAGATGGGGGAATAATGTTTACACTTCTGCAACTTTAGCAGTAAGGGCTTTAAATTGCCAGTTTCACATGCTTAAGTACCAACAATATTTAATGGCTCAGTTAAAATAGAAAATGCTTACAAGCTCAGAAGCTCCTGACTACAAAGAAATGCAGGATTTATTGCATGCAGTTGAACAGGTGGGAAAACATACTCTGCAATGTGGTTTTGATTCTTTAGAGGCCTCTTGTAGAGCCGCAGTTACAGGTTCGGTGATTCGTAGACATGCTTGGTTAAAAGAACAGAGTCTACCTGACCATGTTAAGGCAAAATTATTGGATGCTCCTTTACAGCATGATACCTTGTTTGGTGTTAAGGCAGAAGATGTGTTAAAGAAAATGGAGGATAAAGCTAAATCTATGCAAACAGTAAAAGATTTCTTACAGGTACAGCCACCTTGATTTAGCAGAAATTGGCCTACAAAGAATTGGTCCTTTCCAGTGTCAGACAGGCCACAGAGAGGCAGATACAGACGTCCAAGAGGCAGATCTCAACCCCAAGGCTCTTACAGACAACAACAGTGGGGTACCCCCACCCCAAAAGGAGGTGAGGACAAGTCTCAACCTTACAGGCAACAGTCCCAATGTTTTCCCCCTTTGTATGCCAAGTACTTCCCTTTTGGCAGCTCCCTTAGGGGGGAAACTGGCACTTTTTTCTCAAAATTGGCAAACAATCACCCAAGACAGATGGGTTCTGAATATTGTGTCTCAAAGTTACAGGTTCCACTTTCACACTTTACCAAGGCTAAAAGGAATGCCAAACCTGCCACAAAATCAATGGGCAGAGGCTCAAAAACAAATTTCAGCCCTCATGGACATGAGAGCTATTCAGAAAGTACTATAGCAGGAACAAGGACAAGGATTTTACTCAAGACTCTTCCTGGTCCCCAGAAAGGACAAAGCCTGGAGACCCATACTATACCTTTCAACTCTAAATACTTACCTGGATGTTCCAAAATTCAAAATGTTGACACTACAGCAGCTTCTTCCCATGCTGGGCAAGAAGGCTTGGCTTGTTACTCTGGACCTGAAAGAGGCATACCTGCATGTCCCTATCAGACAAGATTGTAGAATATACCTCAGATTCAAAGCTGGTACAATGTACTACCAATTCTCTGAACTGCCCTTTGGCTTATCTACTGTGCCCAGGGTCTTAACAAAGTGCCTGGCACCAGTAATTGCATTTTGCAGACAAAAACAAATTCAAATATATCCATACCTGGACAACTGCCTCATTCAAGCAGAGAAAAAGGACATTCTTCTACAGCATCTGGCATTTGTAAAAAGGTTTCTAATTTCTCTAGGGTACACAGTAAATGAAAATAAGTCAAAACTAGTGCCCTCACAACAGATAATATTCCTGGGTGCCAGCTTGAATACAATGGCCCAGATGGCTTATCTCATGCCAGACAAACAAGGATAACTGACTCAATATTTTCAATTTCTGGCAAAAAAGTCCCATCTCCCTGCAAGAAAAATTCTGCAGGCCCTGGGATTCATGGCGTCCTGCATACTACTAATTCCATATGCCAGACTGCATATGAGGAAATTACAATGGTACCTAAAAAGTGTTTGGACTCAACACTCTCACAGTTTAGAAACAGTAATTCCAATAATTCCCTGCCTACAACAGGAGTTTCGATGGTGGGCCCAGGCATGTCACCTCAACAAGGGTCTGCATTTCACTCTACCCACAGCCAGGCAGAGTCTAACAACAGATGCTTCGAATTACGCCTGGGGTGCACACATGGCAGGAAAATGTATTCAGGGCAAGTGGACCACAGACCAAATGCATCTTCACATCAATCAAAAAGAGATGTTGACTGTTCAAAATGCCCTAACAACTTTCAAGGACCTTCTGCATCCAGGACAATTATTAAAGACGGACAACACCACAGTAATGTGGTACATAAATAAGCAAGGGGGCACTCATTCTTATCCCCTATGCAGACAAGCCATGACCTTGTGGAACACAGCTCTAACTTATCAAGTTCATCTGCAAGCACAATTCCTGCCAGGAAAGAAAAATACTCTGGCAGACGATCTAAGCAGAAATATCATGGACCCTCACGAATGGAAATTGAATCCACAAATCTTCAACATGGTAATGCAAAAATGGGGGTGCCCAGACATAGATCTTTTTGCCTCCCCATTGAATTGCCAACTACAAAAATTCTGCACAAGGACTTACCACACACAAGCATGGACAGTGGATACTCTTTCGTTCAGCTGGAAAAGCCTAAACGTTTATGCCTTCCCACCACTGCCTCTCCTTTCAAAGGTACTCCTAAAAGCCAGACAAGAAAAACCACAGATGATCCTGATTGCTCCAGACTGGCCACGCCAGCACTGGTACCCAATCTTAAAGAACTTAGCTCAAGGCCCACCATGGATTTTGCTTCAAATTTCACACCTTCTGACTCAACAAAACAATCAGATCCTGCATGGTCAGCTCAAAACCCTAAACCTGGCTACATGGCAGATTCATTAGTCAAACAGGCAATACCTCTCTCTAAAGCTGTTATGGATGTCATTTTGGAGGCCAGGAGGCCTAGCACCAGGAAATCTTACTCAGAAAAATGGAAGAGATTCTGTGCCTGGAACCAAGCTCAAAGCCTTGACCCTCTTGTCCCAAACATTCCTCAGATTTTACAATACTTAACTGAGATGCTGGACAAAGGCCTATATTTCTCATCAATTAAGATCCACGCCTCTGCCATTTCAGCTCATTACAACATGGATCTTCCTTTATTCTCTCACCCCTTGCTAAAGCAGTACCTCAGAGGGGCTAAAAACATAAGACCACCCCGGAGAGCACCAACACCAAGTTGGGACCTCAATTTTGTTTTGGAAAAACTGACCTTGCCACCTTTTGAGCCAGCCAATACAGCCGATCTAAAATTTTTATCATGGAAAACAGCTCTGCTCCTGGCAGTAACTTCAGCACGAAGAGTATCGGAGCTACAGGCATTAATGGCAGTGGAACCTTTTATAATATTTCATCAGGACAGGCTTTCTTTAAGGATAAGCCCTACCTTTATGAAAAAGGTGGTATCTAGTGTGGCTCTTAACCAAACCATCCATTTGCCAACTTTTTATCCAAACCCCCAGAATAAAGGGGAGAAACTTCTGCACTCTTTGGACATACACAGGCAGTTACGCTTCTACTTGGACAAAACAAAAGCTTTCAGGAAAACTGAGCAAATGTTTGTAGGATATGCTACAGGATCACGGGGCAAGGCTATCTCAAAGCAGAATATTTCTAAATGGATAGGATACTGTATTTGTTACTGCTACACACATCGTGGAAAATCAGTACCTAATAATATTAGGCCACATTCTACCAGAGCAACAGCCACTTCAACAGCCTTTCTCAGAGGAGTACCAACCAAGGAGATTTTGGAGGCTGCAACTTGGAGTTCAGTGCACACCTTTACCAAGCATTACCACTTGCCTCTTTATTCTAAATCCAGAGCAGGATTTGCCACTGCAGTTCTGCAGGGCCTCATAGCCAATCCTAACTCTTTATAGACCAACCACCCAACCTTAGCTTTGGGATTCTACCCAAGTGTAATGACTGCAGCAGTGTAACACGATGAACATAGTACAGTTTTGTACCTACCTTAAATGTTGATGTTCGAGTGTTCGCACTGCTGCAGTCCAGGTTACCCTCCCTCCATCCCCTCTGTCCTAGCTGGACTTATCTATACCTTTCTATCCTATACAACCTTTGTGGTGTATTTGCTTATAACTGAAGGTATTGTTTTTATTTTTTATTCATGTCTTATTAAGCAATATGTATTGCCTACCTCCTTGGGGGCACATGACATCTGGGGCAAGAAAAACTGAAGAAAATGGCATCGAATGCATCTTATATACCCCTGGCGCACTGATGTCAGGGAAGAAGTGACAGCAACTGACGCCGGACCAAGACTTTGGAACTCTGGCCGACTGTGGGATGGCCTAACGGCAGGATAACCCAAGTGTAATGACTGCAGCAGTGTGAACACTCGAACATCTACATTTATGGTAGGTACAAAACTGTACTTTTCATTGAAACGTAAACAGTCGAATTCACTTTCGTGAAAGTACACTTTGTCGAAAATGCACTTTTGCGAAACACAAAATAATGGGACAAAAAAAAAATAAAAAACAAAACACTAACCATTTATGCGCCCCCTTAATTAAATATACTAACTCCGAGATTGCACTACAGTGGGGAAGAGGATATATTCCCTTATCCCCACTGTAACTAGATTCGGCGAATCAGCTTTCGCGAAAGAGCACTTTCGATGTAGTGCACTTTCATGGAAGTGGGTTCAGCCTTCTGTTTGTCGATGAAATGGACTTTCTACAAACAGAAGGAGACCCATATATATATATATATATATATATATATATATATATATATATATATATATATATAAAGTAAATGCAATTAAAATGCTTATATTTAAAGCATACCTAGTGACATTTGAGAGGGGACAAAGACTGCCTATTAGGGTAACAGGTAACACATATATAAATGTTATGCAACTGGTTACTAGAAGAGATTTGATTTACAAAAGGGAAACAGAAGAACAATGGGTCTAATAATGTAATACTGAATAAACCTTATAGAATGAACAACCAGAAGAATGAGATGTGTGACAAGAAAGAAGAAAGAATGGGTAGTGGGTTGGGAATTAGGACTTCAGAATTACAAGTCAAGAACTTAAATAGTGACACAAGTAGAGATGGTAAGAAGAAAGAGATAGTAAGCAAGCAAATGAAGGATAGTAATGAGGCTAGTGAAGTAAGGAAGAGAGAAAAGTGGAAAGTGCTAAAATTAGATTAAGGGGAGGTTCAACAGACAAAGTGAAAGGGAGGGACTTGAAAGGCAGAGAAGGTTTCTGATTAGCTCAGTCAAGTAATCCTACATTGATATATATAATACTGACTACTTAATTTCCAGTGTTCCATGTTGTTAAAATCATGTAAACTCACATCCGCTTCATATTTGACAAGAAATGGGAATTTTGCTTTTACTCCATGGTTGCACAACTGTGGAGTCAGTATATTAAATCTGGGGAGTATAGCAAAATTTGGAGGGCTTTGTCCCAGACAGGAGGATGTTAAGGGCAAAGACCACATGAAATATGTCTTGGTAACATTTGATTTGATGTCTTTTTAATTAATAATAGAAGGGGGAGTAGAACTGTAGATTATGACTGCTACACTTGTATGATTTTAGAAGTTTATACATTTCTGTATGTTTTTACTATTATGTGGAATTTCATAGGTCCACTGTTGGAAATGCAAAACTCTATCCTGTGAGTTCTGGCACTTCAAAAATTAAATTGTAAGCCTGCTAGAATAATAAAAAAATTCTGAAGTGAGCTATTACACTAAACCTAATAAACTATGGTATTAAAAATCTCATCAGGCTAGACCCAAAGCAGTTTGGCTTTGTCAAGGGTAAATCCTGTCTAATAAATTCAGTTAATGTCTTCAAAAGGATAACTTAGACTATTGACAGTGGTCATTCTATCCACACAGTGTACCTTGACCAAGCTATCCCCCAAGCTAGAGTAGTTATTAAGCTTAAATGCAATAAAAATAGATCCCTATGAAGGAAGATGGATAGCAAATTGGCTAAAAGACAGGATCTACATGGTGCTTCATCAGAGAGTATGGAAGTGACCAGTGATGTCCCACAGGGCTCAGTGCTGGGACCTCTTCTGGATGACATTTTCTTTTCTGATCTCTAAACCACGAACAAAAGACATCTGGCTAACCAAGTTTGCAGATGACTGTAAACTAGAAGTCATTGCTAGTCCCCCCCCTCTGTCTCGAAAACTCATCAGCAATACTTGTAAATATATGGTACAATAAAATGGGCTCAAATTAAATGCTAAAAAAAGCAATATTGACAAATTTGATAAACAACCCCCTCTACCAGCATACAACATAGACAACACTCAACTCCAAAATGAGAATGTTGCTAAAGACCTTGAAACGTGGGTTGATAATTCTGTCTCCTTTTATCACTATGTAATGACAGTAGTCAGAAAGTTCTAGTACGTAGCTGAACAAATTGCCAAAGAAACATCGTCCAGATCTAAAGATGCCATCTCTTTCTGTTTTTATTTTTTGTTTTATTTATTATTTTTAATTTTTCTTATTTATTTTTATTTTTTTTTCTATTTTCTTATTCATCATTGATTAAGCCAATTATTGAATAAAATGCTGCATTTGGGGTGTATTTCACTAGATATATCAAACCACTAGAAATACACTTAGAGGCTCCTAACTAAGATCATCACTGACTTAAAAAAACCTAAGCAACCACAAAGACTGGGGGCATTGTCCCTTTAGTCAGTAATTTATAAACAACCGAGTGGAGATCTATGCTTTGCTTTCCATACCATTAGGGTCCCAGTTGTCCCAGATGTCCTGCTTTTCCACAAATCAGTTTCACAAATACCAGAACCAGAAATCTATATTTTTTATCAGCAAATATATAAAACCCAGTAGAGACAGATGTTCATTACAGTGTCTTCCCCACATTTGGATTAGACTCCCATCGCAAATAAAGAAATAAGATACATCACCTTCCTTCATACAAAAACTGGATGATTGGATGGGTATTCACAGATTCACCCCTAGCTTGATTGGCTTAGCCTTCCATGAAGAAGGTAGTTTTGTCTAAGGGCTATTACTGGCAAGGCATAAATTATCACAAGACTCACTTACTTTGTATTTCTTATGATTTGTATGAAAGCATTATGACAGGAAGGCAAAGCTCCCCTATGTGTGAGAATGTGCCTCATACTCCTATTGTATATACCACCTCTGAGGTTGTTGTATCTCAGAGAAGGGGGAAATCTGTGAGATACATATCTCAGAATTAGCATATATTGCAGCTATTTTCACTTAACATTTTCAGCTTTCTGAGGACAGCAGTGATAGTCCTCAAACTTTCAACAGGCAAGCTGAATTTCACTATGAAATACTAAGGATTTGATTAGTAGAAAAATAATGTGAAATGCTATTTTTCCTTTAGAATTTTATTACTGTTTGATGATGTGAGTTCTAACTGTTGTTTCATTCTTTTGTATGGGTTCTTATTAGATAATCGAAGATGCAATACTTCGAATGCATCTTGATCAAACTTGAAAGCACAAAGCAGAAAAATGGCTAAACTGCATAGAAGCGATTTCTTTCCCTGGGAAAGAAATCGCTAGGCCATCTCTGTTACTTTGCTATTTTCCTCACTGTAGTGCGATCTTGGAGTTGGTATATTTAAGTAGGGGGAGTGTTGGGGCCACAGCCCTCCACATTAGGGGGGTGCGGGGGCAAAGCCCCCCCACTTTATGTAACGATTTGAAGGTTTTATTTATTTATTTTTTTTGTGGAACAGCGATTTTTTTCCCTGGTAAAAAAAAAAAATCGCTGTTCCAGGTGTTCAGGATTGTAAGCTTTCACGTACATGGGTTCAATAAATCAGCGTTCGCTTTTTTAAGCGTTCTCTGATTAAATAAAGACCCTTTTGTATTATTACACAGTTGGGTACAAAGTATTAATAAGCAGTCATTTCAGGTTCAGTTGCCTGCCATGAATAACAAAAGGATGGCTTCCATTGTATCACATGGCAGTTATCCATAGGCAATAAAAATGTAATTACAATTACCAGTTGTCCTCTCCAGATTTGATTCAAGGCAATGTGTTATAGAGGGGATATAAAACTGGTTCAGAGCATGGATCTCAGATTTTGTTGGCTAGTACCAAAGCCTATCAGAGTAATTATTTCTTTCCTTTCTTCCTTGTACCTAATGGAATTTTGGGACGTACGGTGTTACTAAAAATGGGAAATATGCCTTCTAGATTTACAGAGGCTTTAGTCATTCCTCTGCTCAAGAAACCAAATGTTGATGTTATAAAATTAGAGATCCTTTCTAGACTTCTTTTCCTTGATTAAATGCAGAATATATGGTAATAGTATAGCTCAACCCCCACTTGCCTGGCCAAAAACACATGGATCCACTTCACTCTAACTTTAAGAAAGTACATTTGTGTACACTTACCATAAAAGTAGATGGTCGAGACTATACACTGCTGCAGTCATCACATTTGGGTTATCCCTGCCAGGGTAGCCCTTGGCCGGCCCGGATACCAGAGACTTAATATTTCTGTGTCGGTTGCTGCCGCTTGAGGACTGACGTCAGGTCTTCAGTAGTATAAAGTAAGGCAGCCGACACCATTACATCAGTTTTTCTTGCCCTAACCTGTTAGAAGCCCCCAAAGTAGGAGGCAAGGTTCTGTTGGAAGAATCCCACCAGTGGAAAATAAATACCAATATGTCCCTTGTAAGGAAAGAGAAGAAGGGGGAGGGAAACCAGGACTGCAACAGTGAATACACTCGAACATCTACATTTATGGTAAGTGTACACAACTGTACTATGTTCTTTGTGTTTCACTGTTGCAGTCATCACATTTGGGTAGATTCCCAAAGCAGAAGAAATGGGTGAGGGCAGTTAAGGAAACTAGGGGCTGGCTAGCATGCCCTGCAAGACTGCAGAGGCAAACCCTGCCCTGGATTTGGAGAAGAGAGGCAGGTGGTGATGCTTGATAAAAGTGTGAACAGATGTCCAGGTGTCAGCCTCCAGGATGTCCCTAGTGGGGACTCCTCTGAGGAAAACTGCAGAGGTGGAGGCCGCTCTGCTGGAGTGTGTCCTGACCCCCTTGGGGGGAGGCTTTCCATGCTGTTTGTAGCAAAAATGGATGCAGTATGCTATCCATTTGGAAATGGTTTGCTTGGTGATGGCTTTGCCTTCTGCCCCTGTAGCAAAGTTAACCAGCAATTGCTCAGACTTTCTGAAGGATTTAGTCCTATCCAGACAGAATCCGAGCTGTCTGTGCACATTTAGAGAGTGAAGAATCATTTCCCCCTTGTTCTGGGGATTAGGAAAGAAGGTGGGCAAATGAATGGATTGGTTGAGAGCCACACTGGACACCACCATGGGCATGAAGGATGGGTTAGTTCTGAGGGATACCCTGTCTGCATGGAAGATACTGAAGGGTTCCACAGCCATGAGTGCTTGCAGCTCAGAGACTCTTCTGGCTGAAATGATGGCCAGAAGGAATGCTGTCTTCCAGGAGATAAATTTTAGCTCTGCAGAAGAAGCTGGTTTTAAAGGGGGCAGGGTGAGCTTTTCCAAGACAAAGTTAAGGTCCCAAGCTGGTGTTGGTGCCCTTCTGGGGGGGCCTCAAGTTGATAACCCCTCTGAGGAACTGTTTGATCAAAGGGTGTGAGAAAAGGGGCTGCTCAGTAGGAAAATGAGCAGAAATAGCAGAGGCATGAATTTTTATGGAGGAGAAAGAGAGACCACTGTGTAGTAGGTCAGCGAAGTAATCCAGGATAAGAGGGATGGAGGGCTGTGCTGTATTGGCTCCCTTAGCCTGGATCCAGGTGCAGAACCTTTTCCATCTATCTGCATAACACTTTCTGGTGCTAGGCCATCTGGCCTCATGAATAACATCCAGAACCTGTTTACTGAGGATGGCAGATTGGTTTGGGGTTAGGGAATAAGCCAAGCTGCCAAATTGAGTGTCTTCAATTTAAGATGCATGAATTCCCCTTCTCTCTGGGTCAGGAGGTTTGGAATCTGAGGAAGATGCCATGGAGGCAGCAGGGACAGGCTGTGCAGCAAGGGGTACCAGTGTTGTCGAGGCCAGTCTGGAGCTATAAGAATGGTCCTTGGTTTTTCCTCTCTTATTTTGAGCAGTACCTTGGGGATGAGAGGTAGGGGAGGAAAGGCATAGACCGATAGATTGACCCAGGGGAAGGACAGGGCATTCACTTTCCAAACCATGCAGTGATGCTCCCTGGTGCAGAATTTGCTGAGGTGATGGTTGGTGTGGGAGGCAAAGAGGTTGACCTTCAGGGTTCCCCATTTCTGACTTATTAGGGTGAAGGTGCCTATGTTGAGTTGTCACATCTGTGGGTCCAGAAGGTTTCTGCTTAATTGGTTTGACAGAGAGTTGAGAGAGCCTGGTAGGAATTGTGCTAACAGGTGTAGTTGCATGGAAGAGGCTGTGAGACAAAGGGTCATGGCCAGCCTGCATAGAGGGTAGGAGTGAGTCCCTCCCTTCTTGTTGATGTACCACATCACAATGGTGTTGTCTGTTTTGATCAGGAAAACCCCTGGAGAGAGAAGGGGTTTGAAAGCTATCAAGGCATGCTGCACAGCCATCATCTCTTTTTGAGTGATGTGCAGCAGAATTTGCGGTGGGCTCCATTGGCCCAGTATGCACTTGCCGTCCAGGTATGCACCCCAAGCGTAGTCTGATGCATCTGTAGTAAGGGTTTGGGTGGCAGGGGGTGGGGAGAAGGGTAGTCCCTTGTTGTGGGGGCATGCTGTTGCTCATCAAAGAAATTCCTTTCTGAGGGAAGGAATTATAGGTAGAAGAGTTTCCAGGTCTTGAGAGTGTTGACACCAAAGGCTCTTTAGGTACCATTGAAGTTTCCTCATATCCAGTCTGGCATATGGAATGAGCAGTATGCAAGATGCCATGAACCACAGAGCTTGCAGGATCTTCCTTGCAGATAGCTGAGGCCTGGGGGCTAGTTGAGAGACGTAGGCTGTCAGGAAAATGTGTTTCTCTGGTGTAAGGTATGCCATCTGGGATGCTATGTCTAGACTTGCTCCCAGGAAGATTATCCTTTGGGTGGGCACCTGTTTGGATTTCTTTTCATTGATTGTGTACCCTAGCGAGGTTAGTAGGGTCTTTACAAAGGCCAGGTGCTTGAGCAGCTTTTCCTGGCTGTCATCTTGAATAAGGCAGTCATCTAAGTATGGGTAAATTTGAATATTTCTTTGTCTGCAAAAGGCAATGTCTGGAGCCAGACATTTTGTGAAAACTCTGGGAGCAGTAGATAAGCCAAAGGGAAGCACAGAGAACTGAAAGTGTTGAGATCCTGCCCTGAAGCAGAGATATTTCCTGCATGATTCCCTGATAGGAATGTGGAGGTAGGCCTTTTTTAGATCTAGGGTGGCTAGCCAAGTGTCCTTGGAGAACATCCGTAGCAGCTGCTGGAGGGTGAGCATTTCGAATTTTGGGATCACCAGGAAGGTGTTTAGAATGGATAGATTGAGGATGGGGCACCAGGTGCCCTCTTTTCTGGGCACCAGAAAAAGTCTGGAGTAGAAGCCTTGGCCTATCTGTTCTGCAGGAATGTGCTCTACTGCCCTGATAGAGAACAGGGAAAGGATTTGCTTTTGAACCTCTGCCCACTGATTCGGTGGAAGATCTTGGAATCCTTTTGTGGTTGGAAGGGTGTGGAAGGAAAATTTGTATCCCCGAGACACAGTGTTCAGAACTCATTGGTCCTTGGTAATGGGTGGCCTAGATGCTTGATTGAAAGGAGAGGTTTCCTCCTGGGATAAGTGACGGTGGGCAGAGGGGGGGGTGGAGGAGGTGAGTCATTGTGAGTTCCTACCATTAGGGGGTGGCTTAGAACTCCCTGGTTTTGAAGTGGAGGTAGCTTAGATCTATGCATTCCTGGGGCTGCTGTCTGGGGGGGGGGTTCTATTTCCACGGGGCCTAAACTGGGCCGGTTTACTCAGAGCAGGAAAGGACCAGTGCTTGGAGGGACAATTCCTGCTGAATCTAGGGGGCTGGACCTGTAAGACCTCCTTACCTGTTTGCATAGATTTTGCTTTTTCTTCCATCTTTTTTAAGACCTCTTCTGCCTTAGTGCCAAATAAGTTATCTTTGTGCAAGGGGGCATCCAACAATTTAGATTTGACATGGTCTGGTCTGGCAGGGGTTGTTCCTTAAGCCATGCATGTCTTCTAATGACAGATCCAGTGACTGGTGCCCTGCAAGAAGCTTCTAGGGTATCAAAACCACAGGTGAAAAGGTCTTCCGCCATTTTAAGCATTTGAAACTGAGGCAAGGTAGCAGGCCCTGAGAGTGGGTCATCTGTTTCTTGTGTGTGGTTCGAACCATGGGCCTAAGAAACTCGGTCATTTTTGAAAGAACGGCAGTTGCAAAAGAAACGTCGGTTTGTGTTGAGATTTGGTAGTGCGAAGGACTTCCTCAGAAGCCAGTGCCTGCTTAGCGGCTCCGGACCCATCCAAAGTAGAGACGACCACAGGATACTTTGTCGAAGAAGAGTTTTGTGGTATACCAGTCTCAGTAGCGGCCTGAAAATCAACTGAAGTGGGCATCAGGGGCTGCAAAAGTGCCTCACTGAGTACCGGAAGACTGACGATTAGCTTAATGGAAGCGTCATCAGTAGGTTTGGACCTGTGCGGTCTGTCTCTGTCTTTATGTTTACATTTTTTCAAAAGATCTGCTGTCGGATGGCTTACTGAAGCCATATTGGAATTCGAGAACTGTAAATGAAAATATCTGACTACAATAAGGGCCCGATGATGGATAGTTCTGGGGTTGAACAAAGCACAGAAGCAAAAACGGGGGACATTATGGTCTGGGCCTAAACAAGTGACTCAATAAGAGTTGAAGTCTCGGTGTGATATTTGCTTTCCACAGGCACAACAATTATTAACTTTTTTTGTCATCGGTTAGTGCAAGAAAAAAGGATCCCTAATGGGGTACTTAGCTTTAGAAGACTTCAACTTTAATTCTGAGATGAAAACTTAGGTAGTGACCAACCGGCACTTGTGCAAATTGCTTCTACTTCAGCCTCCATGGCAAGAAAGACTGATCTAATGCTGTCGGCTGCCTTACTTTATACTACTGATGACCTGACGTCAGTCCTCAAGCGACAGCAACCGACACAGAAATACTAAGTCTCTGGTATTCGGCCAGCTGAGGGCTACCCCGGCAGGATAACCTAAATGTAATGACTGCAACAGTGAAACATAAAGAACATCCACAATTATGCCGACTGCACTTTCTAATGATGTCTTACGCCATGGAACAAATAAACATTTACTCTCTTGTTCCTTTTTGATCTCTTTTCCACTTTTGATATCAGGTACTTCAGTTGCCCCTTACTGGAATTGTGAAACACAATACAGAGTCCTAGCACTTCAAAAATTAAACTTCTACTTCTGGAAAGCACAGCAAACTCTAAACTTTCTTACATCTTTAAAGTACTTCTGCAGGAAAGTGTCCTTCATTCTTCTGTACCACTCAGTATGGGGTTGCACATTTACATTCACTCTACTCAAGACTGCTGCACCTTGGAGAAGGGGGAATGCATCTGATATATCACAGTTTATTTGTTAGCATACAATACTCCAATAATACTTATTTTTTGATGTACTGGAGAATGCATTGAATATTTTTGGACTTTCAATAGACATCAGACCTTAACATGCTAAACACCTACCTGCTGGACTTCTATGGACTATTTAATATAGTTCCCAAATTGTTTAAATATTCCTTACCAGTACACTTCTGACATAAATTTTTGGGAAAGAATTTTACATAATTCTTCCTTCATTATTAGGTAACACAAAAGCTGGTGTAAGGTTTGGAATTTCTTTTCTTTTAACACATTTATTAAATTATCATTTAAGACATATGCAAATATAAATTAACAGAGAAAAAAACATATTAACACTTTTTCTTTTACCTACATTATACATTGCATAACTTTTCCTTCTTAGTAACCGTTGTGTCCATCATTATATAAACTGCTGAATTCCCGCCTTCCCTTAAACCTCCACATCTTTAACATTATTCTGCATGTATTGTTCCCACAATTTCCATTTATTTCTATGTAATTTGCTCTTTCACTTTTCTGAAGATCCCTATTCCAGTTATTGTATCACTTTTATAATATTCAGTATTTCAAATACAGTTGGTTTAAACTTTGATTTCCATTTTCTAGTAATTGCTTTTTGGCGGCCAACAGAATTAAACTTAACAAGGCCTTACTATGTATAGGCAATTCAGATCCTCTGGCTCAACTCAAAATAATAATTTATTTAGTTACAGACATTTGCTGTCCCAATATTCGTGACAGTGTACTCTTTTAAAATTTGTCAACTCATTACACTCTGAAAGCATACGTTCCCAGTTAGCTTTTTCTTCCTCATCACACCTCTAACATTTGATATCTACCCAAGGAAAAATTCTTTGACGTCTTCTTGGGGTGACTGACAAGGATGGCCCTAATAGAGCAAACCTATTTAATAGAAGGTATCTTGGGAGAAAAAGTCTCATAATATGGAAGGAACACAAAAACTTCAAAATAAATAAGGAAAATGTATAGATAATAAATGTTTATTACCACAAATATTTCCACGTATACTGTATTTGTTTCTTCTAAAATGGCATTTGATTAATGCACTCTACTTGCTGAGACAAGAAAACTCATGCTTTTGCTCTGACATATAACACTACAGATGAGTTTGAGTAGACAGTGGATAAAGTAGCCCTTTATACATTTACACAACGTAACAGCAAGGACATTACTTCTAGAGTGAAAATACTGTTGTGCATTTATGTAGGGTTGTTACATTTTTGACAGCATGAGTGTTGAAGGCAAAAGTTCATAACATTTTGAAATCATTCGAAGCAACAATCGAACTGAAAGTGGAAGTTCATTCTAGGTTTCAGCTAGGAGGTGAGAAGAAGCACTGTTTTCAGTTATGGACTTTGATTTTGAAAGTGTATTATCTTTAGGTGAGAGATCTAGCAGTACTATTCATAAACATGGTTTCCCATGGAGTAGGTAAAATGGCATACCAAGTCTTTTCTGACTCTTAAAAGTAGCAGCACAATAGGGTAAGACATTGTAAGGTATCTAACCTCATTTTAAATGTCTTGCACTCCATACACACAGATGTAGCTGCAGTGGTGCAGTGGTTAACATTGTTGCCTCACAGCAAGAGGTTCTCCCATTCGATTCTCGGCTGGAGCACCTTCTGTGTGGAGTCGGCATGTCCTCCACACAGTCGAGTGACATTAAAGACATGCAGGTAGGTGCATGTGTGAATGGGTGTGCCTTCTTTGAAGGTTGAGCTGGCAACTTGGCACCGTAAAAAGCCACTGCCAATCATTAGCTAACCAGAGTTCTGCTGTGGCGACCCCTAACTGGGAAAAGCTGAAAGACAATGATGATGCACTCCATGCACAGAGGACATATGCAAAGCTTGTCCCTCCCCAAATGATGTAACAGCTGGTCCCACTGGGGTAACCTATAGGAATTCAACTGCATTCTAGCCAAAGGTCCTGCCCTTAGCGGTGCACAAGTTCCCCTCTCCCCTGCTAATATATTTCTCAACTTAAGTGACTGGACTCTGGCCCACTCACCTTTCCTGAGTGACTGGACTCTGGCCCACTCACCTTTCTTGAGAGTGACTGGACTCTGGCCCACTCACTTTCCCTGAGAGTGACTGGGCTCTTACCCCACTCACTTTTCCTGAGAGTGATTGGGCTGTGACCGCCTCACCTTTCTTGAGGGGAAGGATGGGCTGAAAGAGCTGGAGAACACAGAGTGCAGTTAAAAGAAAAGAAAGGCATTGTTGCACAGTAACTAAAGCTACACTTCTCATTACTTATCTCCTCCCCACACTTATTTATGGTGCTCCCATCCTTACTAACCATCAAACATCACAAAAATCAAAACTTGAAACAAAGCTATAACAAAGTTGCTAAATTTGCAGAAAATCCCCCTTTCAGAACCCACCACTATATAGTGCTAAAAAGCCTAAATTGGCCGGAACTACCCCATCAACTAACATACACACATCTTTTTACCACATGTAAAATTATCCAGAATCCTGTTGCTTGTCCAGCACTAAATAACATTCTACACAGGTCTATATTATCTTGCCAAAAGCTGCTTCCAGCGAATACGGCAACATCGAACAATAAACCACATAATCCCACTAACATGAATGGGCAAGTCACCAATTTTCTTCCTAGGAAAAAAATCGCTTGTCCATCACTGTGAAATTGCCCTTTATCCCACTGTAGTGCGATCTTGCACTTGGTATATTTAGATAGGGGGGTGTGGGGGCCAAAATCCCCCACTTTGTAATCATTTAGATGGTCTGTTGTGTTTGGCTGATATGCCGATTTTTTCCCTAGGAAAAAAATTGGTGACCTGCACGTTTGCGTTCGTGGGATTTCGCAGTTTATTGTTCGATGTTGCTGTATTCACTGGAAACAGCTTTCGGCAAGATAATATAGACCCTTCTACACAACTATGTTCTTTATGATGAAGTGAAGAAAAACTTGTGTCAGGCAACAAACCTATCAAATTTGTTGGGCATCATCTGTACTCATACCATGTTGCTAAGGCCTGGAACTCCTTATCTCTAGCCATCAGGTCAATATCCTCCCTCCCATCCTTCAAAACCACTATGAAAGACTTCCTAGACAAAAGCTGGCTCTGATCTTGCTCAATACCAAGATAAACTATATCCCTAAACGTGAACAAGTACCTATTCATACTTTAGAGCTCCTTCCTTCTTCACTGTCTTCCTTACTTCTGTCAATTTCTCCCCATGTCTTTCTCTCTAAATGTACCATAAACTTGCTTTTCTCTCACTTTGTATTGCAATTTCTGTTTGTATTATACTAATTAACCTTTAATTTCTTTATAAGCTGGCTAAACATTCTTTAAGTATTAAATCTTTTCTCATATAACTTGCATTTATTCTTAACCAATGTTTTCATATATTGTCAATTTGGTATAATTATTTAAGATGTATTTGCTTTATGTATTATTTTTAAAGACTGTAAAATTCTTATTCTTAAAAGGTTTTGTAATACTTTGATGCTTTTTTCCCCAGGCCTCCACTAAAGACAGGCTCCTATCCAGTTAGACTTTCTCGATAATCAAATGTCAACAAATAAAAGTACAAAAAACCCTACCAACATGGAAGTCCTCTGTGATACAGGCAAACCTGCCTTTCGCCTAAACTGTCCTATCCCCCTTTCATAGGTGCAAACAATCTCCTCACAAAAACATTTGTTCAGCATTCACAGCACTGGATCCCTTCATCATGGTTCACCGTCATGTCTAGGGGTGAACCTTTTCTGTGAATCACTCCTAGACAACTTGGCAGACTACAGTACAACTCTGATAGGCAGCATAGTAAGATATATTATGTCTTGACATACAGACTTAAGTCAGTGAGGGAGTCTAGTATTGTCTACACTTGATATGCTAGTTAAACAGTGGTGTGAGAAGACTGAATTAGTGTAGAGTCATCCACATGATAGATGAGGTGCACTACCTCTAGTTGTAGAGGCATCTTAGTAATACACACCAAGAAAAGCAGGGATGTTAGAATGAATCTCTGTGAACCTCTTGTATTGTTGATTCTTAGAGTCATAGCTAGTGTGGGGAAAAAGAGGTAGCTGCCATGGCACAAGATATCAAAAGGTAAGGTCCTCAGCCCTGGCATTCAGTTTTGCTAAAGCTTTTCAGTGCTCTGCATGTGTGTCCTAATGCAATACTGGGACTCAAAAATGAATGTCAGTGATGCATTTTCAGTCAAGGTTAAAGCCTCAGTCTTGTACTCAGCTGTAGCAAGAGGTTTGAAAGGACTTCTATTTATTTGAAGTCCTCAAGTAAGAGAGCATTAGTTGACCCGCACCATATCAGGAAGTAAGCTTTTTTTTCCTTTTTCCTTTTGCTTCTTTTATTGTTGAGGTGTTCAAAATCAGGGGCTGGCACTAGGCATAAGACGAGCGGTCTATGTCATTATTAATTCATGTGGATTTAATTGGACATCTTGCATTGCCACTACTTGCCTTCCTCCTGCAAAATAATTTGTGAACCATTCCAGTACTGGAATGCTACAACTTCTTCTTTTAGTCAATGAGCCATTAATTTGTGATCTGTGAGACTAAAAGCACTGGAAAATCAAGAAAAATGCTGCTGAATAAAGGTCTTTCAATGAGTTTGTAATGACATACCCCAGAAACTCAGGTATGGCTATTATACCCCAGAAACTCAGGTATGGCTATTTGCGTGCCATGTCCACTCCTGTATAAATGGTGTGTTTATTAAGTTCCAAAAGGTAGATGGATAATTATTCATGTACTGGTTACGCAAGTATCTTAGAGGATTATTTATACTGACAGAATAGTTCTCAACTTTATGTGTATCATCACTATTGAAGGAAAGATGATACTGTCTTTCTTTCTGGTTTGTATTACTACCCCAGCTATAATGCTCCAGTTTAATAGCATAGTTACATATACTGCAATGAAAGTTTTTAATACTTCTGAGCAAAGTATACATAATTTGAACAATGAACAGCAAAACAAACAGTAAGTCAGCCACAAGCCTCAATACACATTGCAGCATGTGTTTAATGTCAAAAAATAAAGTTAAAAATATCCACAGTTTAGCGCTTTTTTCTCTACTACAGTTCTGATGATGTCTCTGTAGTAAAGACGAAAGCAGTAAACTGTGAATGTTTTTAACTTTATTTTTGACAATAAACACATCCTGCGATGTATATTGAGGCTCATGGCTGACTTACTAACATTAAACACATTCTGCAATGTGAATTGAGGCTCATCGCTGACTTACTGGTTGTTTTGGTATTCTTATTCTTTGTTTCATCCAGTACCGGAACTCCACTCTTGTTTCTTTGTTATGATTTGGACAATGTTAACTTCAGACTTGAAACTTTTCCCTTTCTTATAGTCCCGAAAGACGTAAATTTGCTGGGTTTTGTACTAGTTTGCCTGTAATTGTGAAAAAGCATCCTTTGAAATGTTCTACTTCTGTAGCATGAGAGTTGAGGCCTAGTGGGTCCTCCTTTCAAGTAGGTTATCTACATTATCTTTTAAACTGGATATAATTTCATACTGTTTTGTTATGCAGTAATATTGTATCAAACCATTTTATGACATTTGTATCTCAGAGCTTGTTTTCTATTTTTACTTTTCCCATCCCTGCTTGCTTCATCAGTTCTCCAGGCTTTGTCAATAGCTGTCATACCTTCACAAATGGATCTGTTGACCTAAAATGGCCTGTTTCTATTAATTCCATTCATCCTTCCTGGTACAATTGGCTGATAAGGATGTTGCTGAAAAAATGAAAGGCTGAGCTAAAGTTTGGGAGCTGAGTTATATAGGTCCAAGTCAATGATGCCAGCATACCACTTATCTTATATGAAGGCAAGTTTCTGAATATCCTTATGGAAACATTTGTCATTGTAGTTGAAAGGCTACAGTGCTTCCATATATTATATGTTGGCAGATGGTTGCTGAAGTAATTGACAATGTGCCTGAAGTGATGACTTTCTTGAGTTTTGAGTTAAAATTCAATCCAGAATACTTTCTATTCCAGCTTCTTTCCTACACCACCCTACTCATATGTGCTAATCCTAACCTTGCCCCAACCCCGACCCTGCACAATACCATAAGAAAAATCATTTATAGGTTCATAGGTTTATACTAGGCTATCTGCCCTAGGGCATTTATAAGCCTAGCCAGAGTGTGTTTGGCTTTCGCCACCCTTTTAGATTTGTTGAATGTGCCTCTGTATAGTAGGTCACAGAAGGTAGTCCTTTTAAGGTTTGTTTACTGTACCTTTGTCAAGCAGCGACACAGAAGAGATCTCAGGGGTAAACTTACGATCTCCCATCCATTCATCAAGATTTCTCTTGAAGATGGTCAGTGAGGGGCTCTGCCTGACATGGACTGGGATTTTGTTAGAGAGTGAGGGGAGCCTCTGGGATATGAATCTGTCCCTCCAGCATGTCCTGTTTATTTCTGTGCTGAGGTTCAAGTCCCTGGAGTGTGTAGCTCTAAGGGATTTAGATTTCCTGAGGTGAAGCATGTCCATTAATTCTGGGTTGGACATGGCTTTATACGTCAGACACAGATCGCCTCTGAGTAGGCGGTACGCAACTGAGTAGAGCTGGAGTTTCTTTAGCCTAACTGCATAGGGCATCTTCTTGAGCCCCTTGATCCTCTTGGTGAGATACTTTTGGGATCTTTCCAGTTGCTGAAGGTGTTGGGTAAGATACATCCCAAAAGGTCTAACAGTACCACATTTCAAAGTTCAACTGGTCTTACTTTTTGTTTTTACTAGCTTCATTGAGCAGAAGAGGAGCGCATTTGTTCTTTTCTGATCAGTGTTAATTTGGGGAATTGAATTTTTGGTTAGCAGATTGCCAACCTGCAGTGACTGGTGAAAGTAGTGTCAAACATTCTGCAGGTTGAGAATTTTAAGTATACTCTCATGGCCATACAGTATCAATTAAAGCAATAATATTTATACTCCTACTCTCTCTACTATCTTTAATAAAGCATAAAACAAAACAAACTTTTCAAACATATATTTCAGGGTAGCTTCACCCCTTGCATCCCAATTTAGAATCAAAACCTCTTACAGCTACATAGCTACCAGTTTAAACATATTAACCACATTCCTGCATCCATGTCATGGAATGTTGAAGTCATGACTATGACCCAGATGCCTATGTTCACCTAGCAGCACAAGCACATGAGGGAGCAGGCCAGGGATGATGGGCAGTGGCTTCTCGCCCATCCTGGGGGGAGAAAGATGGCTTTGGCTTGCACTTGGGTGGCAATTAGATTAAGCACTAGGAATGGAACTGCAGGGTTCAAGACTCCAGATCTCATGCTGCTAAGGGGCAGGCCGAGGATGTGTGGTAAAGGCAAGCAGAGCTGTACTGAGCCATTGCAGGGGTTGGAAGCCCTGGTGGGGAAAGGAGGGGAGTTTAGCAGAAACCTGGCACTCACCACTCTGGGGAACAAATAGACTGATTAGGCCTTCCTGACAGGGAAAAATGGGCTGAAGTGCTATCACCTGGGTTAGAGGTGCCTGGGTCTTGCCCCATGAGAGGAATAAATGGTTTGCTTGGGAGAAGGTAGGCAAGCCATTAAGTAATACATAGTGGAGAGCAAAAATAATAATAATAATAGTAAATATTAAAATGTGTACTACATGGTGGCAGAGCAATGGAGCAAAGAGAAGAAAAGCATTTCATGGCAAACTCTGATATCACATTGGAATATGAGACTGCAGTTGTACCGCTGCTATTCAATGTGTATGCTGCACCACCTGAAGTATATAAGCTTACAAGCAGAGCCTTCATAACTTTGTAGATGATGTTCATTCCTTTTATTTCAACCTGGCCAAAGTTTAGCAACTGGCATTATAGAATACTGCTGAAACAAAGTTATGTACCAGACTTAATCCAATCTGTGCACAAAGTAGTAACTGTGTAAGCTACTTATTGGGGTTTCTGAAATCATGATGCTTGTCATTCTCAAAGATCGGTGACTGATAGGTTTTAATGTTCCAATCCCATTAATTGTAAGACTCTGTACTTTGACAGGGGAACTCACCAGAAAAAAAGAAGATGCAGACTTCGTGGGCTCACAGTAAGCATAGTTGGTAAAGGAAAGGATTTGGGGGTAATGTCATCTCTAAATCCAGTTATGATTTGCAAAATGAAGAAGCAGTAGGGCAATCAAAAAGATGCTGTGGTACTTATCAAGAAAGATAGATTTGAGGGATTCTTAATTATTTTTTAGCGGATATGGCATCAAAATGACTACATCAGGAGTACTGTATATACAGTAGTTGTGGAGAACATACAAGATGAAATTAGCTGCCATAGCTTCACATATCTAGCCATCTTTTTCATTTCCACACCTGTAAAAAGAATGTCATACAGTATTACCTAAAATGGTGAAGGGCTTGGATGGCCTGAGGTTTGAAGAGAGACACTGCAATCCGAAATGAATAATGAATAATCACTTTACCATAAGAACACTTATTTCACAGAATGCCTTCACTTTACCCACTAAGTTTTAAAGCAACTTTTATTAACACCCACTACTTGCATACAGCTCCCACAACTTGTCAGTATCACACTCCATTTTTACATTATTAATATTGTTTGTGTCTTTCAGCTTTTCCCAGTTAGGGGTCGCCACAGCGGAACTCCGGTCTGCTAATGATTGGCAGTGGATTTTTATGTACCGGGTTACCAGCCCTGACGCACAACCTTCAACCTCCACACAGAAGACGCTCTAGCTGAGAATCGAATGGGACAACGTCTTTCTCTGAGGCGACAATGCTACCGCAGCACATATCAACATGGAAAATATTTCACATTTTCACTACTTTTTGCGAACACTCCTTAATGACTACAGCTCTTTACATCTTGTGTTGACCATTACATTATGTATACTTACAAATCATGTCAGCTTGCAGACGTTATCTTAGCTTTTGGAATGCATCAATACCACTATTTTCAGAAATTAGACTGATGAGCATACCATACCTCTCAACAACTTAGAGGAAGAAATCTGGACAAAGCCACAAATAATGGGGGACAAAGGCCCAAAAATAGGAACACATTTTAAATATTGTTCTTAGAATCTTATAAAGTTGATAGAATAATAGAATTTGCATTAGCATGAATTTTCTGAAGGATATAGTCTGAAACTCAAATATCTGCCATTATTTTCTGACTTCAGTCCTGAATGATTTGACAATAATTTACCAGAAAATTACAATTTTAAGGCAAACAGACCAAAATATGAGCCAAAAATCTGGACATTTTGCAAAAATCTGGACAATTGAGAGGTATGGAGTATATTCATTTCAGGACTATAGATAAGTCTCCTGTAGTGTAAATACAAATATACTCTTATAAATTACATAGCAACTTTGCTTTCCTGATGACTATTTTCTAGTAGAAAGAAATGAGTTAACTCCTTTCTGGCACCAAAATCACTGTAGGCCAAGTTTCTTGTGTATGAAAGAAACAAGGATAAATTTGGCTTCTTCTAGGTCTTACAAGGTGAGCCTCTCATTTAGAGAAAGGCTTAGAGTGATTAAGTTCTTAATGGTCCGGCTACAGTTTTTCTTCTCTGTCCATCAAAAAAGTATTACTAATATTTGATGAAAAAGGAGGAGGATCCTATGATCATTCCATGTATAGAAGCCTGATGTTAAAGATGCCATTTCTCTGCAAAGAAAACAGACCCACACTGGTCTTCTAACTGCTAATAAGGCAGATGCCATTTATAAGCTCACAGAAGAGTGGATAGATATTCTTTCTAAGGATCTTATGGAGGATGTCTATATGATCTCTTCAGTGAAGCATAAACACTATAGAAGACAGCTCTTTTACACTTCAGCACCGGGTAAGGTTGACAGGCCACAAAGACACAATTTCTGCACAGACATACAAGGATGGGAATAAAAACAGAGACTATTAAAATTCATAAAGAAAAAGATAGCATGGAATCAAGGAAAGAAAAATAAATCTGATATGGTGCAGTACTTACACAGAGATGAAAGCAGCATTAACCAGTATAATTAAAAAAGGCTGAAAAGGCTAGGAATGCTTACAGGCACAAATTTATGTGTACAAACTCCTGGCAGCTCAGCATATTCATAGGTTCATAGGTAGGTACTAGGCTATTGGCCCTAGGGCCTTATATAAGCCTAGCCAAAAATGTACCCTGGCTTTCACTACCCAAGAAAATTATTTTCCTGTGCCCCTGTCGAGCAGAGCCACAGAAGTGATCCCTGGGCTGAATTTCCTATTTCCCATCCAATCATCAAGATTTTTCTTGAAAAGTGCTAATGAGGAGCTCTGTTTGACATAGATAGGCAGTCTGTTCCAGAGTATGGGAAGTCTCTGGGACAGGAATCTATTCCTCCAGCAAGTTCTGTTTATTGTGGTGACAAGGTTTAGGTTCCTAGAGCATGTAGCTTGGAGGGATTGGGATTTCTTTAAGTGGAGCATGTCCAACAGCTCTGGGTTTGACATAGCTTTGTATGTTAGGCAGAGCTCGCCTCTGAGTAGGCAATATGCGACAGAGTAAAGCTGGAGTTTTTTGAGACAGTCTGCGTAGGGCATCTGTTTGAGGCCAGTAATCCTCTTTGTGAGGTATTTCTGTGGCCTTTCCAATTGTTGTAGATGTCTTGTGAGGTACATACCAAAAGGAGCATTGTACTCTATAATGGGTCTAATGAGTGATGAGTAGAGGGGAACAATTACCTCTTTTTTTCTGGATGATAAACCTTTTGTGATGAGGTGAGCCACATAGAAGGATTTCCTGACCACTGTGGTGATGTGATTATCAAAGGAGAGACTACTGTCCACCTGTGTCCCAAGGTCTCTTATCACATTTTCGGCATTAAGTAGACTACAAGCTATGTGGTAGTTCATGAGTACAGAGTTTTTACCAAAGGGGATGACAATACACTTTTTGGCATTGAGTTTCAGGCCATGGCTTTGACACCAGGTATCTGTCTCAGTGAGGCCCTTTTGTAGTATGTCCACATCGTTAGGAGTTTTGATTATGGCTCCTGGTTTGCAGTCATCTGCAAACTTTGTTAGCCAAAGACCTTCTGTGTTAGCCTGTACTTCAGAAAAATAGATACCAAACAGGAGAGGACCCAGGACTGAACCCTGTGGTACTCCACTTGTCACTGGTTTGAAGTTGGATTTGGAGTCCGCTACTTTCACAGTGTGGGTTCTGTCCATGAGCCAGTTGGAAACCCAACTTGTGACATAAGGATTTATACCTAGTTTAGTGAGCTTATCTATAATTCCAGAGTAGGGGATGGTGTTGAAAGCCTTGGCAAGATCTAGATAAGCTGTGTGAACCACTTTACCCTCATCTATGGCTTTGGTGACTGCTTCAAAGAAGTCAATCAGGTTTAGGAGACATGATCTGCCTTTTACAAATCCGAACTGGGTAGGGTCCAGAGTTTGGAGATTACCAATGTCTTTGTTTATGAGTTCCATGATGATATGTTCCATGGCCTTGCAGACCAGGATCGTCAGGCTAATGGGACGGTAGTTCCCGGGGTCCTTCATGGCTCTTCCTTTCTGGAGTGGGATAACCGTCGTAGTGTGCCATTCAGTGGGCACAAAGCCCACTGAATGGCCTTCTAGGGGTAAGGTATCTTGCCTTCTAGGGGGTAGAAAAGCTAAACCCAAGGCAAAAAATTCATATACAATCACAGACCAATTACATATTGCAAACAACTAAACACTCATTTAAAGACATTTTAATTAAGCCTTCATGCTACATCCATATTAAAGTAGTGTCATGTTTTATATTTCCCACAGTGGTAGAAACAATGCAACTGAATTGCAATGTGGAGATATTAACTAGATACTTAGCACTGTTAACATCATCAATTAGTGTGGGTAGTTGCAATAGCCAGGTGTGGACAAGGCAGGGAGCATGGCCTTGTAAGAGGACAAAAGAGAAGTGTATAGAGTATGTATTTGGCTGCATAATGCTATGGAACTGAAGCATATGAATTATACAAATGGCAATATCAAACTTGGTAGAGTGATTCAGAAATGTACAAAACAGGCACAGCGCACACTGCAGCAAATGCATTCTGAACACTGGAGAGTTATGGTGTACAGCCAAATGGAGATGCTAGGATTAACAGCAAATACAGCAGAAGAACAAGTGTTAATAGTGGCTATGAGAGCCATTTCCTAAAATATGGTATTTCCAGACCAGTATGGTGGTCCACGCCTGATATAAACTGTGCCAGGTGTTGAATGATGCTATTGGCATCACCCATATTGGGCAGCAGTACTGTCATTACTATGATGAATTGAGATGGCACTGCTCTGAACACTTACCTTTTACACCATGGCAGATGCTCCTTATAGCACCATAATTAATTTTTGCTCAAAATTCTATTTCTGACCTGACTGTTTAGCACATTTTTTTATAATTAAATATTTCCCCTACGCTGATGTCTGCTGACTTTTGACTGAAAGGCACTGACAAGCCAGAAAAGTAGCAGCTGAGCAGTTATAGAACTGAAGTCCTAGAAATGAGTGATTAGCATAGACAATGGAGAATGAAAAATGGACAACCTGAAAGTGCTGACAAACTATCAAGTTACTCCTGGAGGAGAGGCAATGCACTTCCTACTATAGTTGATAAATGCTGACCTTGAAGGGGACAAAGTTGGGAAGTGAAAGGAACACTTTGAATAACTCCTGAATCCAGTGGATGTGGCCCTCTACTGGAGGAGCATTGAGTGGGGTTGTATTCAGTTCTGTAGGTCATTACAATTATTAAACAGTTCAATTGTGGTTAGGTTACAGGAGTGAATGAGATCCCAGTTGAAATGCTGAAGGCACTGGGCATTGGTGAGAGTGTAGGTTACCACAACTTTTCAATACTGCATAAAAGGCAGGGATATGTAATTTAGCAAACTGGAGTGTTGTGTTTTCTAAAGGGAGGATATGCAGGTTTGCCTTAATTATAAATGGATGACATTTCTCTACCTCTGTGGGAAAGCCACACTGTGATGTTGGGATGAACTCAATCTACTGAGTCTATCACTGAGATGGACTATTACACATCCTGTCCATAGAAACATGGATTAACAATAAGTCACTTTCCAGTCATTGCCATGGGCAAGTTCCTCAGATCTAGTGGCCCACCCAAAGAATGACCTGCTCTCCAATCAATTGATCATTTCCCCTTCTCCTTTCACCACCTTGACTTTGCCAGAATGATAGGCAGATCTGACCCCTTGCCCAAAAGCTGACCTGAATCAAGTCAAGCTCTTCAGATTCTTAACATTTGTGAGGATTGTGTACTGGGGGTCTGCAGGAGGAAAACACACATACTTTGGGAATTTTCCTTTCACACATGGAAAGAAAGGAGGATGTGAAACTTACTGAACTTGGGATAAAACATATGACATAATAGACTGTTAGCAGATGGAAATAATAGAATGAAATGGTGCCCACACGGATGTACCAGCTGATCAGTGGCATGGTGATAAAAGGTGGAATTAAGTCAAGTGATGCCATGTACTTCAGTATATAGTTCATTGCTCTCGCATTTGTTTGCCTTTCACACTGATGTCATGACAGACATGAGCAGACTGCATGGGGAGACAAGATTATGCTGCAATGGTACAGTGTTGCATGCACTTAAGAGACTGCAGTGAGTGATTAAAAGTTATTTCAGCATCATTTGCCATGTACTTGGAGCAGGTCTCATTTGCGCAGTTTACTAATGAGAAGATGCAGTTCATAACATGGTTGTATATCTATAAATTTCAGCCTGCAAGATGCATTGTGCTGTGCATTTCACATGTTTGTGAATCAAGGATTTTTACCCTGTTTGAAGTAGGCCATGGCTCGAAAAACTTAGATTTGAAACTTGCTGCACAGTGAAGTCTCACTTAAAAAGAATGGCATATTCTCCAGCCATTTTCAGATATATTACATTAGCAACTAGAATTGAAAACTGGATTGTTATGGGTGCTCCTTTTTTTCTGATGTGGAACAACACTGCAGTGATTACAAATGATGGGCACCACACTGATTATGAAGCTTAAGCTCATACTATCAGAAACTTTCAAGAAAGACACAAATGTTAAGCAAACCTCACACTATCAGCAAGCTGTCAGAAAGAGGCACATCTAAAGTGATGCATAACATGTACTCTGTTCTTTCATGATAAAAAATTTTCTTAACGAGTTATATGATCTTGGTAGAAATTCTTCATACTCCATAACTTGTTATAAACATAAACATGAGACAAATGAAAAGCTTCATTTTTCACTTGCTTTACCATTTGTGATTCCAAGACTAGCAGTAGGTTTAATCCATTATAAGCCTGACTAGCTCAGACTTTCCATTTGCCTTAGCAGCACTCCAAGCAAGTTTCTGACACTTTTATCATAATCTGTAAGAAATGCAAATCACGTGGTAGGAATAGACCAGAACAAAACCCAGACTATAGCAACTCCAGTGAGAAAGAGCCATGAACATGAGGCTTTACACATTAGGTATCAGCTGTATAAAATTATATTTTTTAGTCTTAGATATTGTTATATAATAATGTGCATGGGATAAGAAAGACTAAAATGCCTGGATTTTGGAAATGTATTTGGAGTGGAAGCACCAGTCCTAAAATCTTTTAAAATAATATCTTCTTTGGCGACCAACAAAAGCTTTTTTTGGAATCATCGAATCCTCAGCTTGATAGAAATGGGTAAGAAAAGGCAGATTTGAGAGTAGCCTTGTATGGAATTTGTTTTGAGAATTAAATGAGAAAAGACACTTAGTGATGTAGCCTTATAAGGAGTTTGTTTTCTGTTTCACATGAAAAAGACTGTTGCACCTCACAAACTAAACAACAGAAACACAGTCCATTTAAATTGTTCAGGTTTAAGTATGAAGTGTTATTTCACATCAAGCAATAAAATAATGCATTTAGACTAAAATATCCCTCTTGGTAGACTGATGTTAGTCAATTTTCCAACATTCCATTGGGTGGTTAAACATACGACTTCAGTGCTAAGAAAACAAACTAGAGTTTAACTCATATACTCACTAATAAATCTTGTTTAATACTGCTCTATGAATTGTCATAGTAAGGAAATGCATATGAACTACACATATATATTGGTCATACAACCTGTCTTCCATCATTTAAGAATTCCTGGCTAGACTTACAGATGAATGTGTAATGGTAGCTGTACACGAGGTATTATGTATAAACTCATAACATCATGTGTGATTATACTATGTGATGTAATGCTCTTTAACCTTTCTGGTGTAAGTATTTTTCTAAATAAGGGTATACTATAACCCACAAAAAATAAATACAGGAGAGCATACAAATAGAGTGATCTGAAGTATTTATTACATCTTCAAAATGTTTTGTTTACTTCTCATTGCATTTCTCTTTGCTTTATCATTTAGTTATTAACAGATTACTATGTGTGTGTGTACATCTGTGAGTAGTTGCATGTGTGTGTGTGTGTACATTTTATATATATATATATATATATATATATATATATATATATATATATATATATGTATAGGTTCACTAAGAAATTTCGTAATCCACAAAATCTCAAGTTTCAGAATATCGAGTTCAGAATCTCAAGATCTTGGAATCTCGAAATTGTGAACCCCCCTCCCAAAACACCACCCGACACACTAAAACATGTGTATGCAGGGGGCAAGCATCCCACCCCCCGCAACTTAAATTTACCAACTCCGAGATCGCACTACAGCGAGGACAAGGGAAATCTCTCAGTCCACTCTGTATGCCGATCTCCGTTCAGGATTTTGAAGTTTTGAAACTTCGAACATATGATCTTTGATCATATGAAATTCAAAGTTTTGAGTTTCAAAATTTTGAACGGAACCCATATATATATATATATATATATATATATATATATATATATATATATATATATATGCATTTGTGTGCATTTGTGTGAATGAGCATGTCCGTGTGATGTGTATGTGTATCTGTGAAGAATTTAAAAGTGACAGGAAAATGAACATAAAAGGAGGCACTAAGAATGCTGGATACCTGTATTAATCTGCACATCTGTCTAGTATATGTGTGTGTGGGTATACCTATCTATCTATCTGTCTGTATGTAGGAGCATTGCTTTTTCATGAAGTTCAATATTGTTGACAGCTGTTTGTCAACACACTTTGGTCGATGAAACAGATGGTCAACAATTGTGTGAAATCACAGTAGTGATTGAGGATGGACAATATAAAATATACCCTTTCTTCATTAATGTGTGATCTTGGAGTTGATATATATATATATGTCTTTGAGTGTGTATGTGTGTGCAATTAGCAGGGGTGTGGGGGTGCAGGTGGGCTTATCTCCTGTGAAAAAACAAAACAAAAAAACATGTTTTTGATTAAATGCTCCCAGGTAATACCACAATGCATGCATAGCTTGCTGTTAACATTTCAGTGTTGATTAAAGTTATTGTATTGACGTGGTGTTTATTTACACACACACACACACACACACACACACACACATATATATATATATACTTATATGCATGCGCAATATCATTGCTGTATAAGAAGCAATACAATGCATTATTGACTTTATTTTGAAAGATTCTGCCAAGCATATAACCTGTCTTGTTCATAGTTGCGTTAAAATGTTATACTTTATATAATTTGGGATTGAGCTGACTGCTAAAATAAAAGATGTTTGAGTCATATCTCTGCCATACCTTTGCTGAAAATAACAAAGTCAAGTACACTTTTCTTTTTCCTTTCACCTTTCACCAAGAATATAACTTCTCTCTTTGATGCAGCAATGCAGCATTCTTAGAAACTGTTACATAAGAGTGGAGGAGAACCCCCTCTGTGTGGCTGCATTAGACAAATGTTAATATTTTTTCTTTTGAAGCAGTGTTTTTGATGGATGAACACTGTTTTTGATGGGCACATGTCCAAAAGTCTGTATTAAACAGACCCATTAAAACAAACTATCCCAAAATAAACATTGCTAGTGTGTTATATATGCCAAGTAAACATAAATTCAGTTTGAAAGAAGTTTTGGTCTATTATAAACATCTTGATTTGCTGCCTTTAAACTCTAGATAATTGCTTTTAATGATAACCATCTCTGTGTTTTTGGATCAGGAAAAAAATCCAAGCCCATCTAATATTTCTAATGTTAAGGATTTCAGTTTTAAAAGTGCTTCATGCTGGTTCAATCAAGCAGTCATACATCTTATCAGACTGTGCTAATTATGTTAAAATTAACTTTCTTGAAGAACATTTAAATGCATACTCTCTTTCCAAATTTAGTATCTCATAAGCAGTGTCTTACAAAGAGAAAACAATAGAATCAGGTTTCCACTGCAGTCTTGTAATTCACATCATTTTAAATTGTAAAACAAAATACTGTGCATGCAAATTCCTTTAAGTCTGATTTAGTGATAATAACACTCATTTCAAAATATTATATATTTCTGTGTATATAGTCACCTTCGGTAAGGAGCAGATTGTTCCTGCTAGTAGCAATGTCAGCCTGCCTAATACGCAAACACACACAATATAGACCTTCAACTATCCAGAGTTTGGAGGGTTGCCCCTAGTTTGTTCTCAAACATTTGCTTCATCTCTCCTAGAATTGGAAATTATTTTGAGGCAGCCTAAAAAATAGCATCAGCATGTAAAAAGTGACCCAAGTTTACGCCTTTCCCCTAATCATTTTTACTTTGTCCTATAGGTAAGAACTGAACTTATAAGATTTAAAAAAAACATTTCTGTACAGTTCTCATATGCTGTTTGACCTCTGAACCCCTTTTCTTAGTTGCAGTGTTATAACTCCCTACTAATGCCTGACATATTGGTTTTATAACCTTTGTAATATACCTCATGGACTGCTATTTTAGATGTACTGGTGTGCAGCTCTGCCAACAGTTTCTAGATGTATAGTAAAGACTGTAATGCAAACAGTGAACAGAGCTTGAAACTTATGTAATGGTCAGGAACGTTTCTTTAGAAATAAATCTTGTGTGGATGGATCCTATTTGGAGAACAACAATGGCTTAACATGTTAACACTAATTAACCCTCCTCGTGCACCTTTGGGTATACAAGATAAGAATGGTAGCAACAAAGTATGTAATTAACACAACCAACATAAAGTAAATTGTTTACTATAACCTGACTTGCAAAGCTGCATTTTCAATCTCTCTAAGAGTACAACAATGTGCCATGGAACGTTTCAATGAAGACATGAAATAAGTGCACAGGGCACTGAGGTGCAGATGTAATGATGAGGTTTTCCATCTGTTTTTCAAAATCATCAGCTTAACCACAGCGTTTGTCCTTCGTGCCTGGAGAGCAGCCACTATGACTCCTCTAGAGTAGGGTGGCCCCTCTACAGACCCTGGTAATTATAGACCCATCAGCTTCAACAGTCTTATTGCAATGCCATAGAATGTATCATAGAAAAAATTATTTTTGCAGACATAGGCAAGTTAACTGATGTAGACTCCACATTGTTTTTTTTTTTTTTTTATGAAAAGCAGGCTCTGTCTTTTGAACTTAGTAAACCCCTTTGAGAAAGTTACAGAGATTGTGGACAGTGGCCAATCTGTTCATGCTGCTTATCTAGACCTGGACAAAGCTTTTGGCAGTATTTCCAGTGCTGGCATTTTTGAAAAGTTAGAAAAATGTAATGAAAACTGGCTATCCAGCAGATCTGTATCTGTATGTACTGGAATTCTCACTGAACATAGAAGTGTTACTAGAGGGGTACTGCATGGATCAATGACAGGTCATCTCCTGTTTGGTATTTATTTTGCAGACATCCACCCCAATATTCCTGTAGTGTGGTTGATTGAGTCTGTTGATGGGTGCAAGATTTGAACTGTCACTAAACTGCTGCAAATATAGATAAAAATGCACATATTTGGTGTACTGAAAATGTCTCAAGCTAAATTCAAAAAATGCAGCACAGTTCCATTTACCTAAAAAGTTGTTCCCACTTAATATATTATAAGTCGCACTTCTGTTCAAATTGATACAGTCATAAGAGACTTGGGTATTTGTGTAGACAACCCCTCTCTCATTCAGTCATTATGTTTCCACCATAGTCAGGAAATACTTCCATCTGGATCAGTTAATTTCCAAGGGGATATCTTCAAGATCCAAATAAGTCATTTACCACTGTACTTTCCTCATATCAGGCCAGTCACTGAATACAGTACAATGTCCCATTTGGTCTGTACAAAATCAAGTGTATCACTCAACTAGGAATGCCCAAATGATTTGTAACAAAAAATAAATAAAAAAAAATAAATAAATAAAGGCCTTAAATCTTTCAGTTATTCATGACATGTGTCTTGGTTGTCAAGCCATGAAAGATACGATCCTATCTGGCCTCCTAGTTCTTTACAAATAAGTGTCTCTGCAAATACTTGCACTAGGGACCTAAGAGTCACTGGTAGGATAGTTATTAATTCAATGTAGTCCCAGCTTATGGAATAAGATATCACTATATGTCAAGACAGTAGTACTTCCTCTGCCTTTAAGGCTAGTCTTGATAACTGGATGGGTAGACATATATTAACTCCAGGGTTATTGTGTATGGTCCTACTTGTCTAGGGAGACATGCTCTGTGTATTTGTTAAGGATGGCCAGAACCTTTAAGTGTGCCTACTTAAAGGTATATATGTCTAGATCTGTCATGGTCTCTATGATTGCTTGCCTAGTAGTTTTCCTATCATAAGATGTTGTTTATGCTGTGAATGCATACTCTTTGCTGAAAAATTCAATGTAAGATAACTCAGCTGACTTCAAAGTGATGCTGACTTCAAAGTGTCTTATACTGACAAGCAATGGGGGGACTACGATGGATACTACACATAAATACGATGACCCATAGCAGCAACATAAAGGACAAGATACTGTTACGTGCATGTATGATAATTTTTGTGATTACTTGATAAATGTCTTCTCTCACAGCATTACTGAATACATACTATCTGATCAGATATTTAAAGAAGTATAGCGGTGGCCTGATGCACACAAGGCAGGGCAATCCCTTTTCATCAGCAATGTTCTTTTCAAAAATGCTTTTGTTTTGGTTCTCACTGTTTCACACTAACATTACTTGTAAGTCACGCACTTAGATTAGACATTAAACACAATGAGTCACGCCATACTAACTGAAGAGCTGGTATCAGAAGACTCTTACACCTTGAACTATGATGAGTGGAATGCTGAATTTTTAAACTGCATACATTCATATACCTTAACAGTTATGGTTATGCAAATAGATGATGCAGGAATCAAACTGCTACATGGATACTAGCCCGATCCAAATGCTTAGTCCTTCTCAGCTTCATTTACTGGATCATACTTTACACCATTTCTAATGCATTCACCTCTTCTTGTAACTGAAAACACAATGCCTGAGGTATGCTTTGCATAAAGGATGTTGACCAAAAATGGGAACATTGCATGATTCATTCTACAAGATATGTCAAATTGCACACATATCTGTGGACACAGTTCATCCTGTCATTTTATTAATGTTGGTCTATGCACTGAACTACCATTCATGTATAACATGTATTACCCATACATCCAACAACATACACACTTATCAAACAGAAAAAAACAACCGATTCATTGTTAAAAAGCCTCATTAAAAAACATTCTAGCAGTTGGACTATGTAGCTTTTAATAGAAGTCAAAACACTCATAAGAAACATGAACTTTAAATAACAGACACACAAAGCTAAACCCCTTCTATTTATTCAAAACCACCAATGAAAGCAAGTGTAAAATTATTAAATAAAAATAAAACTAAAATCATTTAATCAATGCCTGGCAATGTCTTTGTTTAACCTGAATGTATTAAGTGAGTTATCTTTAAAATAAAATACATTTCCTTATACCTTAAAACATTTTTAATATCAACATCAATACATTCATTATTTATACAATAATACAATATTCCTGCTTCAATATTAAGTTTGCCCCTTGACATTTTAAAAAGTGTGATACTAAGGGCTATCCATAACCCTATTCTTAACTTTTCTACCATGTTTTTGACCCTTAAGGAGAATTATCTTTTAGTCTCTCAAAAATAGCTGAAACCTCAAGAACCCTGTACATGATTATCTACTTTCTAGTTTGCACAAAAAATAACTTTACACAAAATAATCTCTCTCCAATTTACATTACCTACAGCATCCAAAACATAAAACAATACATACTATAATATCCACAAATCCTTTTCATATTTGTCATAATGAAACCCCAGATTGTTTCTCTGAGGAATCTAAAATAACTACAAACAACTATGATTGCTCCTTTTGAATAAGATGACATCACCTTTAATGGTAAAAATGTGTTTAAGCTAGCTTTCCTGCAATAACACTGGCTAAACCTTCTTAATAACACTAAACAATTTATCTGAACACATATTGGATTGCATCATCCATATGCAATTCAATACTTTTCTTATAATAATTGTTATTCTTTGTCTTATCTTCTAAATTAGTTCTTTCCTACTAATTCTCCCAGAACTTCTATAAGATACCATTATATCATGTCTCGTATAATGTGCGCATGTATGTTTTGTGTGTATGTGAATTAAGTTGGAATACTTTGACTACTGTGTGCTGAAATAAATTTGAAATATGTGACCTTGGTCCATTATTGTTTTTTACTATTTTTTTGACACAGTCATCTGAGGAGGATGACGACAACATTATATTTATAATTGATGGGTTTGGGAAATGTCTGTGGATAAAAATTACTGACTCTTCTGAGGTTACAAAGTTAAAAAGCATTTGTGTAAAGCAAACTGGAATAATTCAGTGTTTTATCACAATCAGATGTGATGTGTATACAGTCAATAAAGTGGATGTAATTGCTGAGTACAGATATTGCTGGGTTATAATGACAGCTGATTGGCCTTTTTATGGCTTAAGTGTTATGAAATGGTTACTTTTGTCATTACTGGTTAATGCATTTTGTTTCACTTCTTAATGGAAAAATGTTCAAAACTACAAATTTAAAACACTAATAAACGTTGTGTTATTAAATAAGAAATATAATTTAAAACAGTTAGGAAGACTGGTTAAACACAGCAACTCTCATGAATTACTCCAGGTGCAATTAACTGTTAGTAACACCCCTCTTCAAATCATTGCCAGCTATAGGACTCAATCCATGAATCACGACACCCACTCAGCCTACCTGGATCTACTTGAGTCGATCAAGATACAACCAAACACCCAGAGTTTGGGTGACTTTAATTGCCCATCCTTTGACTGGATTAATTATACGTGCACTAAGAATCTCACCAAAAGATTCCTGGACTTCATTAACTCCAGTGCCCTGGACCAGCTGGTAGACACCCCCACAAGTGGCTCAAACATTCTGGATCTGGTGGTCACCAACATGGGGGATTGTTGTACCACCCCAAGTGTGCTGCCCTTCCTGGTGAGGCCTGACCACAACTCAGTTTCATTGGAGGTAATAATAACACTGGACTATCCCCAGCAGCAACTAGACTGATAAACTTCACCAAGGCCAATTATGACCTCTTATGTGATGGCATAAACAGCTTCTACCCCATCTCTCCCCACTAATGGAGAGGTTACCTATGCAGGGATATACACTAATGCTTTATACTAGCATCTATGCAATTGTATTAACTCTGCTATACCTGATTGGACCAATCCTCAAGGTAAAACAAACCCACCTGATGGACTTCAGCCATTAACAGGCTTTACAATAAGGGTAAGAAATTCCTGTCTAAGAGTAGGAAGTTATGGTCTCAAACCTGGAAGCACTCCCTCCTCAATTTAAATAGGCAGATAAAACATCTTGCAAAGTCATCTAATCTACTTATGAATCCAAATTAGCTTTCCTAGCTAAGGAAAACCACATGGCATTCTTTAGCTATATCTGAAACCTCAAACAAAAAACTTGGGTTTGCGCAGAACTTGTAGTTAATGGTACTACATGTACAGAAATTGTGGCTATAGCCAACCTACTGGCTTACAGGTTCAGTGCAAAGTTCTCTCCCCTGTCCCTGCCACATATAACACAAAGCATCCCTACCACCTGTCCCCCACCTAGTATCTCCAAGGAGCAAGTCTTAAACACCCTCTCCAAGGCTAAAAACACAACCTCAATGGGACCAGACCACATCCCAGGCTGTTTCTCAATGGTTTAAAACAGGGATTAGCAATGCCGCTGTGTACCTTGTTTAATCACAGCCTTTGCACAGGTTTTGTCCTTGCTGAATGGAGAACAGTTATCATCATCCCTTTGCATAAAGGGGGTGTATCCACAGATGCTGGAAACTACAGACCCATAAGCCTAACAGGCCTTATCTGCAAGACCATGGAGCGTATCATCATGGAAGTTATCAACAAATGTATAGGTAATCTACAAGCACTTGACCCTACCCAGTTTGAATTCATCAAAGGGAGATTGTACCTGTTAAACTTGATGGACTTCTTTGAGACAGTCATCAAAGCCCTTGACCAAGGCAAAACTGTGCATATGGTCTACCTGCACCTCCCTCACTCAGGCATACCCATATATTGTCAGGTGAGTTGCAAACTGGCTCACCAATAGAACTCATACAGTCAAAATAGGAGATTCTACCTCCTCCAGAAGACCAGTAACCAGTGGTATACCACAGGGGTCTGTTCTGGGGCTCCTACTGTTCAGAATATACTTCTCTGAAGTATAGGCAAAAACTAAGGGTCTGTGGCTTACAAAGTTTGCCAATGACTGCAAACTAGGAGTAGTCATTCAGTCCCTAATGATGTCAATATCCTGCAAGAAGGACTTGCACAGACTAATGATTGGTGCCAAAGTCATGGACTCACACTCAGTGCAAAAAATGCATTATCATCCCCTTCAGCAAGGGTTTTGTTCCTACAAACTACTCCATAAATATCAATACCTCAAGAATGCAATAATTCGTGAGAGACCTGGGCATGCAGGTTGATAGCAACCTTATATTTGATCAGCATGTCTCCACAGTATTAACTCTCTCTCCTCACAAGTAAGGGCATTGCCTCCAGAAAAAAGGAGGTTATAACTCCCCTGTACTCTTCCCTCTTCAGACCAACAACATAGTATTATTCTCCCTTTGGTATTTACCTCTCTAAGCACCTGCATTAGTTGTAGAGACCGCAAAGATTTCTTACAAAGAAAATTCAAGGTCTCCAGCACATGTCATATGCGGACAGACTGAAATCACTGTCTCTTTACTCTGTGTCATACAAACTGTTCAGAGACAACCTGTGCCTTGCATATAAGGCAATATCTGACCCTGCCTTAATGGCAATTCTACACATTCACAAGTCAAACTGTACACGTGTCACATGCTCAAGGGACCTTAACCTGGTAGGTGACATTAATAGAACTTGCTGGAGGGACAGATTTATCTCACAGAGGTTACCTCATCTCTGGAACAGACTTCCAAATCCATGTTAAGCAGAGCCCCTCATTGACCCTATTTAAGCATAATTTGGAAGATTGGATAGGAAACTGTAAATTCACCCAGGGGTTCTACCTGTGTCCCTCTTAGATATGAATAATAGGTACTGATTCAGTGTCTACCCATAACAGACACTCTTGGGAACAAGGGTTAACTTGGCTAGGCTTGTAAGGGCCCTAGTGTCATTAGCCTATTAACCTCCTATGATCCTATGATAAATCAAAGAACACTTGCATTAAGCATAGTCCTAAAATGTGTGCCGGTGAGGGGGCATGGTTTGAAAACAGCCTGAGGCCCCCAGGCCAGAAGCATTTTCAATGAATGTGAGTTTCAAGGGAAGTATGTAATTATTCTAAATGTAAAGAAGAAAATGATATGCAAACTGACAGGTCTGAACAGTGTTTCTGGTAACTGGGGGAAAGAGAGAAAGAGACAGAGAGACCAAGTAATAGGTAACTGGAATGCCTGCAAGAGGGTGCTCTAAGCACTGACCCATTATTGTGCCTAGCTCACCATTTGGCCACGCTTCGGTCTGCTCACATTCTATCTCTGCAATTTTATTTGAAAATATTAAACCCTACAAACTCAACTACTTTATATAAAGAATTAATACATTGTTAAAAAATGGAGAAAATTTGCCTTTGAAATTAAAATGTCAGGTGGTTCTTAAGTGAAATAAGAAGAAAAATCATCTGACCAACATGAATCAGAATTAATTTCTCAGATGCTTGATTCTTTGTTCTTGTTGCTCATGACAATATCTTTATTAAATTCAACACTAAAGAAAAAAAAAACATTTAAAATAAACCCTACAGATAATATTAAATAATGAAATAAATAAAATATGCCATTTTGACTAACAATAAAAATATAGTTCTTTGAGCTCCCCTATGTTCAATGACCAATAAATTAATTAAGTCTGTTTGTTAACTGGAATGCCATTTACTATACTTTCATTAAAAAGTTGCTCTGACAGCAAAATTGCATATGAAATTATATATGAAAAAAACAAACACCAGGATTCGGTAAACCTCTGTGTAGGTTTCATGCAGAGCCTACACAGAGTGTTTTCACGTATGCGATGTTGCTCATCACGCAGGATTGCACCATGTATATTAATGAGGCGTGGCATACGTAAGCAAGGTTTTGCAGCTTGCACCAGTTTTGCTGGCTGTGAAACCTCTAATATGAATGCGGATTATACCTCTCAACCTTTTAGTGAAAGAAATCTGGACAAAGACTGAAATAATGGGGGGACAAAGGCCCAAAAATAGTGACATATTTTAAATATTGTTCTCATAAACTTAGAAGTTGGCAAGAATAGAATTTGTGTCAGCGTGCATTTTTCTGAAGGATATGAAGTATGAAACTCAAATGTGTGTCATTGTTTATTGGCTTCAATCTTCAGTGATTTTCCAGAAAACCACAAATTTTACAAGGAGCAGCCCAAAAAATGAGGCAAAAATCGTGACAGTTGAGAGCATTTCTGTGTACAGTTGCTAGCCACGAAAGAGGATTGTATACCAGCATGGCAATTGCTTTTCCCTTTCGAGAGTTTTCATCATTGACATTTGTTTGGAGCACTGCCATAGATTTTTTCCTCATTTCAACTATTTCTCCATTTTTTTTTCTTTCTTTTTTTTTTTTGAGGCCAGTGTTTTCATGCTGTGCCACTTAGCATAAATGTTTTTGGCTGTGCTCATCTGGTTTGTGTGAAGAGCAGCAATGCACAGACTGGTTGAACGGACCACCCAGGTTGCAGACAGGACCCAGACAACTACAAACATAAACTGGATGCATTCAATTAATACTATTGGCCATCCCGCAAACACAGTAAGCGGTGATTTGCTACAATTAACAGTGAGAATTTTACAGTGAATACTAAGATAGGGAACTTCATGTAAGCAATCCTATGGCAGCAGGTGTTAAATGTAGGTCTGGAGTGCAGATGGTTCTGGGTTCTAGCACAGGGTGTGCAAACTTTGTTTTCCTGTTGAGATACTGCAGATTATAGCAATAAAGTACAACATACACAGCTGTTTTCTCAACCTTCCTGTGGCAACAGCTGTAAGTGTAGGACTACTGTACACATGGTCCAGGGCTCAAATAAAGCATATTCCATGCACTTTTAATGTTGTTCCACTTCATATTATAGTCACTCTCACTTGACACTTGGACCATGGGGAATAGTGTATCTGATATTAATATTTGTGTGAGGGTTATGACACTAATATTGTGTCAGCTACTTACCTATTTATCTATGTATTGACCATTTATTATCAAAATTATGACTGTGGGTATACTGCGTACTATGCTCATGGAAGTATATTTCTGCTATCTGAACTGCCACGGCCTCCCCGTTTGACTAATACAGTTACACAAGTGCCTGCATATCAAATAGCCTTGAAATTGCATTGCTTGCCACTGTTGCACATCACTTACCATCGCACAAACACATTTCTCAGCAGTGGGCACCCTCGACTACCATGTTTTTGTGATGGTAAGCAATGCACAACTTTCTCAAATGTTGAAAACCAAACTGTGTGCACTCTCAGTAAACATGATACATGCAATTGGTGGGAAAACATCAGGATGCAAAATGCAATTGCCAGGAAATGCTCATTCTGCATTGGTCTTGATCTATGGTAGTCATGACTGGCGTTTCTGGTGAGGGAGTGTGCTTCCAAGCACAAAGGTGAGGTGTTCAGGAGTCCAAAGTCTTTATTGGACTCTTAGTTATGAAGCATGGGTTCCAGTTGCTGCAACAGGACTATTCAGGCTTAGAATACAAGTCTGAAGCCTGGAATAGTATTGCCAGGGCTTTGACCAGTGCTACAGGCATCCACCCACACTGAACACTGACAGCATCATTTTGATGACCTCCAGAGGAGGAAGCAAGATATCCTTGGCCATTGGCTTGGGCAGTTTAGTACGAGGGACACCCCACAGATGTGTAAGTATCAATTACAGTGACTAATTGTAAGAGTTACAAGCTGAATATAATCAAGGCTAGTATTGATAATGGTATTCTGTTCTGTTTTTTCCACAGCTGCCACAGAGCGAGCATCGAATGTGAGATCCCATGCCACATGATTGGCAAGGATGGGAGAAGCATGTGGTATGTACATATCAGAACAGTACTGTTACTGTAGCATTAAAAGTTACAGAAGGTTTAGTTAGTATTTAATACAATTGTATCAAACTGAGCATGCATAATTCAACTGTAAAAGAAAGTATGCATGCCTTAGTCTGTAGCACAAAGCAACAGTTTCATATTCTCAAATAACATTGAGCATGCATCTATAAACTGGAAAAGGAAAGTATGCATGCCATAGTCTGTAGGACAAAACAACAGTACAACATTACAGAGTAGTCAGCGGTTGTGGGTTCAAAAACCACACTTCCCAAATATACAGTACTGTTAGGTTTTCATCATTATTGCAATGTAACCTCGGACATCTATACCAGTGGCACAGATGACCTGCTGTAAACTGTAATCAGTATAAATGGAACATGCATACAATATGTACACACTATAGTTTGCATCTTTTATGAACTGGGTAGTCTTAAAAGTAATAAAGAAATTTGCTAGGAGTTTGTAGCGTTAAAGGTAAAGCTAACAGAATAGACTCAAATAATTGTATCAATGTGTTGTATGTCACAAATGAAATTACTAAGGTTCTCCCTTTTTCTCTCAACCCAAACCTTATCTTCTCAATTTTTTTTGTTATTGTTTTTTCCCCACAGAACAGCAGCAGGGTAGGCCTGTCCCACAGGATCCTCTTGCTCTCACTCCACTGGCTACAGCACCACTGCCCAGCACATCTGGTGCATGACCAGACAGCACCACCTCTGCTGCCCCTGCACTACCTGGCCCCACAGGTAGTTTTGCCCCACAACATAGGCCTGTGGCTCCCTCCAGTGGCAGTAACAGAGGTGGTGACTTTATCACCCGAGAAGACCTGCCAGGAATGGTGCTTAGGATTGTGTGTTGCACTGTGAGTGCACACCTACTCCAGATGGAGCTCTTGCTTTTCATCCTAGTTCAAAATACCTGAAGGAGATGCAGACATTGGGCACTGCAGCCAAAGGAGCACTGAGGTGACAGTGATGACAATCCAGTGGGTGAGTACTCGATTCTCATTGTCACCTAGCTTGATGCGCATGGCGCCTCAATTTCCCCACCCTCTCCCCAACAATGGTGTTCACCAACCTCTTGTGTCCTTCTCCATCCCTGTGTCTTGTCTTGTATGTCATGTCTGTCTGCCATTGCTTCCTCACCAACCCAATTTACCTGACCCAGACATACCTATGTCCCTTCCTCAACAATCCTCTCTTTCTGCAAAAAAAAAAATAAAACAAAAAAGGCACATGTATCTTCTTGACACCCTTGATTCAATCCAGTTAGCTATACAACATGATTGTGTTGTGCGTTCACCTCACTCTGGAGGTGACAGTTCAAATTCTGCTAATATTCTGCATATATGATCATGTTTCACTTTTGAAGAAATGGATAGCTATGATTCATTCCTACATCCCTCCTGCACATTCCTGAACTCCTTTCACTTTGTTTTTCCCCTGCTTGCTCCCCATTTCACCACTTTGCTGTCTTTCACATTTCTTTTCTTTAAAGCATAATTGCACTATGGTGCACATCACGCACCAATGTGAAGCAACGGTGAATGGCAGCAATGTAATTAAATGTATTTAAAAGTATCGTATACACTTATAAAATTACTATATAGACCCATATTTGAACCCAGTAATATCTGCCTCTAGCAAAAATGCATTAACACATGCTGCCCCAGAGTCAGTTAGGTAGCAGATGTATTTTATACAATCAATAGTTACTTTCACAACTTAGCAAGGATTTTCCTTTGTACTCCCTGTGCTTGCTTCCCATATCACCATTGTTGTATCTTCCCCATTAATTTTGTATGAAGCATCATTATGAGATCCTGATAATGTTTTATAAAGCATTATTGCCAGATACTCATTTAATTTTATAAAGCATTAGTGCATGATGGTGCGCATTGTGCATCATCACTAAATGCTAATACAAAAGTAGTTCAATGTATTAGCTACAGATGTATATGGAACCAGTACCATCTGGATCCAAAAAGTAATGTATCACTGTATTAGGTGAATTAATACCTGCAGCCAGAAAGTCAGTTAAGTAGTAGGTGTATGCAACACCTGTTAAGTCTGCCATTTGCTATTCATTCTCTAAAAAACATCTGCTACTCAGCTGAGTCTGTAGCACCATCTGTTAATGCATTGATCTATTTATTTTTGGGGTCAGATGGTACTGGGTTTGAATCCAGGTGTATGCAACAGTTTCAAATACTTTTGTGTGTAAATCCAAATTATAAAGTGTGATAGTTGGTATGGAGTCTCTAAACTATACTTGCTAATTAACTGACTCTGTGGCAGCACATGCTCATGTACTCAAAGAAGTAATATGTACATTTTTGGCCTAGATGACACTGGTTTCCAATACACCTTTATATAACGCTTATAAATGCTTTTTGCGATAGCCGCACGTTAGTGCACAATGTGCACCATTGTCAATTATGCTTTAAATAAAAGAAATGGGAAACACAGGAAAGTGGTGAAATGGGGAGCAAGCAGGGAGAAGAACAAAGTGGATGGAGGGTAGGAATGTGCATGAAAGATGTAGGAAGAACCATAGCTATCCATTTCTTCAACAGTAAAAAATGTTCAGATGTGCAGATTATTACCGGAATTCGCAATGTCAACCCCAGAGAGAGGGGTGACCACAAGACAATCATGTTGTATAGCCAACTGGACTAAATCAAGTGTGTCAAGATGACATGTGTGAAATGGAGAGCTATGTATGGGAAGACATTTTTTGGGGGCAGGTACCCCTTTTTTTGGGAGAGAGAGAAAGAGAAAGGAATGTTGGTGGAGGGACATAGGTATGTCTGGGTCAGGTAGGTTGGGTAAGTGAGAAAGCAATCACAGACAGAACAGACAAGACACAGGGACAGTGAAGGATGGTGGATGAACACCAAGTTGGGGTGAGGGTAGGGACATTGTGAACCCATGGTCTTCAAGTTGGATGACAGTAAAAATCAAGTCATCACCCATTGGACTATCATCACTGTCACCTCACTGTGTTGATGGCTGCAGTGTCTAACATCTGCATCTCTTCAGGTTATTCAGTACAATTATGGAGAGTGTAGGCATGCACCAACTGTGTGGCGCACAATCTTATGCACCAATTCTGGCAGTTCATCGAGGATGATAAAATCACCACCTCTGCCACTGCTCCTGAAGGGAACCATTGGCCTATCCTGTGGAGCAGAACTACCTAAGGGGCCAGGAAGTGCAGGGGCAGTAGAAGGGGTGTTACCAGGTTGCATTCCAGATGTGCTGGGCCTTGGTGCCATAAGCAGTGGAGTGGGGGCAAGTGTATCCTTTGGGGCAGGTCTACCCCACTGTGCTGTGGGAAAAAATAAAAAATAAAACAGAAGATAAGTGTTGGGGTGGAAGAAATACAAGGGAGAACATTAGCAACTTCATATGTGACATACAATGCACTGATACAATTATTTGCTTCTGTTCTGTTACCTTCACTTTTAAGACTACCATCTCCTAACAAATAACTGTTTTACTGTTAAGACTACCCAGGTCATAATGGATGCACACTATACAACAGATTGCAGTAGGCAGTCCTTGATGTGTGCACATCATTGTACATATGCATGTTCCATTTATGCTGATAGTCCCTCTGCAATAGTCTGGGATCATGTTCATTTACTAGGAATCTAACAAACACTTTGGACTCCTGGACACCACATCTTTGAGCTTGGAATCTGAAAGCCTCTCCACAAATGCCTGCCATGCCTACCACAGATCAAGACCAATGTAGAATGACATTTTCCCACCACTTGCAGGTATTGCGTTTACTGACTGTGTGCACTTTTTGCTTTTGCAACATTTGAAAATATTGTGCATCACTTACCATCTCACAAACATGGTACTCAAGGGTGTGCACTGGTGGGCAATGTGTTTCCATGATGGCCATAGTATTAATTGAATGCAACTGGTTTATGTTTGTGGCTGTCTGGGTCCTGTCTGCTACCTGGGTGGTCCATTTGTCCAGCTTGTGCACTGTCATGTACAAAACAAATGAGCATAGATGAACTCATTTGTGCTAAGCAACGTATTGTGCAAACAGTGGCCCCAAAAACAAAATAAAAAATACACAACTGAAAAATACCTGAAATGAGGAAAATCAATCTATGGCATTCACAGTAGAAAATGTTGGTACACATGAGATATGTCTACATAGATCTGGATTTCAAGTCTCACTCCAATGCACCTTCAGAAAACAGGATGGGTGCTTTATCCATCTTTTCCAAACAAACAGCTTTGAAACAAAGAAATAAAGTAATTCCTCAAACAACCAAGTGCAACTGAATGTACACTGATATCAAGACATAAACTGTTATTTGTACATTTATTATATCTAAAATATTTGGATGTAGTGCACTTAGTGATCATACAGGATGTTATGATTATTTGCTTGCAAATATACAGCTCTTTCTTACCTTTCTGTGTTCTTGGTCATTTGTCAGTTATCTGACCAGTACTCTGAGACATGCAGTGTGTAAGCCAGTGTAGATCATTTACTTTAAAATGTTTGAGGATATTAACTGGGAATACTATGATATGCAGTTGCCATCAAATGAAGGGCAGGTTGAATGGCACAAACAAGCATAGATTGCTCTTTTTGGGGTGGGGAGCAAAAGTGAGTTCCTGTTATGGCACATGCAAGGGTACACTGTTCTTTCAAGTGGGGGAACCAAGCTGAGCTGCTCTTGTTACTCTCTTTGTTTTGCATCCTGCCTGTTTGATCTTGTGAGGGCTGTGAGGTAAGAAACTGCAATGTGTCTCATTACTTTCTAACTTCTCTCTGTAATGATTTCCCTTTTCAAATGTATGGTGCTAAACTGAGGACCTGCAGTCATCATCAGTACTTTGGAGAAGTATGAATGTGTGAATCTTTGATGTCTGAGGCCCACTACTTGCTAATAATGGACACATACAAGTCAAATCTCTTTCTGCTGTCACATGTTACATTACTTCTGTACAAATTTTCTACCTTTTACTTGCTTACTGTACCAAGTGATGAAATACAAGGGCATGCCATATTATTATTATACAATACAGTACATGTTCAGGACTTAGCAGTTGCCACAGTGTTAGTTCAGGGCTGTCTGTGATGCAAGTAGTACACAGCCAAAACATGTGGAGGTAAATGCTCTGTCTCTGAGTTGAGGCTGGCAGAGGTTACAGAGTTCCTGTAGTGTGTCCCTGTCCACCCTGTAGCACTCTACAATGTCCATGTCATGCATGTTGTGATTAGTTAAATGTGGCATGCAGACTCTTTTCTGTCTTGGCCTAGGCATATCAGCAGCAGCATTGCCTGTAGCCTCTAGAACATTTTGAAATCCACAGGAAAAACCAGGATGGAGTCTACATTGTTTGTGTCTTTCGGCTTTTCCCAGTTAGGGGTCGCCACAGTGGAACTCCATTCCGATAATGATTGGCACTTGATTTTTACATACCGGCTTGCCAGGCCTGATGCACAACCTTCAATGAAGGTACACCCATTCACGCATGTCTCCACGCAGAAGACGCTTTAGCTGAGAATTGAACCGGACAGCGTCTTACTGTGAGGTGACAACGCTACTGCAGCACCACCACCGCGGGTAGGATGGAGTCTACATGGATGCTTTATAACTTATTGAATAGGTCCACCAGATTGGTTGATTAGCATGCAATTTAGCTGCTTATGCTGTAATTAGCATTTCTGAAACACAGGCTAAGATAGATGCAATCCATTAATAATCTACTCCATTATAAAAAGGCAAATGTGTAGCTAACCAAAAGGATGGTGAGGACACTTACTACATGTTAGCAGGACTTCACAGAAGCATATTTCTTTACAAGATATCTTTACAGAGGAGTATTGAACTCCATCAGGTGCTCCCATTTTGTTACCTACATAATGTGTATGCTGAAATATATTTATGAATAGTGTGAAGTAAAGGCTTTTACACTTCTATATGTATGTATTAGTTAGAAGTGCACTGATGGCATGACCTTGTTTGTCAAGCCATTTCAGAGGTACACATGATTGACAATACATGAAAATAGAATGTTGTGTGATAAATACGTACACATGTTTTAGGGACAGGTCCTTTAAAATCACTTTTATCACTTCAAAGATGTTTTATTAGCAAAATGTTCCAATTGCCTGTTCTTCTGTGGGTGGGGTAGCAAAGAATAATTACTGTTATGTCACAAACAAGAATGGGCTGTTCTTTTGGGAGGGGAGCACAGTTGAGTTACTGCTATGGCACAAAAAGGATATGTCTTTTAGGGCACAAACAATGTCAGTGAAGCAGAGACCCCCATTCAGAGATGTGGAATACATCATTGTTGATGCTTCCACCAACATGGGGTATTTCTGCTGGGAAGAGATCAGCTCAATATGGCATACAGGCTACAATAATGGCAGCAGATTGTTGAGATCATCAGTTCTGTGGCTGGCCACAACCGAACCTATGAACAGGTGGGCCACAGGGCCATTGACATGATTACCCCTGCACTGAGGCTAACAGCTGCAGTTGCCCAAGACCAAAGGGTAACCAGGGATGGGCTTGCTACAGAATGACCTCTAAGTCCCTGTGAAGAGCTCCTAGTGAATATGCTCCATCATGAGACCTCACAGTAGAGTGGACCACAGTATGTCCTTGACGTGGGTGCAACTCCTTCTGGGTCCCAAGAGGAGCTTCCAGGTAGGCTTTGTTATATTACTAGTTGAATACTGCTTTATATTAAAACAAATGACATAAATATTACTTCTGTGTCAAATGTCTTTTTTTTGGGTGGCATTGAAGATTGCTACAGGTATAAGCTTAGTTTGGAGTTGTCAGCCACGTTCTTGTTGAAAGTAAAGTTAATGCAGATATAGAGGAGTACATGTATTACCCCCTGTCTTACTGTTAAATGCAATGATGTTGTCCTTACCTTTTGCTTAACTTCTTTCAGGACTGCCAGGAATCCAGCAAAATATGCCTCCTGCAGATGATAAGCCAAATAAATTTATGTCAGTACTGCAAACCAATTTAAAGAAATATCATAATGTGTCATTTTAGGCCCTTGGTGTGTATTGCTGTACTGTCTGTAATAGTGGCAGTACTGTTAGCTGTTAAGCATATATTGCACTGTAGTATTTCAGGTATTAATGCAGTCCTGTGTTTCTTCCTTTTTATCACAGTTGATCATGACAGTGGGTCTGTGGGCCCTGTGCCACCTGATGTCAGTGTCTCAGCAGACACTGATGATGATGGTAGCCAAACTGAGGCACAGTCAGGGGGGTGCAGAGGCTGAATCTGGCACAAAGGTTGACATACAGCCACCCCCTTCATTTTCCCTGAACACAGCTAGAAGGTCTCTGCCTACCCAGCAGTATCTGTGATGAAATGTCTGCTGGGAGGGTAACAGCATCCTCACAGATGAAGGTCAGCCATAACATCTGCTGATAGCCAACATGGCCATGCCTGACCATGCTCATGTTGTGGCAGTACTTCCACTGCTCCATCAATAATGTAGTGTCCACACCCAGATGTGGCAAGCTACGGGGTCATGGTCCTGGGCATTCATGTGAAGAGATCACATCCAGCAGACAACATTCACGTTCTGGTAGTAGCACTGTGCCTGACCTTGGGAGTGCAAGTGCCAGTGCAACTCCTGGCAGAACCAGTTCTCATGGTCGGGAGTGACAAAGATGAAGTGCCAACTCTACCATGCATGTCTCACACCTGTCCAACATACTAAGATGAAGAGCTAGCACTGAGCCTGGCTGTGTTCATGCAGATTCTCATATGCCACTTTCACATGGAGGACCCTATAGACATACACAACAGTTACATGGTTCAGCCTGCATTCTTCCCTTTCTTACTCACACACACTTACCAAACTTTTGTGTCAGTCTAGGCCTTCTGCTCCCCCATACAACCCTGTGCAAGTGATGATAACTGTGCCATATCCCTGTTTTCTCTCTTTTGGATTACTGGATAGAAAAGCTTTATGTCTGATGCAAAGGGTGCATAGCTACATTAGTGCCTAGTATATCTGTAATTGTATTGTTGAATTGATAATTGTACCTGTCACTTATATTGGTCTTGCCAAGTTAAACAGTGGATAGCATCATAATTTCACTGCTTTATAGTGTATTCTCTTGTAAGGGTTGTGAAGTCAAAAACTGCAATATGTCTCATTACTTTCTAACTTTTCTTTGCAAATATTTTCCAATACAAACTTATGGTGCACATCATAAGTCATGACATCACATTGAGATCTTAGGATTGTATAACAGCACTGTAGTCAAATCTCATCAGAACAGTAATACAGTATAATCCTCTCTTTTGCATGTACCTCACCAGGCACATGCAGCAGCTGGACAGACCACAGGGCTTTCACATAAAGATAATACAGGGCCTACAAACCATGTCATGATGAATGTGTATAGATTAAAAGACATGTCACCATAATGTGTCTGGTATCGGATGAGGTTACATCTGCCTGGCCTCCAGGCCAGTGTCTGATCATGCCCTGGTGGGATGACTGCATATGCAATAATCTGATATAGCAGATGACATCAACATTGTCTGTTGAGCATACGGGAATAAAAGTGTCCCACATGCTGGTGTAAAATGCTCTCTGTAATGTCAAGTAACAGCTCACACACACACACACACACACACACACACACACACACACACACACACACACACACACACACACACACACACACACACACACACACACACACACACACACAGTTGACTGCAGTGAGAATAGAACCTTTACCTAAGTGCACAGACTACAGAACACAGCACTTAAAGGAAGTGCCATGACACAATGACACAAGTCTGATTGATGCAGGAGTGCAGGTGACCTTATAGCAGATTACATCAGCAGACCATGTGGAAGACAAGAGATTGTGAGGGCTGCATGAAATGGATGTGTAGGCTTGTGCAAGTATCAAAATACTGGCAAGCCATGCCATTGGAGTAGTAACTGTAGGATAGCATGTCTACTCTGCTGATTAGACACACACACACACACACACACACACACACACACACACACACACACACACACACACACACACACACACACACACTTGACTGCAGTGAGAACAGACCCTCTACCTATCTAAGTACACAGACTAAAGAACTCAGTACTTTATGAAAGTGCCACAGCACAAGTCTGATTTATACAAGACTGCAGGTGAAATTATAGCAGATGACATCAGCATGCCATGTGTGAGACAACAGGTTGGGAGGCCTGTGTTGGCACATAGATTCATAGGTTCATATAATGCCAGTAGACTAACAGCACTAGGTGTGTAGAGGCCTAGCTATGTAAAAACACATGCTATTGAGCATCGTTGGATGCTTGAGTTTAGCAGAAAGAGGTTGTGAGTACCACCAACTGTCCATCAGGTAGTACACAACATTATATATTACACTTTGTAGTGTGGTTGATATATGTGTGGAAAAAATACTGAGACCCCAGGGATGTACTGCCTGGTTGGGGGGGGGGCAACACATGGATGTATTGTAAATATATAACATGTAGTTAGATCATGCCCTTAGTTTGCAATGTTTCCATGTGTAGTTTTATGTCATACAAAGGAAATGAACAATAAACATCAATAAGAAAGCATCATATATACAGTTCCATAGCACAGTGAGCAGCGGAATTGTGCAATGGTTAAAGTGTACATGCATGCGAGTTATACCTGTTTGCATGTAGGTAAGCAGTGTGCAAATGCAGGCCACATTGCTAATGTCTGATAAGCAGAATGCAACAGTGGCAAGCAACTGCATGTATAGGCAGTTGTGTATGTGTTTTCACAAAAGTTAAAGTCATGCTGGTCCAGATAGCAGGAATACATTTACAGGAGTACAGTACACAGTGTACCCACAGTCATACATTTGACCATACATGTGATAATACATAGATTACTCCATCAGTTAAAGTAATACTGTGTGCAATATGCTGTATTTGAACCTAGGATTACATGTATGACAGTCCTACACTTAAACCTGTTGCCACAAGAATGTTGAGGAAACAGTTATTGATGTTGCACTTCATTGCTGTATACTGCAATGTCACAGCAGTAAAACAAAGGTTGCATACTCCGTACTAGAATCCAGTATCATCTGTACTCCAGGCCAGGTTTTCATGATAGCCAAGGGCATTAATTGAATGCATCCAGTTTCTATTTTTGGCTGTCTGCTTCCTAGGTGATCCAAAAGTATATGCCATAATAATATTAAAGAATACATTCTAGGTTCAGAATTTACCTTGCAAATGCAGCAGTTGACACAATTTTGTTTCAGGGATAAAATTTCCTTGAGTCTACTCTAATGGTATTGAAAGATTCAGGAAAAAAACAGAATGTAGGCTACACAGATAGGTTATTGCTTGTGAATAGCTCCACCATGCTAAAAATCACCTGCTTATGCTGCAATTAGCACTTCTGAAACATCTGCTGCTTAACTGAGTGCGTTAACTCTGTTGGCGCTCATTAGTGTGCAATGCGCACCTCCATGCCGCTGCGTGCACCTACGCTTAAATAAGGGAACACAGGTAATCTTATTACTTTCCTCCGTTCCTGTCATATGTCATATTAAGACTAATATCATGACTCAGTACTACACCTAAAAATAATTTTAGTTTTCCTCAGAAAGAGCTCTTGACTATAGACAGTCAAAAGACATCATTTTGTAGGTTGGGAATCAGTTTTCTACAGGTTTAGTTCTAAATTGAAGAAAATCATATAACTCACATACTGTAAGATGAACAATCACATAAAGACCAATAACAGTGACAACTGCCGTACTTATGGCAGTAGCACCACATCAGAATAATGTTCTGCACTGCTAATTATAGTTCAAAACATTTTATTTATTTATTTTTAGCTGTAGTGCTTGTTTGACTTGTTGTTCTCTGTCTGCATTTGATTTTGGATTGAAGTTATTCATTTAAGGTTTGGTAGCATCTGTGTTTTTCTTATATTGCATTTTGTTATGCTCAAGTTTTTTTTGTTGTTTTGGAGTTTTAACAGGTCTTGGCTAGGATCATTTAGAAAAGTTAGACAATAATTATTTGCAGACAGTGAATAATATCCAGCTAATTGCTGGGAAGAGCTGAGAAAAAGCATTCTTCATTTAACTACACATATTTAGTGGGATCTTTATTTAGCTGTAGTGCTTGTTTGACTTGTTCTCTACCTGACTATTCCTGATCTTCATCTGCATTTGATTTTCCCCGCCTACTCGCCCTACTGCTGTTGTACTTTTAAACTATGTGAATTTGAGTTGCCCGGCCCTACTATAAATCTGATTTTGGACACTCCTCTCAATCCCATCTCATCAGCTCATTCTACTGAGCACAGGAAGATCAGCTGGGGAGGCCCTCCTTTAGTCTTTTAAACTTGAATCATCTTCTATTCCCTCCCTTACCACTTGCTAGAAAATGCACTTTATTCAACTTCATTTACTGTATCTGTGCTTCTTCCTACTTTATTACTTTATTTAGCTTTTTGATGCACATTCTTAAAGTATTCAGTTGCAGGGTTGGGAGGGTGGCCTAATGGTTAAGGTGTTTGCCTTACAAACTCAAGGTGCAGGGTTTGAGTCTCACAAGGGGTAATTGGCTAGGCTTAAAATGGCTTGTAAGGGCAGTTAGCCTAATACTAACCTATGAACCTATTTAAGCTGTTGCATTTATTACTACTTGTTAGTAGCTTGATCAAATTGTAACTGTTATTCTGAACCTCTTAGTTTTAATTTAAGCACTTGGGCTTTAATCTAGCTATGTTAGAGAAGGAAGGTTTGTTCATAGGTTCATAGATTAGTACTAGGCTAATTGCCCTTGTGGACCATTTTAAGCATAGCCAATTACCCCATGTAAGAACCAAATCCTGCACCTTGTGTCTGTAAGGTAAACACCTTAACCATTATACCAACCTCCCACCCTTCACTCTTGTGGCAGAAGAGGTAGCTTACACTCTTCTGAGTTGGAAATTGCTGCTTGAAGGCTTATTGTGTCTGTTATTCAAAAAGTGTCTTAGTTTTGGTTTAAGCACTTGGGCTCCAGGCCAGTTATTTTACAGGAATAAGGTTTGTGGTCTACATTTTTGTGGGAGGAGAGGGTAGCCTCCACCCTTCTGAGCTAGAAAATGCTGGTGAAGGCTTATTGTGACTGTTATTATAAATGCATTTGTTCTGATTAAAGCAATTAGGCTCCAAACCAGTTATTTTACATTAGGAAGGTTTGTGGTCTATATTCCTTTGGCAGGGGAGGATAGCCTACATCCTTCTGAGCTGGTAATTGCTGGTTGAAGTCTTATTGCATCTATTATTCTAAAAGTGTCTTAGTTCTGGTGTAAGCACTTGGGCTCCAAGACAGTTATTTTACATTAAGGTCTGTGGTCTACACTCTTGGGGGAGGTGAGGGTGGCCTCTGCTTTTCTGAGCTGGGAATTGCTGGTGAAGGCTTATTGTGCCTGTTATACTAAGTGTATTTGTTCCAGTTTAAGCACTTGGGTTCCAAACCAGTTATTATATATTAGGAAGGTTTGTGTTCTACACTTGTGTAATTACTGTCTACACAGATTTGTTTAACTATTAAAGCATCTAGCTTAACAATAGCTGAGTATTGCTCATCAAGTTCCTTTTCTTATTGACTTGTTCAATATTTAGGTTTTCCTCACTCCTCCCTAGCAGATCAGTAACCATGGATATTCACTTCCTGATTCTGCTACCCAGCTGTCAATACATTGGTCTATTCATTTTTGGGGTCAGATGGTACTGGGTTTGAATCCAGGTGTATGCAACAGTTTCAAATACTTTTGTATGTAAATCCAAATTATAAAGTGTGATAGACCAGACTTCTTGATTCTCTTTGTCACCAGTCTGGTTGAGATGGGTTCTCTGAGGCATTGTAGCAATTGTCTCATGTACACTGATAATCCACTTATTCTTAATAAAACAGATACGGTATGCGAGAGGTGTAAATACGTTTTAACACTGGAAGAAAAACTCTTTCATACAACCAAAATTAATACTTGCATCATACTGCACAGGGTAAAGACCCTACACATAAAACTACTTATTCTGAGGCACTTAGAGGTAACCTTCCAAAAGTACTAAGACCTGCTGCACAGTAGAATCAAAGAAAGGGTACTCAGCCATCATGTATACACTCCATTAAAACACCACCCACAGCTACACATAGTAACACTGTATCCGATGCCGCCACTGCTAAGCTCTTGGCAAATCATCACTCAGTAAAATTTCCTGGTCATTGGTGAGTCTACAGTGAGGCACGGTCATATTCCCCTCACCAGACTGAGTAAGGAGAAAGTCACAGCTACCTTTCCGGGGCTAGGATCCATCAAGTCACACAGGCACTCAGGTCACTGAACCACAGGTACCAGGATGACTCTGTCAAGGTCCATGGGTGTGTTAATGACCTGAGATGTACCTCTCTTGACTATATGAAGTGAGACAGGATCCAACTCACTGATTATGCATCTCAGGCAGGTATGAGCCTAGCATACTGAGCAGCACACTACCTTCTCCAAGGATGATGCTACTTTACCAACAGAAAATGATTGATTTTAACAATTGGCTTGCTTCTGGAGTCAATCTGGGGAGGGCACAATATTTGATGGCCTGAGAGGACATGGCTGACATGCCACACTGCTTTGCCAGGGATGGTCGGAATTTATACTCTCTAGCATTTCAGATATTGGTAAATAGTGCCTTTTTTAGGCAATGCCCAACTGATAAACCTACCAACTTACCTGAACCTATGAAGGAATATCTGAAGGTGGTGCTGTTCAATATTAGATGTCTTAACAAGAAACTCCACTCTGTGCAAGCCTTCCTCTACTTGGAGAGTGCAGACATATGTGTAGTAACAGAGATATGGTTAAAAGTTACTGAGAGTACCCCAGCAGTGCAAAGTTATAATGCCTTTCAAACCTTTAGAACAGCTACTGAACAGGAGGGAACTAAAGGGCGAGGAGTCTCACTCTGTATTAAAAGCAATCTCCATTCTTCTATCAGGGGTACAAAGATCCATGACCTTGTACTCATGAACATGGGGGGGGGGGGGTAGCAGTGTACCTCACCCAATGTAATATCTTCACTCTCAGATCTAACCTTAAGGTAGTACTACTTGAAATAAAAATTAAATCCAGGGATCCAGCGAAACCAAAGACCTTTAGGAACTATTCCAAGGCTAACCTCTCTCTACTAAGAAACACCTTGGCTAAATTCCAAGCACCTCCAAACCCATTAAAACCCATAGCATACTCTGAGCTATTTACAAAATGTACAGTCATATTGATAGCTGCTTTGAGCGAGCTGTGCCCATTCATATTAAGAATAAGGCAAGCTCAAAAGACAATTAACTTTGGTGGAATCACAATATCAATTGGTTATACAACAAAAGGAAAAAAGTCTTGGCCAAGCATAGGAGGAGCAAAGCCAAACATTCTAAAAGTCCACTGACCAATCTAAATAGGCAGCTAAGAGGGTTAATTAATACTTCAAAGGCTAAATTAGAAGAAAAAATAGCTTCTCAGGCAAAGTGCAACCATAAAGCTTTCTACAGATATGTCCATAATCTCAATGTAAATATACAACAATGCACATAACTTATTTTAAGTGGCATCACCACACTGAACTGGAGGATATTGCCAACCTTTTGGCTGACAGGTTCAGCTCAAATTTCTCCCCCTACCCCCCATACTCCAGACAAAATACCACATAACACAATCCTCCCCAGCCATTACTAGGGAACAGGCCTCAATGCACTTTCTAAGGCCAAGAACACTGCATCACTGGACCCCAATAACATCCTGGGATGTTTAATAAATAGCCTGAAACATGACTTCTATGGTTGAATTGAATTGCTTTTCAACTGGAATCTTCAGTCAGGTTTTGTGCCCAATGAAAGTAAGATGGCTACAGCCATTCCCCACAACAAAGGAGGTCCAGCCACTGATTTGGGTAACTACAGGCCCATATGTTTTCCAAGCCTCATATGTAAGGCCATGGAAAGAGTCATCATGGATATGATAAATGAGGACATAGGTAGCCCACAAACACTTGGCCTGTCACAGTTTGGCCTTGTTAAAGGAAGGTCATGCCTATTAAATCTGGTGAACGTTTTTGAAGGGGTCACCAATGCACTAGATGAAGGTAAGACTGTGCTCAAAGCTTACCTTGACCTGGCTAGGGCTTTGATACAATATCCCATTCAGGCATTTTAGACAAGCTCACTAATTTAGATATAAACCTTTTTATCACTCACTGGATAGCCACCTGACTCATCTGGTATTTATCACTCACTGGATAGCCACCTGGCTCATCTGGTATGTCCAAGGGTCAGTTTCAAGGTTACTCTCCAGTCCAGCTGGTGAATCTGGGAATTTTGAGGCAATGTTACAATTGCCTTATGTACACAGACAACCCTCTCCTCCTTCCAACAAACTCTAATACATGTGAGAGATGCAGTTACACAGCCAAACTGGAGGCAGAGCTCTCTCAACCCAAGACTGGCACAGTCAGTCAGGAGGAAAAGGTAACCACCCACACCACAAATCCAGTCTCACACAGACCTATTGCATCTGCATACCAAACACATAAACACACAAAAACATACTCGGAGGCTCTAAATAAAAATCTGCCTAAACAGCAAAGACCTCCTAAGCAGATATCCAAGCAACAGCCACCCCTCAACAATATCCACAAATCACATATCTCACAAAATCAGTGTGCCTCACAGTCACAGCCCATAAGGCCAAACAACACGCCAAATACACTTGTTATAGGGGACTCTATTGTCCGGCACACTAATGTCCCACTCACCAGACTGAATAAGGAGAAGGTCACTGTAAGCTGCCTGTCGGGTGCCAGGATCTGCCACATAATGCAAGCACTCGGGTCACTCCAAAGCAAGTACAAGTATGACTCCGTCATTGTCCATGCTGGTGTGAATGACCTGAGACGTACCTCCCTGGACTACATGAAAAGAGACATACAGGAGCTCTCTGACCATGTAGCCCAGGCTGGTATGTCCCTGACCTTGAGTAGCATCTTGCCCTCACCAAGAATGATGCCACAGTATAAAGACAAAATGATCAGTTTCAACAATTGGCTAAAGTATTGGTGTCATTCAAAGGGGATCCAGTGTCTGTTAGCCTGGGATGACATGCTTGACAAGCCACGTTGCTTCGCTAAGGATGGCTTGCACATGTCACCCTTAGGCTTTCATATACTGGCCAAGGCTCTTGCCACCCCCGTAGTGCCTCTTTTAGGCAAGGCTCAAAGGACAAACCCACCTCCATAGACAACCCAAAGATAAAAAAACTAAAGGTAATGCTACTCAATGCCAGAAGTCTAAACCTCAAGATGCACGCACTTGAGACTCTCCTCAGTATGGAGAAAATCGATGTCTGTGCAGTAACAGAAACCTGGTTCAAGACTCCTGAGAGCACCCCAGCACTACCAGGTTATAACTCATACCATGCGTTTCGGCCCCAAAACTCGGACCGAAGCACAAAAGGAGGGGGAGTATCTATATTCATCAAAGATACCTACACCTCCAGGTTAGTGGCACTGCACGAAGCATCGGAAACCATCCATGTGCAACTAACAGCAGGCAAAACTGCCTTTCAGTTTGTAGCCTGCTACAGAACACCCTCCCTATTACAGGAACCCCACTTGGCATTCCTGAGAACACTGGAGAATATGAAGGTCTCTCCAAACACTATGTTATTGGGTGACTTCAACTACCCAAACATTGACTGGGAAAACTACACAAGCCCAAACACCCACGCCCAACGGTTCCTTGAATTTATAAACTCTAATGCAATGGAACAACTAGTCACCACTCCCACAAGAGGGAACAACATATTGGACCTGGTCATCACCAACATGGGGACTATATGTTCCACACCAGAGGTATACCCCTCATTGCTAAGATCAGACCATAAACAAATTTCCTGGACATCCATATCCCGTCCCCAGCCAAGGAAATCACTGTAAAGAATTTCTCCAAAGCCAACTTTGCACTTCTCAAGACTGAGGTGGAATCCTTCAAAGCCCCTGGGCCAGAGGATAATACAGCCCAATCCACAGAATCCTTTACAAATGCATTCTATGAGCACCTGCAGGAATGCATGGATCGTGCTATCCCAAATAAAACCAAGACTCACTCCTCCAAAAACAGGAGACCGGTCTGGTGGACCCCAGCCATAAATAAGCTATACAACAGAAGGAGGAAGCTACTACATGACAGAGCAAAATCCCAAAAAGGGAAGGCATCCCTGATCAGTATTAGCAAGAAACTTCGATCCCTCATAAAATCATCAAAGGCCAGTTTCGAAAGAAAAATTGCCCTAGACACTAAAGATAATCACAAGGCCTTCTTTAGTTATGTCAGAAACATGGGCGGAAACTCCCAGATATGCTCTGAATTGTTGCATAACGGTACAAAATATACCGAACCTACAGATATAGCCAACATCCTTGCAGACAGATTCAGCGCAAACTTCTCTCCCCCCTTCCCCCCCAAAGGACCAAATGCCTATCCCAACTGAATGTAACCTCCCTGACATCACAGATGCACAGGTGAAAGCTGCCCTCTCCAAAGCAAAACATACAGCATCTATGGGACCGGACGGTGTCCCAGGCTGTGTCTTACATGAGCTCCAAGAAGAACTGAACCCTCACATTAAGTCACTGTTCAAACCTAGCCTTACTACAGGATATGTACCCAAAGAATGGTGTATAGCTACAGTGGTCCCACTCCACAAAGGTGGTGCCACAACGGACCCCGGAAACTATCACCCCATACGCCTGACTTGTCTGGTCTGTAAAGCTATGGAGCTTATTATCATGGAATGCATAAACAAAGACATTGGGAGCCTCCAGACACTGGACCCTACCCAATTCGGCTTTGTTAAGGGCAGATCTTGCCTCTTAAACCTAGTTGATTTCTTTGAAACAGTTACCAAAGCCATAGATGAGGGCAAGGTAGTCCACATTGCCTACCTGGAACTCGCAAAAGCCTTCAACACAATACCCCACTCGGGCATCATAAATAAGCTTACCAGCTTAAATATCAACCCCTATATCACAAGATGCATTGCAAACTGGCTCATAGATAGAACCCACATGGTCAGAATCGCAGGTGCCATGTCCGAATCCAAACCAGTTACAAGTGGCATCCCACAGGGCTCAGTTCTGGGACCTCTCTTGTTCGGTATATACTTCTCTGAGGTTCAGGCTAACACAGGGGGATTATGGCTGACAAAGTTCGCAGATGACTGCAATCTGGGGGCCATAATCGAATCTCCAGCTGATACAAGCATCCTTCAAAAGGGTCTCACAGAGACGAATGCTTGGTGCCAGAGCCACGGCCTCAAGCTAAATGCTAAAAAGTGCATAGTCATCCCCTTTGGGAAAAACAAGGTGCCCACAAATTACCACATAGGTGGTAATCCATTAAGTACGGAGGAAGCAATTAGAGATTTGGGGACCAACGTAGATAGTAATCTCTCCTTTGATAATCACATTGCCAAAGTGGTTAGAAACACCTTCTATATAGCCCAACTTATCATGAAAGGGTTCGCATCTAGATCAAGAGAGGTCATTGTGCCCCTCTACTCGTCACTCATCAGGCCCATAATTGAATACAATGCCCCTTTTGGGATGTACCTTACCCGACACCTGCAGCAACTGGAGAGACCCCAAATGTACCTCACCAAGAGGATCATGGGCTACAAACAGATGTCCTATGCAGCACGACTAAAGAAACTCCAGCTCTACTCAGTTGCTTACTGCCTACTCAGAGGCGATCTATGCCTGACGTACAAAGCCATGTCAAACCCAGAATTAATGGACATGCTCCACCTCAAAAAATCCAAGTCCCTTAGAGCTACATGCTCCAGGGACCTAAACCTCAGCACAAAAATAAATAGGACATGTTGGAAGGACAGATTCATTTTCCAAAGGCTCCCCTCACTCTGGAATAGAATTCCAGTTCATGTTAGACATAGCCCCTCGCTGACCCTCTTCAAGCGAAATTTGGATGCGTGGATGGGAAATCGCAAATTCACCCCTGGGATCTCTCCTGTGTCCCTGCTAGACAGAGGCACAGTAAACTAATCTTAAAAGGGTACCTTCTGTGACCTACTTTACAGAGGCACAGTAGGCTAATCTAATAGGGAGGTGGAAGCCAAATACACTCTGGCTAGGCTTATAAATGCCCTAGGGCAGATAGCCTAGTATCTACCTATGAAACTATGAACCTATGAACTGATAGGATCCAGCAGTTCAAAATAGGTGAAGCTACCTCCACCAAGAGGCCAGTAACTAGCGGAGTTCCCCAAGTCTTGGTACTGGGCCTGCTCTTTCTTGGCATCTATTTCTCTGAAGTGGAAACAAATGCTGAAGGTTTATGGCTGACTAAGTTTGCAGATGATTGCAAGCTAGGGATTATCATCAACTCCCCTTCAGACTCTAGAATTCTTCAAGAAGGTCTATATTTGACTAACAAATGATGCCAAAGCAATGGTCCTAAACTTAATGCTAAGAAATGCATCCTGGCTAATCACCATGTTGATAAAACAAACCTAAAAGTAAATTCAGTGGTCAGGTATCTGGGTACACAAGTAAACAGTAGCTTTACCTTCGGCCACCATGTGGCCACAGTCATGAGGAAATCCTTTTATGTTGCACAATCTATAAGTAAGGACATGGTGTGTAAGTATAAAGAGGTCATATCCCATTGTACTCTGCCCTTATCAGACAAATCATAAGAGTACAATGCTCTCTTTGGTATATGCCTGACCAAGTATATGCAGCCACTAGAGTGACCTCAGAGGTTCTTTACAAAAATAATACAAAGCATAACAAAACTGCCTTATGCAGAGTGCCTTAGAGCTCTTTCCCTCAAAACAGAATCCTATAGATTGCTGAGGGATGATCTATGCCTGGCTTACAAAGTATCTGCAAACCCCCAAACTTAGGAATCTCTTACATATTCGTAAGTCAAAGAGTACTAGAAATACAAGATCTAGGGACCTGAATTTTATCTGTGATTTAAACAGAACATGCTGGAGAGAGAGATATGTATTTCAGAGAATGACCTTACTATGGAACAGGCTTTCCATCCATGTGAAGCTGAGTTCATCTGTTACCCGGTTTAAACTCCACCTAGACCAGTGGTTGGGCAATAGGAAATTTACACTGGGTCTGGCACCAATGTCCCTTATGGACAGAGGTAGCTTATAAATGCTTGGCCCTCAGTGTCCTATTTAGATACAGGACATCATTATTCTTTTGGGGGAAAACTTTGTTAGGCTAGGAAAGGCCCTTGTGTCTTTAACCTAATAACAGTGTATGCATCAATGAGAGATATAGAATTTTCAACTATGCTGAAATACTTTCAAAGATCTAGGAATATGGAGATTGTCAATTAGTCTCAGTCTGCGGCTGATGAAGGTAAACAGCCAGACAAAACAAAGTTTCTTCCTACAACAACAACAACAACATAGTCTAATCAATAACTATTTATTCACATTTGTTGACTAGTTTCTGAGCAGAGAATTACACTGGAGACTCAGTGAAAGAAATGCCAGTGAAAATGTTCAACTGGCAATATCTACAATTATGATGCAGCTAAAATGTACAGAAATATCTGACACAGAAGAGAAGCACTCTGGTACATACTGACTCACATACAGGATAAGAAAATGTTCAAAACATACCATGCTATTGTCATGAGTAGTCATAGGGCACTGCAATATTTATAAACTGTACTAAACCCACATGCAGTTTTGACATATTGATGACAATTCATGCAGAAGAATCTTTGCATATGGACTGTGACCTATATTGCAAATAAGGACAAATAATAATGCTGTAATATAAAAATATAGTAGCAAAGAAAAACATATATACATGTTGTGAATGTGATTACAAAATATACGAATTGCTGCATTAATGTTTGAAGAAGAAGACCAAGTCTGATAGGGATATAAATTAGGTTGAGTGCAAAAACTTTGAGCAATATGATTAGGATATGATCTGGAAGGAAAGAAAGTAAAAAGGGAAAGGAAAATATCACCTACCTGAGTTGTTTGGCTTCTGCTACATACCTGCAATCAGCTGCATTACTAGCTGAGTTAAGTACAAACTTGCAGTGTTAAAGATTGTACTGCATTTTATTTTTCTGTCTATTTAATTGTTTCATTGAAAATTGTGTCTGTGCCTCTCTGCAGTTATTTATTTTTCTATAAAATTGTTTCATAGAATACTGTGGTCTCTCTCTCTGTCTCTGCAGTTGGTGGCTTTGGAATTGCCTGCCCTTCTTATGAATTTGTGTTTGAATACTCCTCCTAAGTCTATCTCATTTGCTCACTCAACCGAGTACAGTGAGATCATATTTTGACTTCAGACATTCCTACCAGTCCCATCTGTTCAGCTCTATCCCAGCATTATTCCAGTCTAGTGCCACTAGCTCACTCTACCTAATACAGAACATTTGTGAAGGGCAAGCCACTTGGGTCCTTAACTTTGAATTATCTTCTGTTTCTCCTTTCTCCCTTTCCAAAAAAAAATGTCTAAGCTTGTTTCCTGCCTTTCCTGTAACTAGTCTAGTCCAGATACAGATTTGCTGTAACCAGGACTGTTTGTAAGCTTCTGAGCCCCCAAAGCCTTTCTACGTTGGAGGGAAGCCTTCTAACTTATCAGTGGGAGTGGTAAGCACTAGGTAGCCTATCTACCACAAGAGTGGTTTTTGGCCCAGAAATTGTATTATTGGCCATTTGGGCAGTTTTTTCATCTCTTTCAACTTTCTAGTTTAAAAGCCTGCATTTGCACTTGTTTGCCATCTTTCCTGTAACTAGTCTAGTCCACATACAGATTTGCTGTATCCAAGACTGTTTATAAGCTTCTGAGCCCCCCAAGCCTTTCTGTGTTGGAGGGAAGCCTTCCAGCTTATCAGTGGGAGTGGTCAGCACTAAGTAGCCCATCTACCACAAGAGTAGTTTCTGGTCCAGAAATTGTAGTTTATTGGCCATGTGGTAGTTTCTCCATCTCTTTCAACTTTCTGGTTTAAAAGCCTGTGTGTATGCTTATTTCTGCCTTTCCTGTAACTAGTCTAGTCCAGATACAGATTTGATGTATCCAGGATGTATATAAGCTTCTGAGCCTCCCAGGCTTTTCTGTGTTGGAGGGAAGCCTTTTAGCTTATCAGTGGGAGTGGTAAGCACTAGGTAGCCTAGCTACCACAAGAGTGATTTCTGGCCCAGAAATTGTAGTTTATTGGCTTGTTTGGCAGTTTTTCCATATCTTTCAACTTACTGGTTTAAAAGCCCGCATTTGCACTTGTTTCCCATCTTTCCTGTAAGTAGTCTAGCCCAGATACAAATTTGCTATATCCAGGACTGTTTGTAAGCTTCTGAGCCCCCCAAGCCTTTCCTTGTTGGAGGGAAGCCTTCTGGCTTATCAGTGGGAGTGGTAAGCACTAGGTAGCCTATCTACTACAAGAGTGGTTTCTGGCCCAGAAATTGTAGTTTATTGGCCGTTTGGGCAGTTTTTCCATCTCTTTCAACCTTCTGGTTTAAAAGCCCATGTTTGCGCTTGTTTACCACCTTTCCTGTAACTAGTCTAGTCCAGATACAGATTTGCTGTATCCAGGACTGTCTGTAAGCTTCTGAGCCCCTAAAGCCTTTCTGTGTTGGAGGGAAGCATTCTAGCTTATCAGTGGGCATGATAAGCACTAGGTAGCCTAGCCACCACAAGACACCTGGTACAGATTCTTAGTGTTAGCACTTGAATTTGCTTATTCGTGCTCAGCACTTATTCAGAACTTGTTGTTAGCACTAAATAAGCTACAAATTACTACAGCACTCAACCTTCCTCTTTACCTAGAGGAAAACAGTTTTTGTACATACTTTCCTCACTTGCTTAGAGAAAAACAGCTCTCATACTCACTTTCCTCACTTGTCTAGACGAAAGTAGTTTTTTATTCAGGCATGTCCAAAGGTCAGCTCCCAGTGTTCTCTCATGTCTATCTGATGAGTCTGGGCATCTTGGGGCAATGTAGCAATTGCCTCATGTACACAGACAACCCTCTCCTCCTACCACCCAACACCACAACCTATGAGAGATGCACTTATCTAGCCAAACTGGAGGTAAAGCTCTCTCCAACCAAGACTGAACTTGACAGTCAAAAGGAGAAGGTAAACACTTGCACCACACCACACTCATCACATAATCCCAGTAAAACTACACCACCAAAACTCACGCATAGAAACACAAAAACATTCATGGAAGCTCTCAATAATAATCTGCTCAAGCAACACAGACTTCCAAAGCAGAAACGCAAGCAACCTCCACCCCCAACACAACCCAAATGACACATAGCCCATAGACTCAGTGTGCCACTCAACCACAGCCCATAAGGCAAAACAATGTACCCAACACACTAGTCATAAGTGACTCTATAGTCAGGAACACCAATGTCCTACTCACCAGGCTAAACAAGGAGAAGGTTAGTGTCAGCTGCCTGTCGGGTGCCAGGATCCACTACATAACCCATGCACTCAGGTCACTCCACAAGTACAAATATGACTCTGTCATTGTCCATGTTGGTGTGAATGACCTGAGATGTACCTGCCTGGACTACATGAAAAGAGACATGGAAGAGCTCTCCAATCTTGTAGTCCAGGCAGGTATGACCCTAGCCCTGATTAGCATCCTGCCATCACCCAGAATGATGCCGCAGTACAAGGACAAAATGATTGACTTCAACAATCGGCTAAGCTTCTGGTGTCATTCTAAGGGGAGTGTTAGTTGATTGATTTTATTTTTAGAATAAATTATTTTCTTGCTGAATAGGATGAATGTAAAAATGTATGTCTATGTACTTTATATTCTATAAGCACTGTGCCTTTTAGAAGACTTTATGTTCTTAATAATGCTTATTTACACATTGGACAGCTGTGTCATGTGGGTTATTGGCAAATCATTTATAAAACAATGTTTTAACTTATTTAATTTTAACAATGAAGAAGGAAGATTCCCGAAAGCTTTGTTTGTTACTTAATAAAGCGAGCGTTTTTCTACCTGTTCATTTTTCTTTTATGTCATTTAGAAGTACAAGGATCGGTAGAAGTTAACCAAGATTGAACTTTTTGTTTGTATTTTGATTCATTAGTTCAACGTGTTCGCTCCTATTATCAAATCAGTTAATATAACCACAATGACACAGGCGATAAAAAATACTCAGCAGATGGGTATTAAAATGGATGTAAATCGGAAGAAAACAATGCGTGAATTGCTGGTGGTGACAGGCAATCCTCTGGTATCACAGGTTATAGGTATAGAAGATGAAAATGTGACTACTATCTCTGAAGTAGATGACAGCCTTAATAACCTATTAATGCAGCTTGAAAGGAGAGTACAAACTTTCAAGAGACTCCAGTGGCAACGTTTAAGCTTTCTGGCTTATCTTGAGTTCAATATTGTTCCACGAGGGCTTCGCATTCTGAAAATTCCTGCTTATGCAAATACATACCCTGAGCTCCTGAAGTCCTGGCAACAACTAAATTTGAAATTAAGTAGGGACTACATGGTCCTAATGAATGAACATTTTTCACCTATAGAGAATTAACTTCTTGAAGAAATAATGAAAATGGAAAATGAACTAACTAGTTCTAATAATTTTTTTGAAAGTGTCCGATTCCTATCAGTTAATGTTAAATAGGATGGATGTATTGGATAAAAGATTACAGGCTACCAAACAACACAAACTACAAAGGGACATTAATGACTTTAAAATGGGTCATATCTTCTCCTGGCCGAGAACTCAATCAAATAATGTTAATACAAATTCTTATACAAAAGAAAAGAAAAATAGAATGGATGAACTTGATACATTTATGGAGATGGAAATGTCTTTAAACACTCAAGATGGACGTATCCACACTTTACAACAGTCCAATCATGAAGAAAGGTCTGCTATTGCAACTAGTGCGCATGACGGGATTGGACAACAGGAACATACCGTTCAAACAGATGAAACGACGAATTCCATGCTCATAGCAAATGTACAAGGGGAAAAAAGTAAAACAACGCCAATACCTAAAATGAAGCAAGCCAACATTTTTTTAAAATTGCCTCAGCCAATACTGGTAAAACTACCGGAAAAGGTAGAGCTCAACAAACGCTCGCAGTCGAGAGGGCGTTCTCAGCAAAGAAACAACTTTGTGGGGGGAAAAAGAAAGAACGACAGTCCGCTTCCCAGCAACAAGCAGGGATGCAGATAAATGGTAAGCTGCATAACTCAATTTTGAATTTATCAAGTTTTCCTCTAACTACTGCAATGCACAGTTTGTTGAATGAAGGACTGCAATTCATACCTTGTGGCTCTGACTCGATAGTGGAGGCACTAACTGATTTAAAGACATTTGTCAGAAATGTATGCTTGAAATTATTGTTTAAGGATTTGCAGAGTGGTATAATAAATGAATATAAGAAAAAAAGTACTTTTATCCCTAATTATTATCCCATTTTGGATGCTTTTTATGTAGTATGTGAAGATGAATTAAGACAACTATACCATGATGCTATCATGGGTAGGTTGAAAGTAAAAAAATATAATATCTCTTATGCAGAATTTTTAGCCTGTAAGCAATTGTGTAGTAACAAAGATATCATTAAGCAAGCCGATAAGGGTGGAGCCACTGTTGTTTTTGATAAAAAAGAATACAATGATCTAATGAAACAATTCTTAAATGATAAGCATATCTTTAAAGAATTAACTTTTGAGGAAGTGAGAAAAATTATTTACGAAATAAATATATATGTCAATGATATGCAAATGCAGGATGACATCACAATTGAATTGTTTAATTATTTTTCTGTACCAACTCCTGTGATTCCTGTAATATATGGAATACCGAAACTGCATAAATCAATGACCACCCCACCAATGAGACCCATAGTCTCAGGAAGAGGGTGGTCAATAGAACCTCTATCCATCTATGTTCAGGAAAATCTGAATAAATATCTATCTCTTTGCCCAAGCTATATTAAAGATGCTCATCCAGACTCTGCTACACTTTGCTGTGAAGGAAAGGTTAGTTTGCTTTTATTTTTGTATTACTGTATTGCCTTTCTATATTTTGAATACTGTAGTTTGTTTTCTTTACCTTGTGTTTTGCTTGCATTCTGTTTTAACAGCATATTAAAACTTTAAAAGAGACCACAGCTCTCTCTGTTCTGAGTCAGGCAGAATTTCTTCACGCCCTCCCACCCATTTAAGTTGTCTTGTTAAATACCACTGTCTTTCTAGTTGCCTGCCTCTTATGTTAATCTGACCATATATCTCATTTCTCTCTACTTTCACTGGCTTATGTGAGTAATCACAAAATCATCATTTTTGAAATCCCACCCCTTCAATTATTTAAATTTATTGGCCATCCTACAGTATTTCGTAGTACCAAAATACAAAAGTGACCACCCCTTTCAATCCATCTTGCTGTTTTAAAAATAGTAACTCTCCACTAAACCTTAACTTTTTAAACAGGTAAAACTCAAGTTACCTACTTTCACATCTAACTTCTCTAGTGCACACTGCAGAGTGCATTCTTTTCAATCTTACCTTTAAGCATCCCTGTGACTAGCACTTTCTCTAATACCTGCTGGAAAGCACTAGGAAGCCTTAAACTCATACAAACACTGAACTCTCCTTGTTAACAAGGAGAAATTAATAGTAGGCACTAAACAGCCTATAATTGCAAAGTACCTTGCTAAGGAAACAGCTCCTATACTTTACAAAGAAAAAAAAAAAGCCCCAAACCAGGCATGTCCAAGGGTCAGCTTCCGGTGATTTCTCCTGTCCACCTGGTGAATCTGGGCATACTGGGGCAATGCAGCAATTGCCTCATGTACACAGACAACCCTCTCCTCCTACCACCCAACACTGCAACCTGTGAGAGATGCACTTACATAGCCAAAATGGAAGCAAAGCTCTCTCCACCCAAGATTGTGCTAAACAGTCAAGAGGAGAAGGTTAACACCCACACTACACCTCAAGCAACACATAGCCCTTCTAAACCCGCACCACCAACACCCACATATAGCAACACTAAATCCACATATGCAGAGGCCCTTAACTGTAACCTGCCCAAGCAACAAAGACCTCTGAAGCTGAAACGCAAACAAACACCAATCACAAACAATGTGTCACATAGTTCACAACACCAGTGTGCCACCCAGCAACAGCCCCTAAGGCAAGACAATGTACCTAACACTTTAGTCATAGGTGACTCTATAGTCCGGCACACTGATGTCCCTCTCACCAGGTTGAATAAGGAGAAAATTACAGTCAGCTGCCTGTCGGGTGCCAGGATCTGCCACATAACACATGCACTCAAGTCACTCCACAACAAGTACAAATATGACTCTGTCATTGTCCATGTTGGAGTGAATGACTTGAGACGTACCTCCTTGGACTACATGAAAAGAGACATGGAAGAGCTCTCAGATCATGTGGCCCAGGCAGGTATGACCCTAGCCCTGAGTAGCATCCTGCATTCGCCCAGAATGATACCACAATATAAGGATAAAATTATTGACTTCAACAATTGGCTAAGCTTATGGTGTCATTCAAAGGGGATCCAGTATCTGTCTGCCTGGGATGACATGATTGACAGACCACAATGCTTTGCCAGAGATGGTCTACACCTGTCGCCCCTGGGATTCAGGTTACTGGCTAAGGCTCTTGCCACCCATATAGTGCCTTTTTAGGCAAACTTCAAAGGACAAAACCACCACCGTAACAGGTACAAGCATGCAAAATCTGAAGGTAATGCTACTCAATGCTAGAAGTCTAAACCTCAAAATGCACTCTCTCGAGGCACTCCTAAAAATGGAGAACATCGATATCTGTGCAGTAACTGAGACCTGGTTCAAGGCTCCAGAGAGCACCCCTGCAATACCAGGCTACAACTCTTACCACACTTTTCGGCCACCAAACTAGGACCGAAGCACTAAAGGTGGAGGAGTGTCAATATTCACCAAGTATATTCACACCACCAGGCTAGCTGGCCAACACAATGTGTCTGAAATTCTCCAAGTGCAACTAACACTAGGTAAGACTGCAATCCAAATTGTAGCTTGCTACAGATCCCCACCATACCCCAAGATTCTCACTACACCTTTCTAAACATACTGGAAAATATTAAGATAGAATCAAACACCCTAATACTGGGTGATTTTAACTACCCTGCCATTAACTGGGAAAACTACTCATGTCCCAACACCTTTGCTTAACGTTTTTGGAATTCATAAATTCCAACGCCCTGGATCAACTAATCCATAGTCTCACCAGGGGCTCCAATATCCTAGACCTGGTCATTACCAACATGGGAAATCAATGCTCCATACCTGTGGTCACCCCCTCGTTAGTCAGGTCTGACCATAAGCTAATCACCCTTAACATCCACATCCCACCCCCCCCCCAGTAAAGAAACCACCATAAAAAACTTCTCCAAAGCCATCTTCATGCTACTCAAGTCAAAAGTGATAAACTTCATGACAGCCATGCAGACGGGAACTGAAAGTTCAACTGCTGAATCCTACACTAAGGCACTGTACGAGCACATCCACTCATGCATGAATCGTGCCATCCCAAATAGAACCAAAATGCTTTCATCCAAAAAAAGGAAGCCAATCTGGTGGTCCCCTGCCATAAACAAACTTTACAACAAAAGGAAGAAACTTTTGCAGAAAAGAGGAAAATCCCAGGATGCAAAAAACTCCCTTACTAGCCTCAGTAAGAAACTGAGATGCCTCATAAAATCCTCCAAAGCTAGTTACGAAAATAAAATTGCCAAAGATTCCAAAGACAACCACAAAGCATTCTATAACTATGTCAAGAATCTAAATGGCAATGCTCATATCTGCTCTGAGCTAAAACAGAATGGCATTAAATATACTGATCCGAAGGATATTGCCAATATCCTGGCAGATCGATTCAGTGCCAACTTCACCTCCTCTCACCCCTAAATGGCCCATCTCAATACCGGAAGATTGCCAAATTCCAGTAATAATGGCCACACAGGTACAAAAGCACTCTCTAAAGCCAAGAATACAGCATCCATGGGACCAGATGACATCCCGGGCTGTGTACTACATGAACTACAATATGAACTGGCACCTCACCTAAGTGTCATTTTTAATCATAGCCTCACCTCAGGTTTCATGCCCACTGAGTGGCGCAGAGCTACAGTTATCCCAATCCACAAGGGGATCCACCTTGGATCCCAGAAACTACCATCCCATCAGTCTGACAAGCCTTATCTGCAAGGCCATGGAGCGTATTATCATGGAACTTATAAACAAAGACATTGGCAACCTTCAAACACTGGACCCCACCCAGTTTGGGTTTGTGAAGGGCCGATCTTGTCTCCTGAACCTGATTGACTTCTTTGAATCAGTCTCCAGAGCCATGGACAAGGGTAAGGTGGTCCACACAGCCTATCTAGATCTTGCCAAGGCCTTTGACACCATCCCCCACTCTGGAATCATAGATAAACTTACTAAGTTGGGCATTAATCCCTATGTCACCCAATGGGTTGCTAAATGGCTTACTGATAGAACCCACACTGTAAAAGTAGCCAACACCAAATCCAGCTCCAGACAAGTGACAAGTGGAGTACCTCAGGGTTCAGTCCTGGGGCCGCTCGTTTGGCATCTACTTCTCTGAAGTACAGGTCAACACTAAGGGACTCTGGCTAACAAAGTTTGCAGATGACTGCAAACTGGGAGCCATTATTGAATCCCCAAATGATGTGGATACTCTACAAAAAGGCCTTACAGAAACAGATGCTTGGTGCCAGAGCCATGGGCTCAAGCTCATTGCCAAGAAATGTATTGTTATCCCCTTTGGGAAAAAACATGTATCCATGAATTACCATATAGGTGGCAGTACACTAAACACAGAAAGTGTGATAAGAGACTTAGGGACACAGGTGGACAGTGGTCTCACCTTCGATAACCACATCACCACAACAGTCAGGAAATCCTTCTATGTGGCACACCTCATCACGAAGGGCTTTTCATCCAGAAAAAAGGAGGTCATTGTCCCACTGTACTCATCCCTCATTAGACCCATTATAGAATACAATGCCCCATGTGGTATGTACCTCTCAAGACATCTGCAAAAACTGGAAAGGCCTCAGAAATACCTCACTAAAAGAATCACAGGCCTAAAGCAGATGCCCTACGCTGACCGCCTTAAAAAACTCCAGCTATACTCTGTCACATATCATCTACTGAGAGGCGATCTCTGCTTAACATACAAGGCCAAGTCAAACCCAGAGCTGTTGGACATGCTACACTTAAAGAAATCCCAATCCCTCAGAGCTACACACTCCAGGGATCTAAACCTTGTCATCACAATAAACAAAACATGCTGGAGGGATAGGTTCCTGACCCACAGACTCCCCAGACTCTGGAATAGATTGCCCATACATGTCAAGCAGAGTGCCTCTTTGAACCTCTTCAAGAGGAACCTTGACAATTGGATGGGAGAAAGGAAATTCACCCCAGGGATCAAGTCAGTCGCCCTGCTAGACAGGGGTCCAGGAAAGTAAATAATGTGGGAAGAAATAGCCAAGGAATTGTTATGGCTAGGCTTGTATAGGCCCTAGGGCTGATAGCCTAGTACCAACCTATGAACCTATGTATGGCATGAAAACAATAAGCATAAAGAATTCATAATGGTAACCTTGGATATAGGTTCCCTATTCACCGTAATACCAAATGAATATGGGGTGAATGCAATTTGTGAATTTTTATGTTCTGATGTAAAAATGAAGGGAAAAGATGTAGAAACATTATGTAGCATGAGAGAAGTAGTTTTGGAAAAAAGTTTTTTTTATTCAATAAACAACCGTACTTACAAATGTCTGGGGTGGCCATGGGTACCCCCATGGCTAACACTTATGCTAATATAGTATTAAATCAATGGGAAAAACACTATGTTAGAAGTGATAATAATCAATTTCGAAACAATATTCTCTTTTACCAACTTTTCCTAGATGATTGTTTCCTATTATGGGAAGGAGATGAACAGAAATTAAAATTCTTTGTTCAATACTTAAATGATACTACTAATTTTCTTAAGTTTACCATGAATTATTCTTGGAATAAGATATCTTTTCTGGATGTTGAAATTTATAAAGATTCTGATAATAAACTAGTAACTTGTGCACATAGAAAGAATATACATGTGAATAAATATACACATGCCAGAAGTATGCATGCAGCACATGTATTTAAAGGCATTGTAAAAAGCCAGCAATTAAGAATTAGCAGGTTAAATACAGATTCCAGGAAATGTGAAGAACAAATGGAAATTCTCTGTGAAGAGTTTCAAAGTAGGGGATATGACACGGAAAATATTATGAAAATAAGAAAAATATATTGGAGCTTAGAACTATGCAAGTACCTCCATAATTTAGTAGTTATTCAGCTATTAAGGATAGTGAAGTGAACTTATCCCCATAGTGAGATATATTACTACATATAATAATATGACAAAACATGCAGAAGCAATAATAAAAAGAATTGGCGAATTCTGATGGTTCAGCCAGAATTAAGTACATTATTAGGTAATAATTCTTATTTTGTATATAGAAATATGAATAATTTAAAAAGGAAGTTATGTTTCAAAGATTTTGAAGTGAATCTAGTTACTTCAATAACACACAATACAGGAACAGTTCCTTGTTACAATTGCAGTTGTTGTCTATACATTTGTGATAAGAAATATTTTGAACATCCATTAAGTAGATTAACATATGAAATAAAATGTTTAGCAACTTGTAAAACTACCATGGTTGTCTACTTAGCTACATGCACACAATGTCAGGGATTCTATATATAAAACTTTTTTTTTTCATTAATTTCCCATGCTTAATATAACCACAATGACACAGGCGATACAAAATACTCAGCAGATGGGTATTAAAATGGATGTAAATCGGAAGAAACAATGCGTGAATTGCTGGTGGTGACAGGCAATCCTCTGGTATCACAGGTTATAGGTATAGAAGATGAAAATGTGACTACTATCTCTGAAGTAGATGACAGCCTTAATAACCTATTAATGCAGCTTGAAAGGAGAGTACAAACTTTCAAGAGACTCCAGTGGCAGCGTTTAAGCTTTCTGGCTTATCTTGAGTTCAATATTGTTCCACGAGGGCCGCATTCTGAAAATTCCTGCTTATGCAAATACATACCCTGAGCTCCTGAAGTCCTGGCAACAACTAAATTTGAAATTAAGTAGGGACTACATGGTCCTAATGAATGAACATTTTCACCTATAGAGAATTAACTTCTTGAAGAAATAATGAAAATGGAAAATGAACTAACTAGTTCTAATAATTTTTTTGAAAGTGTCCGATTCCTATCAGTTAATGTTAAATAGGATGGATGTATTGGATAAAAGATTACAGGCTACCAAACAACACAAACTACAAAGGGACATTAATGACTTTAAAATGGGTCATATCTTCTCCTGGCGAGAACTCAATCAAATAATGTTAATACAAATTCTTATACAAAAGAAAAGAAAAATAGAATGGATGAACTTGATACATTTACGGAGATGGAAATGTCTTTAAACACTCAAGATGGACGTATCCACACTTTACAACAGTCCAATCATGAAGAAAGGTCTGCTATTGCAACTAGCGCGCATGACGGGATTGGACAACAGGAACATACCGTTCAAACAGATGAAACGACGAATTCCATGCTCGTAGCAAATGTACAAGGGGAAAAAAGTAAAACAACGCCAATACCTAAAATGAAGCAAGCCAACATTTTTTTAAAATTGCCTCAGCCAATACTGGTAAAACTACCGGAAAAGGTAGAGCTCAACAAACGCCCAGTCGAGAGGGCGTTCTCAGCAAAGAAACAACTTTGTGGGGGGAAAAAGAAAGAACGACAGTCCGCTTCCCAGCAACAAGCAGGGATGCAGATAAATGGTAAGCTGCATAACTCAATTTTGAATTTATCAAGTTTTCCTCTAACTACTGCAATGCACAGTTTGTTGAATGAAGGACTGCAATTCATACCTTGTGGCTCTGACTCGATAGTGGAGGCACTAACTGATTTAAAGACATTTGTCAGAAATGTATGCTTGAAATTATTGTTTAAGGATTTGCAGAGTGGTATAATAAATGAATATAAGAAAAAAAGTAGTTTTATCCCTAATTATTATCCCATTTTGGATGTTTTTTATGTAGTATGTGAAGATGAATTAAGACAACTATACCATGATGCTATCATGGGTAGGTTGAAAGTAAAAAAATATAATATCTCTTATGCAGAATCTTTAGCCTGTAAGCAATTGTGTAGTAACAAAGATATCATTAAGCAAGCCGATAAGGGCGGAGCCACTGTTGTTTTTGATAAAAAAGAATACAATGATCTAATGAAACAATTCTTAAATGATAAGCATATCTTTAAAGAATTAACTTTTGAGGAAGTGAGAAAAATTATTTACGAAATAAATATATATGTCTATGATATGCAAATGCAGGATGACATCACAATTGAATTGTTTAATTATTTTTCTGTACCAACTCCTGTGATTCCTGTAATATATGGAATACCGAAACTGCATAAATCAATGACCACCCCACCAATGAGACCCATAGTCTCAGGAAGAGGGTGGTCAATAGAACCTCTATCCATCTATGTTCAGGAAAATCTGAATAAATATCTATCTCTTTGCCCAAGCTATATTAAAGATGCTCATCCAGACTCTGCTACACTTTGCTGTGAAGGAAAGGTTAGTTTGCTTTTATTTTTTGTATTACTGTATTGCCTTTCTATATTTTGAATACTGTAGTTTGTTTTCTTTACCTTGTGTTTTGCTTGCATTCTCTTTTAACAGCATATTAAAACTTCAAAAGAGACCACAGCTCTCTCTGTTCTGAGTCAGGCAGAATTTCTTCACGCCCTCCCACCCATTTAAGTTGTCTTGTTAAATACCACTGTCTTTCTAGTTGCCTGCCTCTTATGTTAATCTGACCATATATCTCATTTCTCTCTACTTTCACTGGCTTATGTGAGTAATCACAAAATCATCATTTTTGAAATCCCACCCCTTCAATTATTTAAATTTATTGGCCATCCTACAGTATTTCGTAGTACCAAAATACAAAAGTGACCACCCCTTTCAATCCATCTTGCTGTTTTAAAAATAGTAACTCTCCACTAAACCTTAACTTTTTAAACAGGTAAAACTCAAGTTACCTACTTTCACATCTAACTTCTCTAGTGCACACTGCAGAGTGCATTCTTTTCAATCTTACCTTTAAGCATCCCTGTGACTAGCACTTTCTCTAATACCTGCTGGAAAGCACTAGGAAGCCTTAAACTCATACAAACACTGAACTCTCCTTGTTAACAAGGAGAAATTAATAGTAGGCACTAAACAGCCTATAATTGCAAAGTACCTTGCTAAGGAAACAGCTCCTATACTTTACAAAGAAAAAAAAAAAAAGCCCCAAACCAGGCATGTCCAAGGGTCAGCTTCGGTGATTTCTCCTGTCCACCTGGTGAATCTGGGCATACTGGGGCAATGCAGCAATTGCCTCATGTACACAGACAACCCTCTCCTCCTACCACCCAACACTGCAACCTGTGAGAGATGCACTTACATAGCCAAAATGGAAGCAAAGCTCTCTCCACCCAAGATTGTGCTAAACAGTCAAGAGGAGAAGGTTAACACCCACACTACACCTCAAGCAACACATAGCCCTTCTAAACCCGCACCACCAACACCCACATATAGCAACACTAAATCCACATATGCAGAGGCCCTTAACTGTAACCTGCCCAAGCAACAAAGACCTCTGAAGCTGAAGCAAACAAACACCAATCACAACCAAAGTGTCACATAGTTCACAATACCAGTGTGCCACCCAGCAACAGCCCCTAAGGCAAGAAAACGTACCTAACACTTTAGTCATAGGTGACTCTATAGCACACTGATGTCCCACTCACCAAGTTGAATGAGGAGAAAATTACAGTCAGTTGCCTGTCGGGTGCCAGGATCTGCCACATAACACATGCACTCAAGTCACTCCACAACAAGTACAAATATGACTCTGTCATTGTCCATGTTGGAGTGAATGACTTGAGACGTACCTCCCTGGACTACATGAAAAGAGACATGGAAGAGCTCTCGGATCATGTGGCCCAGGCAGGTATGACCCTAGCCCTGAGTAGCATCCTGCGTTCGCCCAGAATGATACCACAATATAAGGATAAAATTATTGACTTCAACAATTGGCTAAGCTTATGGTGTCATTCAAAGGGGATCCAGTATCTGTCTGCCTGGGATGACATGATTGACAGACCACGATGCTTTGCCAGAGATGGTCTACACCTGTCGCCCCTGGGATTCAGGTTACTGGCTAACGCTCTTGCCACCCCTATAGTGCCTTTTTTAGGCAAACCTCAAAGGACAAAACCACCACCGTAACAGGTACAAGCATGCAAAATCTGAAGGTAATGCTACTCAATGCTAGAAGTCTAAACCTCAAAATGCACTCTCTCGAGGTACTCCTAAAAATGGAGAACATCGATATCTGTGCAGTAACTGAGACCTGGTTCAAGGCTCCAGAGAGCACCCCTGCAATACCAGGCTACAACTCTTACCACGCTTTTCGGCCACCAAACTAGGACCGAAACACTAAAGGTGGAGGAGTGTCAATATTCACCAAGGATATTCACACCACCAGGCTAGCTGGCCAACACAATGTGTCTGAAATTCTCCAAGTGCAACTAACACTAGGTAAGACTGCAATCCAAATTGTAGCTTGCTACAGATCCCCCACCATACCCCAAGATTCTCACTACACCTTTCTAAACATACTGGAAAATATTAAGATAGAATCAAACACCCTAATACTGGGTGATTTTAACTACCCTGCCATTAACTGGGAAAACTACTCATGTCCCAACACCTTTGCGCAACGTTTTTTGGAATTCATAAATTCCAACGCCCTGGATCAACTAATCCATAGTCTCACCAGGGGCTCCAATATCCTAGACCTGGTCATTACCAACATGGGAAATCAATGCTCCATACCTGTGGTCACCCCCTCGTTAGTCAGGTCTGACCATAAGCTAATCACCCTTAACATCCACATCCCACCCCCAACCCCTAGTAAAGAAACCACCATAAAAAACTTCTCCAAAGCCATCTTCATGCTACTCAAGTCAGAAGTGACAAACTTCATGACAGCCATGCAGACGGGAACTGAAAGTTCAACTGCTGAATCCTACACTAAGGCACTGTACGAGCACATCCACTCATGCATGAATCGTGCCATCCCAAATAGAACCAAAATGCTTTCATCCAAAAAAAGGAAGCCAATCTGGTGGTCCCCTGCCATAAACAAACTTTACAACAAAAGGAAGAAACTTTTGCAGAAAAGAGGAAAATCCCAGGATGCAAAAACTCCCTTACTAGCCTCAGTAAGAAACTGAGATGCCTCATAAAATCCTCCAAAGCTAGTTACGAAAATAAAATTGCCAAAGATTCCAAAGACAACCACAAAGCATTCTATAATTATGTCAAGAATCTAAATGGCAATGCTCATATCTGCTCTGAGCTAAAACAGAATGGCATTAAATATACTGATCCGAAGGATATTGCCAATATCCTGGCAGATCGATTCAGTGCCAACTTCACCCCCCTCTCACCCCCTAAATGGCCATTCTCAATACCGGAAGATTGCCAAATTCCAGTAATAATGGCCACACAGGTACAAAACGTACTCTCTAAAGCCAAGAATACAGCATCCATGGGACCAGATGACATCCCGGGCTGTGTACTACATGAACTACAATATGAACTGGCACCTCACCTAAGTGTCATTTTTAATCATAGCCTCACCTCAGGTTTCATGCCCACTGAGTGGCGCAGAGCTACAGTTATCCCAATCCACAAGGGGGGATCCACCTTGGATCCCAGAAACTACCATCCCATCAGTCTGACAAGCCTTATCTGCAAGGCCATGGAGCGTATTATCATGGAACTTATAAACAAAGACATTGGCAACCTTCAAACACTGGACCCCACCCAGTTTGGGTTTGTGAAGGGCCGATCTTGTCTCCTGAACCTGATTGACTTCTTTGAATCAGTCTCCAGAGCCATGGACAAGGGTAAGGTGGTCCACACAGCCTATCTAGATCTTGCCAAGGCCTTTGACACCATCCCCCACTCTGGAATCATAGATAAACTTACTAAGTTGGGCATTAATCCCTATGTCACCCAATGGGTTGCTAAATGGCTTACTGATAGAACCCACACTGTAAAAGTAGCCAACACCAAATCCAGCTCCAGACAAGTGACAAGTGGAGTACCTCAGGGTTCAGTCCTGGGGCCGCTCGTTTGGCATCTACTTCTCTGAAGTACAGGTCAACACTAAGGGACTCTGGCTAACAAAGTTTGCAGATGACTGCAAACTGGGAGCCATTATTGACTCCCAAATTATGTGGATACTCTACAAAAGGGCCTTACAGAAACAGATGCTTGGTGCCAGAGCCATGGGCTCAAGCTCAATGCCAAGACATGTATTGTTATCCCCTTTGGGAAAAAACATGTATCCATGAATTACCATATAGGTGGCAGTACACTAAACACAGAAAGTGTGATAAGAGACTTAGGGACACAGGTGGACAGTGGTCTCACCTTCGATAACCACATCACCACAACAGTCAGGAAATCCTTCTATGTGGCACACCTCATCACGAAGGGCTTTTCATCCAGAAAAAAGGAGGTCATTGTCCCACTGTACTCATCCCTCATTAGACCCATTATAGAATGCAATGCCCCATGTGGTATGTACCTCTCAAGACATCTGCAAAAACTGAAAAGGCCTCAGAAATACCTCACTAAAAGAATCACAGGCCTAAAGCAGATGCCCTACGCTGACCGCCTTAAAAAACTCCAGCTATACTCTGTCACATATCATCTACTCAGAGGCGATCGCTGCTTAACATACAAGGCCAAGTCAAACCCAGAGCTGTTGGACATGCTACACTTAAAGAAATCCCAATCCCTCAGAGCTACACACTCCAGGGATCTAAACCTTGTCATCACAATAAACAAAACATGCTGGAGGGATAGGTTCCTGACCCAGAGACTCCCCAGACTCTGGAATAGATTGCCCATACATGTCAAGCAGAGTGCCTCTTTGAACCTCTTCAAGAGGAACCTTGACAATTGGATGGGAGAAAGGAAATTCACCCCAGGGATCAAGTCAGTCACCCTGCTAGACAGGGGTCCAGGAAAGTAAATAATGTGGGAAGAAATAGCCAGGGAATTGTTATGGCTAGGCTTGTATAGGCCCTAGGGCTGATAGCCTAGTACCAACCTATGAACCTATGTATGGCATGAAAACAATAAGCATAAAGAATTCATAATGGTAACCTTGGATATAGGTTCCCTATTCACCGTAATACCAAATGAATATGGGGTGAATGCAATTTGTGAATTTTTATGTTCTGATGTAAAAATGAAGGGAAAAGATGTAGAAACATTATGTAGCATGAGAGAAGTAGTTTTGGAAAAAAGTTTTTTTTATTCAATAAACAACCGTACTTACAAATGTCTGGGGTGGCCATGGGTACCCCCATGGCTAACACTTATGCTAATATAGTATTAAATCAATGGGAAAAACACTATGTTAGAAGTGATAATAATCAATTTCGAAACAATATTCTCTTTTACCAACTTTTCCTAGATGATTGTTTCCTATTATGGGAAGGAGATGAACAGAAATTAAAGATCTTTGTTCAATACTTAAATGATACTACTAATTTTCTTAAGTTTACCATGAATTATTCTTGGAATAAGATATCTTTTCTGGATGTTGAAATTTATAAAGATTCTGATAATAAACTAGTAACTTGTGCACATAGAAAGAATATACATGTGAATAAATATACACATGCCAGAAGTATGCATGCAGCACATGTATTTAAAGGCATTGTAAAAAGCCAGCAATTAAGAATTAGCAGGTTAAATACAGATTCCAGGAAATGTGAAGAACAAATGGAAATTCTCTGTGAAGAGTTTCAAAGTAGGGGATATGACACGGAAAATATTATGAAAATAAGAAAAATATATTGGAGCTTAGAACTATGCAAGTACCTCCATAATTTAGTAGTTATTCAGCTATTAAGGATAGTGAAGTGAACTTATCCCCATAGTGAGATATATTACTACATATAATAATATGACAAAACATGCAGAAGCAATAATAAAAAAGAATTGGCGAATTCTGATGGTTCAGCCAGAATTAAGTACATTATTAGGTAATAATTCTTATTTTGTATATAGAAATATGAATAATTTAAAAAGGAAGTTATGTTTCAAAGATTTTGAAGTGAATCTAGTTACTTCAATAACACACAATACAGGAACAGTTCCTTGTTACAATTGCAGTTGTTGTCTATACATTTGTGATAAGAAATATTTTGAACATCCATTAAGTAGATTAACATATGAAATAAAATGTTTAGCAACTTGTAAAACTACCACGGTTGTCTACTTAGCTACATGCACACAATGTCAGGGATTCTATATTGGTAAATGCTCAAGATGCTTAAAAGATTGCATCATTGAGCATAGGTCAGATATGAAAAGGAATGTTCCATCTAATGCATTAGCACAACATAGAATAGACAAAGGTAATTCACATAATTTTAAATTTAAAGTGTTGGAAGTTATACATAAAAATCTGAGATTGTGTGATCAGAATAATAAGCTAAAGATGTCTGAATATAAATGGACAGTAAGACTTGCAGCAGACAGAGTTAAATAATAGAGTAACACTTAAACCTATGCTTAATTTTAGACAGAAGCAATATAGATAGCTATATATTTCAATGTTTATATTTATATTAGGTATGTATATGTATATATTGGAATATTAAAAATATATGACATATTAAACGACATTATAGTTGACATTTCATGCCAATATTTACTAAGCATGAAAATGTTAAATATACATTATTTTAAAACATTTTATGTACTATTTAGTTAAATGTATATATATTTTATTAGAAATGTATTAGTTGATTGATTTTATTTTTAGAATAAATTATTTTCTTGCTGAACAGGATGAATGCAAAAATGTATGTCTATGTACTTTATATTCTGTAAGCACTGTGTATTTTAGAAGACTTTATGTTCTTAATGATGCTTATTTACACATTGGATGGCTGTGCCATGTGGGTTATTGGCAAATCATTTATAAAATAATGTTTTAACTTATTTAATTTTAACACTGAAGAAGGGAGCGTTTTTCTACCTGTTCAGTTTTCTTTTATGTCATTCTAAGGGGATCCAGTATCTGTCTGCCTGGGATGATATGGTCGACAGACCACAATGCTTTGCCAGAGATGGCCTGCACCTGTCACCTCTGGGATTCTGGATGCTGGCTTGTTGCCCCTATAGTGCCTTTTTTAGGCAAGGTTCAAATGACAAATTCATCACTGTAACAGGAACAGGCAAGATGAAACTGAGGGTAATGCTACTCAATGCTAGAAGTCAAAATCTCAAAATGCAGTCCCTCAAGGCACTCCTTAAAATGGAGAACATTGATATCTGTGCAGTGACCGAGACCTGGATCAAGGCTCCAGAGAGCACCCCTGCATTACCAGGCTATAACGCATACCACACTTTTCGGCCACCTAACCTAGACCGGAACACCAAAGGTAGAGGTGTGTCCATATTCATTAAGGATATCCACACCTCCAGGCTAGTTGCTCAGCATAATGCATCCAAGGTTATCCAACTGCAACTAACTCTGGGCAAAACTGCAATCCAAATTGTAGCTTGCTACAGATCCCCCACCATGCCTCAGGATTCCCACTCCTCTTTTCCTGATATACTGGAAAATATTAGGGTTCAACCAAACACCCTAATAATGAGCAATTTCAACTACCCCACCATTAACTGGAAAAACTACTCGTGTACCAACTCCTTCACTCAGTGCTTTCTGGAATTCATAAATTCCAATGCCCTGGATCAGCTTATCCATACCCTCACCAGGGGCAACAATATCCTAGACCTAGTCATTACCAACATGAGTGACCAGTGTGCCACACCTGAAATCAACTCTTCATTGGTCAGATCCGACCATAAGCCAATCACTCTAGATAGCCGCATCCCACCCCCACCCCCCATTAAGGAAATCACAAGGCCTCAGAAATACCTCACTAAAAGAATCACAGGCCTAAAGCAGATGCCCTACGCTGACCGCCTTAAAAAACTCCAGCTATACTCTGTCACATATCGTCTACTCAGAGGCGATCTCTGCTTAACATACAAGGCCATGTCAAACCCAGAGCTGTTGGACATGCTACACTTAAAGAAATCCCAATCCCTCAGAGCTACACACTCCAGGGATCTAAACCTTGTCATCACAATAAACAAAACATGCTGGAGGGATAGGTTCCTGACCCAGAGACTCCCCAGACTCTGGAATAGATTGCCCATACATGTCAAGCAGAGTGCCTCTTTGAACCTCTTCAAGAGGAACCTTGACAATTGGATGGGAGAAAGGAAATTCACCCCAGGGATCAAGTCAGTCGCCCTGCTAGACAGGGGTCCAGGAAAGTAAATAATGTGGGAAGAAATAGCCAGGGAATTGTTATGGCTAGGCTTGTATAGGCCCTAGGGCTGATAGCCTAGTACCAACCTATGAACCTATGTATGGCATGAAAACAATAAGCATAAAGAATTCATAATGGTAACCTTGGATATAGGTTCCCTATTCACCGTAATACCAAATGAATATGGGGTGAATGCAATTTGTGAATTTTTATGTTCTGATGTAAAAATGAAGGGAAAAGATGTAGAAACATTATGTAGCATGAGAGAAGTAGTTTTGGAAAAAAGTTTTTTTTATTCAATAAACAACCGTACTTACAAATGCCTGGGGTGGCCATGGGTACCCCCATGGCTAACACTTATGCTAATATAGTATTAAATCAATGGGAAAAACACTATGTTAGAAGTGATAATAATCAATTTCGAAACAATATTCTCTTTTACCAACTTTTCCTAGATGATTGTTTCCTATTATGGGAAGGAGATGAACAGAAATTAAAATTCTTTGTTCAATACTTAAATGATACTACTAATTTCCTTAAGTTTACCATGCATTATTCTTGGAATAAGATATCTTTTCTGGATGTTGAAATTTATAAAGATTCTGATAATAAACTAGTAACTTGTGCACATAGAAAGAATATACATGTGAATAAATATACACATGCCAAAAGTATGCATGCAGCACATGTATTTAAAGGCATTGTAAAAAGCCAGCTGTTAAGAATTAGCAGGTTAAATATAGATTCCAGGAAATGTGAAGAACAAATGGAAATTCTCTGTGAAGAATTTCAAAGTAGGGGATATGACATGGAAAATATTATGAAAATAAGAAAAATATATTGGAGCTTAGAACTATGCAAGTACCTCCATAATTTAGTAGTTATTCAGCTATTAAGGATAGTGAAGTGACCTTATCCCCATAGTGAGATATATTACTACATATAATAATATGACAAAACATGCAGAAGCAATAATAAAAAAAGAATTGGCGAATTCTGATGGTTCAACCAGAATTAAGTACATTATTAGGTAATAATTCTTATTTTGTATATAGAAATATGAATAATTTAAAAAGGAAGTTAAGTTTCAAAGATTTTGAAGTGAATCTAGTTACTTCAATAACACACAATACAGGAACAGTTCCTTGTTATAATTGCAGTTGTTGTCTATACATTTGTGATAAGAAATATTTTGAACATCCATTAAGTAGATTAACATATGAAATAAAATGTTTAGCAACTTGTAAAACTACCACAGTTGTCTACTTAGCTACATGCACACAATGTCAGGGATTCTATATTGGTAAATGCTCAAGATGCTTAAAAGATTGCATCATTGAGCATAGGTCAGATATGAAAAGGAATGTTCCATCTAATGCATTAGCACAACATAGAATAGACAAAGGTAATTCACATAATTTTAAATTTAAAGTGTTGGAAGTTATACATAAAAATCTGAGATTGTGTGATCAGAATAATAAGCTAAAGATGTCTGAATATAAATGGATAGTAAGACTTGCAGCAGACAGAACACCTGAGTTAAATAATAGAGTAACACTTAAACCTATGCTTGATTTTAGACAGAAGCAATATAGATAGCTATATATTTCATTGTTTATATTTGTATTAGGTATGTATATGTATATATTGGAATATTAAAAATATATGACATATTAAACAAGACATTATAGTTGGCATTTCATGCCAATATTTACTAAGCATGAAAATGTTAAATATACATTATTTTAAATCATTTTATGTACTATTTAGTTAAATATATATATATATTATTAGAAATCTGTTAGTTGATTGATTTTATTTTTAGAATAAATTATTTTCTTGCTGAACAGGATGAATGCAAAAATGTATGTCTATGTACTTTATATTCTATAAGCACTGTGTATTTTAGAAGACTTTATGTTCTTAATGATGCTTATTTACACATTGGACGGCTGTGCCATGTGGGTTATTGGCAAATCATTTATAAAATAATGTTTTAACTTATTTAATTTTAACACTGAAGAAGGGAACGTTTTTCTACCTGTTCAGTTTTCTTTTATGTCATTCTAAGGGGATCCAGTATCTGTCTGCCTGGGATGATATGGTCGACAGACCACAATGCTTTGCCAGAGATGGCCTGCACCTGTCACCTCTGGGATTCTGGATGCTGGCTTGTTGCCCCTATAGTGCCTTTTTTAGGCAAGGTTCAAATGACAAATTCATCACTGTAACAGGAACAGGCAAGATAAAACTGAGGGTAATGCTACTCAATGCTAGAAGTCAAAATCTCAAAATGCACTCCCTCAAGGCACTCCTTAAAATGGAGAACATCGATATCTGTGCAGTGACCGAGACCTGGATCAAGGCTCCAGAGAGCACCCCTGCATTACCAGGCTATAACGCATACCACACTTTTCGGCCACCTAACCTAGACCGGAACACCAAAGGTAGAGGTGTGTCCATATTCATTAAGGATATCCACACCTCCAGGCTAGTTGCTCAGCATAATGCATCCAAGGTTATCCAACTGCAACTAACTCTGGGCAAAACTGCAATCCAAATTGTAGCTTGCTACAGATCCCCCACCATGCCTTAGGATTCCCACTCCTCTTTTCCTGATATACTGGAAAATATTAGGGTTCAACCAAACACCCTAATAATGAGCAATTTCAACTACCCCACCATTAACCAGAAAAACTACTCGTGTACCAACTCCTTCACTCAGTGCTTTCTGGAATTCATAAATTCCAATGCCCTGGATCAGCTTATCCATACCCTCACCAGGGGCAACAATATCCTAGACCTAGTCATTGCCAACATGAGTGACCAGTGTGCCACACCTGAAATCAACTCTTCATTGGTCAGATCCGACCATAAGCCAATCACTCTAGATAGCCACATCCCACCCCCACCCCCCATTAAGGAAATCACGGTAAAAAATTTCTCCAAAGCCAAATTCATGCTTCTTAAGACAGAAGTGGCAAACTTCATGACACCCATGCAGATGGACAATACAATTACGACTGCTGAATCCTACATAGATGCACTCTATAAGCACTTACACAAGTGCATGGATCGTGCTATCCCAAACAGAACCAAGACTCTATCCTCCAAAAAAGGAAGCCAATCTGATGGTTCCCTGCCATAAACAAACTCTACAACAGAAGGAAGAAACGGCTGCAAAAGAGAGTAAAATCCCATGAGTGGAGGAGTTCCCTGGTCAGCCTCAGTAAGAAGCTGAGATCCCTTATAAGATCCTCCAAAGCTAGCTATGAAAACAAAATTGCCACTGATTCTAGGGACAACCACAAAGCATTCTATAGCTATGTCAAGAATCTCAATGGCAACACCCAGATCTGCTCTGAGTTACAGCACAATGTCATAAAAAATACAGAACCAACTGATATTGCCAACATCCTGGCAGATAGGTTCAGTGCTAACTTTACCCCCCTCTCACCCCCTAAAGGGCCCATATCTATACAGGAAGAATGCTGAGTCCCTGTAATCACAACTACACAGGTAAAGGCTGCACTCTCTAAAGCCAAAAACACAGTATCCACGGGACTGGACAACATCCCAGGCTGCGTTTTACATGAGCTCCAAAACTAACTGGCTTCCCACCTAAGCACCATGCTCAATCATAGTCTCACATCAGGCTTTGTGTCCACTGAATGGCACACAGCAACAGTTATCCCACTCCAGAAAGGGGGAGCCACCATTGATCCCAGGAACTATCACCCTATTAGCCTGATTAGCCTGGTCTGTAAGGCCATGGAATGTATCATCATAGAACTCATAAACAAAGACAATGGTAACCTCCATCTCTGGACCCCACCCAGTTCAGGTTTGTGAAAAGCAGATTATGCCTCCTGAAACTGATCAACTTCTTTGAGGCAGTCATCAAAGCTGTAGACAAGGGTAAGGTGGTTCACACAACCTATCTTGACCTCGCCAAGGCTTTCGACACCATCCACCATTCTGGAATTATAGCTAAATTCACTAAACTAGGTATAAATCCCTACGTCACAAGATGGGCTGCTAATTGGCTCACTGATAGAACCCACACTGTAAAAGTTGCAGACTCCAAATCTGACTTCAAACCAGTGACAAGTGTAGTACCACAGGGTTCAGTCCTGGGACCTCTCCTGTTTGCTATCTACTTCTCTTACGTACAGACTAACACAGAAGGCAGTTGGCTAATGAAGTTTGCAGATGACTGCAAACTAGCAGCCATAGTTGAGTCCCCAAATGATGTGAACATCCTACAGAAGGGCCTCACTGAGACATATGCCTGGTGTCAGAGCCATGGCCTCAAGCTCAATGCCAAAAAGTACATTGTCATCCCCTTTGGTAGAAACTCTGTACCCATGAACTACCACATAGGTGGCAGTCTACTTAATGCTGAATGTGTGATAAGAGACCTGGGGATCAAGGTGGACAGTAGTCTCTCCTTTGATAATCACATCACCACAGTAGTCAGGAAATTCTTCTACGTGGCACACCTCATCACAAAAGGGTTCTCATCTAGGAAAAAAGAGGTCATGGTTCCCCTCTGCTCAACACTCATTAGACCCATTATAGAGTACAACGCCCCTTTTGGAATGTACCTCACAAGACATCTGCAGCAGTTGGAAAGGCCACAGAAGTACCTCACAAAGAGGATTACTGGCCTCAAACTTATGCCCTACACTGACCATCTCAAAAAACTCCAGCTTTACTCCATAGCATATTGCCTACTCCGAGGTGATCTCTGCCTAACATATAAAGCTATGTCAAACCCAGAGCTGTTGGACATGCTTCACCTAAAGAAATCCCAATCCCTCCGAGCTACACGCTCTAGGGACCTAAACCTTGTCACCACAATAAACAGGACATGCTGGAGGGATAGATTCCTGTCCCAGAGACTTTCCATACTCTGGAACAAGCTACCCATCTATGTCAAGCAAAGTTCCTCATTAGCACTCTTCAAGAAAAATCTTGATAAGTAGATGGGAAATAGAAAATACACCCCGGGGATCACTTCTGTGGCTCTGCTGGACAGGGGCACAGGAAAATCACTTTCTTGGGTGGCATAAGCCAGGGAACCTTGTTGGCTAGGCTTACTTAGGCCCTTGGCTCAATAGCCTAGTACCTACCTATGAACCTATGAATCAGTAGGAGAGAGAAAGGAGAAAGAGAAGGTGTAAAATGATAACTTAAAAGATGTCAAGTGTCAAGTGGCAAAAAGTAAAAGATATAAGAAGACATGAGGAAGGGCAGAATTAATTAAAGGTAACTGGATCATACCAAGAGAGGAGAATAGTTAGTAAACCCATGTAATAAATGAGAATACAAAACTTGGTAGTAAATAGAGTTGAAAGAAAATGATAAAGAAACACATTTTTAATTCAGGAAGTGTGCAGGACCAAATGTAATTTCAAATAGATCAATGGTCTTTTTATAGTCAAGTATCTAGGGTTTTAGCTAAAGAATCTTGGAATCAAATTATGTCTATAATCCAAGTTTAAGCCGCGGTGGTGCAGCGGTAGCATTGTCGCCTCACAGCAAGAGGTTCTCCTGTTCGATTCTCGGCTGGAGCACCTTCGTGTGGAGTCTGCATGTCCTCCCTGCGGTCAAGTGGCATTCGAAAGACATGCATGAATGTGCGTGCCTTCATTGAAGGTTGGGCATCGAGCTGGCACCATAAAAAAAAATCGACTGCCAATCTGCTGTGGCGACCTCGAAAGAAAAAAGCCAAAAGAAAAAAAAATTAAGCTACTGTCTTTATGTAAGATAGTGGTGACTAACCTTCTACAAACAATATCAATGTTTTCCTGATTATAAATCAATGTCTAGGCTGAGTAAAATAGTTCCCCTAAAATAAGCCAAACATATAATTCATTAACTCCCTCATTTTATTTTTTGCTTGATTTCTTGTCTTCACTTATGCTAGTTATTAGAATAGATGAAGTATAAAAATAAGAGTTCATGTGTGTATTGTAACTGACTTTACAGGATATGCTTTTCTATCATTTTCCTTCTCAGGTAACCCTCACTGTGAGGACACTTAAAATCAGTGACAGGCTAATGCATTGGTATACACGAAAGAACACGTATTTCAACTCTCTTCACATATACTTCAGCAAGTAACTAAGTATACTAATGCTACATTATAGCACTTGGAGAAAGGGTTCAACTGACATTTGCATGACAGGTGGAAGCATTTCCAACTTCAACAGGTGTTTTGTATAACCGATGCTGCTTAATATACTCACATTCCCTCTTGTTTCCTTACTTAGGTGGTAAAAAATATTATGAAAACTCAAAACACAGAGTGATAGTAGAACCAGGTACATTTTATATGTAAATATTCAACTCTTTACATAGTCTAATGTTCAAAACCTCAGCAGTCATAGTCACAGATTTAAAGTTGTGGGAATACAGTGTATCATATACTCCCAGATCATGCATCTGTCTTGTGTAGCCATGTTATGATATACACTGTCAATAAGAAAACATTAGATCCTGTTAATTAATTAGGCCTACTGGACAACTGCACAGGTAAATGAAGTGTGGCTATCAGATTAGACTCAATGTTCTACATGTTTGAATAATTATGCTGATACATACCATAAATTTGAGGACTATCCTCTATTCCAAACAGTGTAACCATGAACTCATCACTGCTGTAGTAAACTCTTTAACAACTTTCTATAGATACAAATGTTTGGATCTTATTGGACATACTTGTAGCTATGTCCCTTACATTAAAGCAGCACTTGTTGACTATTGTATCTTTTGCTTTGTAAGGCTTTAATGTACGAACCATTGCTGCATATCACTATAATTGTGCACTGGATTTTGATTGGTACTTTGTTTCTATAATATTGTGTGAGATGCAATGAAAGTATCAGTACAGACAATGACAATAAACAATGGAAGTAATGATGGAAATAAATGAAAGCAATATTTAGAAGAAATAATTCAGGGATTTACAAAATGTATAAATCAGTGCATACTTGTTCTGAACTTCTGACAGCATTACAATCTCTTTCTTAACAAGGAAAGGAATTTTAAGGTCTTGGTTCAACAAAATGCTTCAGCATCAGAAAACTGAATGTGTAAATATCTATCTACATTGTGGATAAATATAGATAGACAAAGACAGATGAATCCATCTATCTAGCTATCTCTCTAAAATCTACCTCCAACATTCATTTATTATCCAAGCAGACTGAAGAAACATTTTGATTAGGCACCTCTAGAAAATATGTACTTGATAACCACAGGCAAAACAGAAATATAAAAATTCATTATATGTTTCTGGCATAAGATTGGCATTATTTGATTTCTAACAATTTGTTAAATGCCAAGTTCCACAACAGTGTACTGTAATTCCAAAAATGCAAAATGAACACTGGAAAGGTAAATCCAAACCATTTTAATGTCTTAAAACCAGAAGTCTTAGTGCGTTCGGTCACCACCACTGAACTTCATCAGAAATTGATTTGTTAAATGTATTTATGGTGTCTACAAGTACATTTTACTCTTTTTTTATTAAATATCAGTGGATTTACTTTTAATTAATGTGTCTATTGCTTATTACTCTGAGCATATTATTCCATTTGCACAGGAATAATATGCATGATTATGTCATCTTTGAAAACATGTATTATCTATGTTAAATAGAAGTAGATTTTTTTAAATTTATGAGTACATTTCTTTTTAATTTAGTTATATTATTGTACTTGTATAGCCATTTATTATGAATGCTCATGTCTTCTACCAAAAATTCTACACTTAATGTTAACTGATTTCCATTTTATATCATTTGCCATTGGTCCATCATCATACAGGACAGTAAATTATCAGTACTTAATGGTTGATCCTCAGAGCTGCAATCAGTGAAAAACAAGAATAATTTGAGTTTGTGAATGATATGATTTACTAATGTCAGTTTTGTATGTACAGTGAATGTTAATAGTTGATTGAAGCAGTCATAGTATAATGTGTTACTATGGGCAAGGCAATAGGATAGATCAGATATTCCTTTTGTAATTTTTAATTAATTTTTACTGATTTGTTAAAATAAGAAAAGGAGAAATAGCAATGAATACAGACAGTGCTGTATCCCCATTTAAACTTGCTGTTATATCATTAATTATATCAACAGTGTTCATTCATGTTATCATTGTACAAACTATAATATAACAAAACAGCTTTTTAGGTTTTGTATGTGACCTATATAAAGTAATAAAAACGAAACAGTAAGGGGAATATAAATTGCAATAAAAGAAGGAAAACAGACAAAAATCTATAATTAACATTTTTGTAGTAAACACTTTAGAGACTAGTGTCAAGCCAAAGGTACAGTAGCAGGGTTTCCACCTCTGCTACTAGCAATGTAGAATACAATAGTGACATGGTGAGGTTGGAGGACAGCTAGAGGGAGGAGAACACTTGTGGCAAAAAGCCAACTTGCTTATCATGGGTTTGGAGGGAGGTGGGGTTTCCTGATACTATACCACCCTTCTGTGCAGAGAAGGAAATGTCTCATTGTCCCCACATACATATGTGGTTAGAAGAGGTGGGACAGTTACATCAAAATATCATGTAGAAGAGTATGCATTTATTTAAATTATTGCTTGCTCTGCCCATCAGGGAAAAACAGTAAAGCATATACAATCCATGCTGTGGGAACATATAGATAGATAGATAGATAGATAGATAGATAGATAGATAGATAGATACACATATGGCTCTGTGTCCAGATGCCTAGATCTCTAATCCATCTACTCTGAAAGACGGTAAAGGTTACATTATACAAGCTGTAGTCCCAGGCTTGTGGCTACAGTTTGGTTGTGCAAGCCATTCAAGTCTGAAGTGAGAGATCAGATGGTTTATGGAGAGGCACCAGTAGGAGCAGATGGCTAATCCAGTTGCTTCTAATGTATGAATCACTTTTATCACTTCTTGAAAATAATTTGCCTTTATTATATTTTCTCTTCAGAAAATACTCATATAATATCTTGCATTCTTTAAAGGATATAATCTCCCTTCTTTTTTATTATAATAGTTTTCTTATTCTTTTGTATGAGATAAGAATAGGTTCATTTGAGAAATACTGAAGACAAACCAGAAAAAAGGATATCCAACAGCTGCAGGCCAAGTACTTTAACGTAAAACCGTTTATTGTCAAAACTCCACACGTTTTCGTCACCCTTATAGGGTAACTTCTTCAGAAAATACAAGTCGACTACAAAATAACAGCTTTTTTTAAAAGACCGGCACCTGATGTCATGTGATAGCATCAGCCAATCAGTCAAAGCAAAATATATATACTCTGCCTGAAATAAGAGGAATAACCATACAACAGTTTGTAAATGTAAATGAATAACCATCAGTATTCCCATGTTTGTACATGTAGACTAACTATGACATATTTTTTAACATTTATTTTTAAAGTTTATTTTTAAGATGCAAAATGATTCATTTTACATCTTAAAAATAATCTTAAAAATAAACTTTAAAAATAAATGTTAAAAATATGTCATATTTCAAAAGGCAAAATAGGCAGAGTTCAAAACATGTACTTGTATATATTGACTTATTTTAGGTACTACTCACTTGATTTATTGGAATTTACGTACGAGCTACTCTCATTGGAATTTACGCATGAGTTGGCTCGCATTTGCTAGTAGGGTTCTACTAATTATATTGGGTCTTATTTAAGCTGTTATGCTTTTTGAATATTGTTTTCCTATGTGACATTTATACAGTTTAATTTTTAATTAAATATTTTAATGTTTTGCTGACACTTTTACTGATTTACAAGCACCTGTTTTATATATATTTTGCTTTGACTGATTGGCTGATGCTATCACATGACATCAGGTGCCAGTGTTTTTTTTAAAAAAGCTGTTACTTTGTAGTCGATTTGTATTTTCTGAAGAAGTTACCCTATAAGGGTGAAGAAAACGTGTGGAGTTTTGACAATAAACTGTTTTACATTAAAGTACTTGGCCTGCAGCTGTTGGATATCCTTTTTTCTGGTTTGTCTTCAGTTTGCTTGTTTGTTTTGCTTCTTCGTTTGCTCATTTGAGAAATAGGTATATTTGATGAAAATGGACCTCATTTCATCATTACACATTTAAGTGCATGAATTTCTTAATTTCATCTCTCAAAAAATAATTTATTACTCATGTATACTATGTGTTATGCATTTCTAAGTATCTACTATATCTAAATTACATTTCCAGCAATGGTCTGCCATGTCTGGCAACATCTTTAATAATCTATGTAAATTAAAATTCTCTATATAGGCATTTCCATTTATATACTGTTCATGTTGGGAAGCAAGCAACATTTGGACAATTATAGACTGAGTATTAATGTCAGTACTGAGGGTGTACAAGTAGGTTCATAGATTTATGGGTAAGTACTTGGCTAGCTGCCCTTGCAGATGACTTTAAACCTAACCATTTTCCTTTTTTTTTAATGCCGGAATTAAGCTATTCCATTTGGTTTGATATTGGCCTTACCCATCCCATGGTAAATAATTACATATTATCCCAAATGAGTGCCATAGATAATTTGATGGGACCCATGCACAAGATAAAGAATTTATGAATTGCCTCTTTACATTAGTAGTATAGGGAGCAGTCACAGGGTAAATGTTCTGCTTCCCATCCATTGATCCAAGTTGTGCTTTATTTAGATGGAGAGTCTGTTCCAGAGCAGCGGTATCCTTTATGAGTTACATAAATCCCCCCAAACAATTCTGTTGATGTTGTAGAAGAGGTTTAGATCTCTAGACTGTGCATTTCTGATGTGCAGTAAATCCATAAGTACTGTGTCAGAGGATGCCTTGTATGTCAAATACAGGTCACCCCTTAGCAGTCTACAGGATACCACATATATTGACAGAGCTTTGAGTCGGTCCATGTAGGACATGTTGTTTAGGCCATTTATCCTTTTAGTTGGGTATCTCTGTGGGTGTTCCAACTGTTGAATGTGTCTAAACATTTATATGCCAGAAGAGGCATTATACTCAATGACTCATGTAATGAGGGATGAGTATATGGGAACAACGATATCCCTACACAGTATAAAGACAAACAATATCCCTACACAGTATAAAGAAAAAATGATCAATTTTAACAACTGGCTAAGCTATTGGTGTCATTCAAAGGGGATCCAGTGTCTGTCAACCTGGGATGTCATGCTCGACAAGCCACGTTGCTTCACCAGGGACGGCTTGCACCTGTCACCTTTAGGCTTTCGAATACTGGCTGAGGCTCTTGCCACCCCCATTGTGCCTTTTTTAGGCAAGGCTCAAAAGACAAACCCACCTCCATAGACAATACCAGAAACAAAAAACTAAGGGTAATGCTGCTCAACACCAGAAGTCTAAACCTCAAGATGCACGTACTCGAGGCACTCCTCATTATGGAGAAAATCGATTTCTGTGCAGTAACAGAAACATGGTTCATGGCTCCAGAGAGCACCCCAGCACTACCAGGATAGAACTCATACCATACTCTTCGGCCCCAGAACTCAGACCGAAATACTAAAGGTGGGGGAGTATCCATCTTCATCAAGGATACCCACATCTCCAGGTTAGTGGCACTGCACGGGGCATCGGAGACCATCCGTGTGCAACTAACAGTGGGCAAAACTGCTTTTCGGTTTGTAGCCTGCTAAAGATCACCCACCTTGTCTCAGTACCCCCACTCGGCATTCCTGAGAACACTGGAGAATATGAAGGTCTCACCAAACACCATGATATTGGGGGATTTCAACTACTCAAACATTGACTGGGAAAACTACTCAAGTCTCAACTGTTTTGCCCAGTGGTTCCTGGAGTTTATAAACTCAAATGCCATGGAACACCTGGTCACCACTCCCACAAGAGGTGACAACATATTGGACCTGGTCATCACCAACATGGGAGATCAATGTTCCACACCAGATGTAAACCCCTCGTTGGTAAGATCAGACCACAAACTAATCACAATGGACATCCACATCCCGACCCCACACCCAGCCAAGGAAACCACTGTGAAAAATCTTTCAAAAGCAAACTTCACACTTCTCAAGACCAAGGTGGAAAGTTTCAAAGCCCCCGGGCTAATGGAAAATGCTATCCAAATCACAGAATTCTTTACAAATGCACTCTATGAGCACCTACAGGAATGCATGGATCGTGCCATCCCAAGTAAAACCAAGACTCACTCCTCCAAAAACAGGAGACCAGTCTGGTGGACCCCAGCCATAAATAAGCTATACAACAGAAGGAGGAAACTATTACATGATAGGGCAAAATCCCAAAAAGGGAAGGCATCCCTGATCAGTATTAGCAAGAAATTTCGCTCCATCATAAAATCATCAAAGGCTAGCTTTGAAAGAAAAATCGCCAAAGACTCTAAAGATAATCACAAGGCATTCTTTAACTATGTCAAGAACTGGGTGGCAACTCTCAGAGCTGCTCTGAGCTGGTGTAAAATGGCACAAAATACACTGAACCCGCTGACATTGCCAACATCCTGGCGGACAGGTTCAGTGCAAACTTTACCCTCCCTTTCCCCCCAAAAGGGCCAGTGTCTATCCCAGAAGAATGCAGTCCTCCAGACATCACAGATACACAGGTGAAAGCAGCCCTTTTCAAATTAAAAAACACAGCATCAATGGGACCAGATGGTATCCTGGGCTGCATCTTACACGAGCTCTAAAAAGAACTAAACCCTCACATAAACTCACTGTTCCAACTCAGCCTTACCACAGGTTATGTACCCAAAGAATGGCATACAGCAACAGTAATCCCGCTCCACAAAGGTGGCGCCACAACGGATCCTGGGAACTATTGCCCTATAAGCCTGACTAGCCTGGTCTGCAAGGCTATGGAGCGCATCATCATGGATCTCATAAACAAAGACATTGGGAACCTCCAGACTCTGGACCTTACCTAATTCGGCTTTGTTAAAGGCAGATCTTGCCTCTTAAACCTAGTTGACTTTTTTGAAACAGCTACCAAAGCCATAGATGAGGGAAAGGTAGTCCACACAGACTACCTGGACCTCGCAAAGGCCTTCGACACAATACACCACTCTGGCATCATAAATAAGCTTACCAGCTTAAATATCAACCCATATGTCACAAGATGGGTTGCAAACTGGCTCAGGGATAGAACTCACATAGTCAGAGTTGCAGGTGCCATGTCTGACTCTAAACCGGTTACAAGTGGCGTCACACAGGGCTCAGTCCTGGGACCCCTGTTGTTTGGTATTATACTTCTCTGAGGTACAGGCAAGCATGGGAGGACTGTGACTGACCAAGTTCACAGATGATTGCAAAGTGGGAGTCATAACCGACTCTCTGGCTGACACAAGCATCTTCCAGAAGGGTCTTACGGAGATGGATACCTGGTGTCAGAACCATGGCCTCAAGCTAAATGCCAAAAAGGGCATAGTCATCCCCTTTGGGAAAAACAAAGTGCCCACAAACTACCACATAGGAGGTAATCCACTAAGTACAGAAGAAGTAATTAGGCATCTGGGGGCCCAAGTAGATAGTAACCTCTCCTTTGACAATCACATTGCCAAAGTGGTTAGAAAAACCTTCTATATAGCTCACCTAATCACAAAAGGGTTCACATCTAGATCAAGAGAGGTCATTGTGCCCCTCTCCTCATCAGGCCCTTAATTGAGTACAATGCCCCATTTGGGATGTATCTTACCCAACACCTGCATCAGCTGGAGAGACCTTAAAAGTACCTCACCAAGTGGATCATGGGCCTTGAACAGATGCCCTATGCAGCTCAACTAAAGAAACTCTAGCTCTACTCAGTTGCTTACCACCTATTCAGAGGCGATATCTGCCTGACATACAAGGCCATGTCTAACCCGGAATTGATGGACATGCTCCACCTCAAGAAAGCCAAATCCATTAGAGCTACACGCTCCATGGATTTAAACCTCAGCACAACAATAAATAGAACATGCTGGAGGGATAGATTCATATCCCAGAGGCTTCCCTCGCTCTGGAATAGAATACTGGTTCATGTTAGGCAGAGCCCCTTGCTGATCCTCTTCAACAGAAATCTTGATGAGTGGATGGGAAATCGTAAATTTACTCCTGGGAATCACTTCTATGGCCCTGCTGGACAGAGGCTCAGGAATCTAGTCTAAAAGGGTGGTGAAAGCCAACACATTCTGGCTAGGCTTATAAATGCCCTATGGAAGATAGCCTAGTACCTACCTATGAATATCTAGACACAATCCCTTTGTTTATAAGCTGTACAATATACAAGGACTTTCTTACAAGAATGGACACTTTGGTCAAAAGTTAGATCACTGTCCACACAATTTACAAAATTCTGAACAACTGGGTCACCTCTCAGAGACATATTGTCAATGTGGTAGTTCCCTGGGGTAGATGACTTCCCAAAGGATGCAATGATGCATTTTTTGGCATTTAGTTTCTGCCCAAGATTTTGACACCAGTTATTAATTTGGGACAAACCTCCCTGCAGGATAGCCAAGTAATTTGTGGACTCAATGACTGCTGCTAACGTGGAGTCATCTGCAGATTTAGTCAGCAACAGCCCTTTGGTATTGGCTTTTACTCCAAGACAGTAGATGCCAAACAGGAGAGGTCCAAGCAGAACCATTTGAATTCCACTGGTGACTGGTCTCTAATTTCTAAATCCCAAAACAAATATAGACATATCCAGTGGCAGCTGGTGACTTCAAATCAAAGGGGGGGCTACAGGAAACAGCTGAATGGGTGCGGCCAATGGGAAGGGGTGTGACCAACTATAAAGGGGTGGAACTATGCTAAAAAACACAAAAACTGTGACTTTAATTAAATACGCTGCCCTGGGTGCCAAACCGTCATTATGAGAGCCCAATCAAGACAAAATGAATTGCAGAAGAAAAAAAATATTTCAATGCATTGGCTACATGACAGCTTACTTAATACCTAGATGGAAATAAAAAGGTTGTGAGGCATGAAAAAATAAATTACTTTTTAAATACATTACTGGAATGCCAGTCAAAATTGAGTATAAAAAAAGAAGCAACACTTAACTCAAACCACTTCTCCTTGCACTGCAGTTCTAATTATAATTTATATTCACCTTTATAAAAGTACCAAGTAGCATGCTGAAAGTATTAATCTCTGTGATACCCCCACTTGTAAAAATGTTTCTTATCCAAAAAAGACCTGCTGCCTGACAACAACTATCTACTTGTTTCATGGGGAAAACATGATCAAAGTAAAAAGTGAACAGCAAGCAAGAAACACGCTCAAGATACATTGCTTAAAGGATTACTGCATATGTTATGGCCCACGCATGATAAATTAGCATTCTGTTTAGTTTACAGGTAAAGCCTGCAAAGATGACTGCAAGTCTCCAACAAATGTAATGAGCTTCTGAAAATACTGTAATCCTGTCCTTTATTACAAATACTGTCATATGCATTTCAATACCTAAGACTTATACACTACCTAGTTATGTAAATATTCTATGCATGGCAACAACAAAAAGGGTTTCAAGGTTGGTAATTCTTTAACAGTATGCTTATTAAAGCTTAGTTGCATCTTACAGTCTCAGACAAGCTAATCTGACGGTCATTAAAGCATTGCTACTTAAACACAGAGCAATAGGCACTGCAACAACATGCATTTTCTGAATAAGAAGAAGCATAAATCAACAGTATAAAAATATGACATAAAACCATAACATTCTGCAAAATCAAGGACAGATGAAAAGCTACTGTAGTACTTGTGTCTACCTTGGATGGGGGGATAATCTGCACACTTACACTGTATAATTGCTCCTTGCCTTGCTTGGACAAATGCAGAGTCACTATGTGGGGGAGTGGGGTGCAACAAGTATGTCACAATTTGAAGTATCTCTGGCTGATGGTGATAGCCATGACACATTTGTCATACCACTCAGCCTCAGAGCTAGAAATCTGGACAAAAAACCATAAACAGAAGTGGGACAAAGGCCCAAAAATAAGGACAATTTTTAAATATTGCTCTTATAAACTTAGAAAGATAACAGAATAGTAGCTCTTGCATTAGTATAAATTTTCTGAAGGGTATGAAGTCTGAAACTCAAATGTCTGTTATTATTTTCTAACTTCAGTCTTTAATGATTTGCCACTAATTTGCCAGAAAACCACAATTTTATGAAAAACAGACCAAAATGTGATGCAAAAATATAAAATAGCCACACAATGCAGCTGGGATCCTGTCAAAGAAGGGGCACTTTTTTAATATTAATACTGTTAACTTGAGCAGCCGACAAAATAAGAGAATCTACATGCATTTCTAAAATTAAAAGTAATCTATAACTCTGATCATTACAATTATTTATTAATTATAAACTATCCACATTTTTTCCAAATTTGGCATTTTGTGGAGGGATTATTAGGGGGTGAGTAACATTTTGAGCCAAAAATGGGGACAGTTGAGAGGTTTGGATACATCTAATTCTATAAAGCAATTTATTTGTGCATACCTCTCAACCTCTTAATGCAGGAAATCTGGGCAAGGCCAAATATATTGGGGAACCATACAAACAGTACTAAAAATTGCTCTTGTATAAACTTAGACAGTTGACAGAATAACAGGTCTTGCTTTAGCATGTATTTTTCTGAAAAGTATGAAGTCTGAAACTCAATGTCTGTCATTATTTAGTGACTTCATTCCTAAATGATTTGCCAGAAAACCACAGATTTTATGAGGAACAAACCAAAAATAAGAAGCAAAACCCTATTCATTCTGCAAAAATCTGGACAGTTAAGAGGTATAGTTCAGCCAGGGCTGTCTGAGTTTGCCACCCTTCCCCCCTCACAAAATCATGGTCGAATGGGGCCACCCCCTGCAGCTATTCCAATGTCCTATTACTTGGCTATTTCACCCCATTTACCATAAACACTGTAATGTGTACACTGCTTTACTTCTATAATGATTTGGATTTCATTTAAGTTTTATTTTACATTTTACAGCACAAACACTAATAGACTTCTGCTAAACAAAGCAATGTCATCTCACAATGAAAATAGACTTGGCATTAAAACTTTTCTGCCCTTGAAATTCGCATTCATTGAAACCCACATTCAAAGAAAATACATCTGGCTAGTGGCAGATAAAGATTAACTTTGGGCTGTTTTCAAATCATAGGCCCCATTGCACAGGAAACATACATGTGTTCTTTAATACACCTTCCTGATTGTATTAAATTATATTCCTTGTATAATACAGTACAATTGTTAGAGGGCATTTTACATTTATTGTTTTGAACATTTTTCCAGTAAACAATGGAACAAAATGCATGCACCAATAATGAGAAAACTGCCCAGTTCAGAACATTTCCTTCATAAAAGTCTAGTCAAACTTCTACAATCCACCAGTATCAGTAAATATACACAATATCTGAAGAAGTAAAAGTCATCTAAATAATTCCACATTAAAGAGATCTGTAACTAATGAAGAGGTTGTTCTACAAATAAAGTGCCAGTTGCCCTTGTGGAATAAATTGCCTATGTTAGGTTAAAAAATGATAAGCTAGTAATACTGCAATAGGGAATGGGTGGCAAACTGATAACAGGTTCATTATTACTAGGTATCTCCACCAACAAGGACATTCACCCCCTTTAAAAGTACAACACAGTACAGTATCAGCAATGCATCTATATACTGTGGGAGTAGAACCCACAGACTTCCACATCAAAAGCAAGTACATTACATGTTGTGCTATTAACAAATCAAGCAGACTCAGCATAAGCAGCACTAAACCTCTCTTCAAGCTCTCAGCTCCTTGTAAAATCCATTCAACACTCAACTGTATCTCTCAACTTTGAAGCCTAAGAAATATGGAAAAAGCCAAAATTTATTGGGGGGGAGCAAAAGCCCAAAAACAAGAGACACATTTTAAACATTGCTTGTATAATCTTGGAAAATTACTAGAATAAAATGCTGTGTTACCACCATGCATTTCACTGCCAAGTCTTGAACCCAGGACCTTGTGCACTACAGTCAGAGCAACATACCACTATGTCAGATCAGCTCTCATTTAGTTAATTCAGTTTTCACCATAGCTTTCAACCTCTTAGCACAAAAAACCTGGGCAAAGCCAATAATGGGGGAATACAGCCCCATAAATAGGGACACATTTCAAATATTGATCTTATAAACAGAAAATTGCTATAATAAAAGGTTTTGTGTTACCATGTACTTTCTGAAGAATATTAAGTCTGAAATTCAAATGCCTGTCATTATTTAGTAAATTCAAAATCCAACATGAAAACCACAGATTTTATGAGGAACAGAACAGAACAAAAATATGAGACAAAAATTTCACAAGTGGTGTTGGGTAGGGAATTCAAGCTCTTGCTACCTGCTCTCAAGGTACAGGATTTGAGTCTAGCCACCAGGTATATTTAACTGGGACATTACACACACACACACACACACACACACACACACACACACACACACACACACACACACACACACACACACACACACACACACACACACACACACGCGCGCGCGCGTGTGCTCACGTCCTACCTAATGAGTTGCCCCAGAGGTGTCCATTAGCACTAGAAATTCCCACACACCAGTCCTACCTGATGAATCCTGCTTCAAAGCCATCCATCAGCACTAGAAAGCCCCTCCTACCTGCAAAAGCAAGCTGCTACCCAGCCTGCAGATGTTGCAGTCTGATCCTCTTTCAGTCTGTGCAGTTGTAACTGCATAGACTTCTGGGATCTCTGCTATTGCATGCTGTCTTCCTAATCCAAACAGTCTCACCAGCAGTCCAGATTCTGTGCACATGCTCTGGATTTGTTCAACAGCAGTCCGGATATCGGGAATGCCGTGTGCGCATGCGCGAAGTTCTGGGATGTGTTTATTTTTTAAGTTCTGGGGGACTTGCGTTTGTTGTTTTATTTATTTTTCTATTTTTCTTCTGTCATGTTTACAGCTAGGGGGCTGCAGTCCAGTAGCCTAATAGCATGAGCCACCGCTGGACATATTGCTTTCACCCCATAAAATTTCAGGCCTTCATCAGAGTCTACCAAAATCTTAATACACAGCTATTAAATAAAAAAAAAAATAGTCCAACAGCAGTCAATCAAAAGTCATGGTTAATTAGAAGTAATGATTAATTAAATCAGACCATACTTGTCTTAAAGACACATATCCAAGGAATATTCATCTATTTAAAATGCAATACATGTATAATGAATACATTAAGCGTAAAAATATGCAGTCAGTCAATAAATAAACTTCTGTACAATTTTCACTCTAAGTTTTAAAATACTACTAATTGAAAGTAATCATTAATTCCAGGTTTATCTGCTGCATTCAACCTCAGTTGCCAAATTATTTCTTTATATTCTAAAAAACTTTCAAAATCACTCCCCTGTCATTCCATCTTACTATATCTATAACAAAAAAAATGTTTTTTATAGTCACTATATTCCTTAGAATTCCTTTTTAAGGCATTAGTAACCTTTTTTGTTTTTTACATCATTAACATGCTCACAAATACAATGGTTTAATTTTCCAAAGTCTTTTTTTACATAAAATGCCTGCCATGACATACAAGTGGCAAGATATTCTACCATTTTTACATTATAATTATATCACCCTGGACTCACAATCATTCAATCATATCCAGTTACTGTCACATAAGGCCCAACATTAATATATTTACAAAATTTGCACCTACCACATTTAGCCATCTGTGTCTTAATTTTTTGCAGGGATTGTTATCATTCTCCAACCATCCCTTGACATTCTTACCCCTATGATATACCACATGTGGGGCATTGCCCAACTTGTCTTTCATTTCTGGGGTAAATATAATATTCCAAGTTCTCCTAAGAATTGTCACAGTTGTGGGCACATGGAGCATTGTGGTTAACAGAAATAACCATTTTAGCCTTTTTCTCATCCCTTAGAACTGGTTTTGTTTCATAATTTCTCATCACCAACTTGTTAAACCCTTCAAAATCTGGGCAAATTTACACACACACTGTTCTTTAACATCTCTTTCTTAATCCAATTTAACATGCTTAAATCCCTTCTTTTACAAAGAGAAATGTCCAGGTTGCAGTGTGATATCACTCAGATTAAAAATACTAAAGTCCCAATACTTATGTTGAACTGCCTCATAACTTACTAAATCCAATTTGTTCAAATTTCCATGTGATTGGAGCTCTGATTTCTCATCTTTCCTCTGCCCTTTCTTGTCAATCTCCCAGAGGACCTGCTCATTTCTTGATACATCTGGGGTTGCTCCCTCTGATGAGCCAACCTCTCCAACTACCTCAATGGTGGGAAATCTAAAAAATCATCTTCAGGGGTGCCTTGTTCTCCCAAAACCTTCACTACCTGAGTTGTGAATTATTAGTCACAGTTTGATCCTCACATGAAACACGTGGTTTAAGAGCACTTGGTAATGGGTACGCACACTTTTCAGCATATTCCCAAGAGTCCTTACTAATTTCCACAGTTTCCAATTCTGACTGCATTTAACTAGAATGGCCAAATCAATAAACATTTTATTATGCTTCAAAATGTAAGAAGTAAACAAAAGATCATTGACAATATTATTATTCAAGACTTTGGTGTTACTGTCAAGTTTAAATAAAGTATGTTCATTGTCCTGGATCAAAATTTTCAGAATTTCCACACCCATACAATCAAATAGTTCCAGTAATTTGTTCTGCATTAACGAACCGGTTTCCATGCCAACTAAATATTTCCAAACCCAGAGGCCTCTGGGAATTTGATTTAAAAAATAGATTTTGCTAAAAACAAATTGTTTATTTTCAAGATCTTGTATTTCATAAGAAGTCGCTCGTGGTTTGCAATTGTACAACCAAAGATCCCGTTTCTAGGTTCATCTACCGGTAGTGTTAGTTCAAAATCAGGGGAATATAAAAACTGAGATATATGAACAACAAGCAAGAATTGATAGGAAAAACACATATTCAAATTCCTTCTTGCACTTTTCAAGCTGCCACCCGTATTATCAGAAGCGGTCAGTTATTAAGGGCCAGTTAGTGAAAGCTGCATGTATTGTGATTCAGGAGGTGGATTTTGGTGATGAGTGCCAGTTGTTGAAAAGTATGTTTTTGCACCATGGGTACCCTACAACTATGATAGATGACTTGACAGATGAGGTCAAATATAAAAGGTTGAACAGCACGTACAAACCTATTCTGAGTATTAAACATATGCAGATGCAACAGGTAATAAAGTCTGAAGTAATAATGTCCAATAATATGGATTATACTTCTGTTACATCTGTAACTCTAGACCAAGGTTTATTATTACATATAATATGCATAGTTGTACCTGTATAGACATTATTCGGAAAAATTGGGGGTTTTTTAAACGTAACCCCAGTATTTATACTAAAATGGGTGATAACCCCAGTTTTACTTTTAGAAAGGGCAAAAATTTGAAATCACTCTTTGAACAACAATGTCACACTTATCCAAAAACAGTAGGGATGTATAAATGCCAAGGGTGCAACTTTTGCAAGTATGTAGTAGAGGCTAATTGGTTTACTGTGCAGGGCATTCAATATAAATTAAAATGCAGGGCTAACTGTAATTCAAAAATGGTTGTTTATTTAGCCGAGTGCCAAAGATGTCCTGCTTTTTATGTGGGTAAAACGGAGCGGAGACTCCATGAAAGAATGTACGAGCACCAATATGCCATCAGTAGGAAAAAGCAAGACAATGCATTGGCTAAACACATTCTTGGTCATACAGAACATAGTTTTAAATTTTTAGTTATTGACCAAATTTTTCATTATATAAGGGGAGGTCCTTCACCCTTACAACTGGAGGAATTAGAGTTAGCTTGGCAGATTAGACTTAATGCCTATAATTTTCCAGGCTTGAACGAAACCTGTTCTTTAAGCAGTATTTTGAAACTGAGAAGCTTAAAGAGGTGATGCTGAGTTGATTTATTACCAGCCCAGCATTTATAAATGAATTTAAGTGTATTTAAACACTGTAGGTTATACGTGAGTTTTATTTTTATTTTATCTTATTTATATATTTCTTTTGTTGGTTTTATTTTATGATGTTAGACTTTTAACACTTAGTGAATGTTTTTTGTGACAGTAAAACATTTAGTTACTCATTGTGTCTTTAAGAAGGTGGATAAGTAGGTTTGCTTTAACTGGATTGGCTAATTAATTAAATCTGAATTTACTTACACGTGTTATTGAATGTTAACATTTTGTCTGAAGAAGTTTGCACATAGTGCAAACGAAAAGCGCTTCATTAAATTTTTCATTCATAGCTTCATTTGGTTCATCACTCTGACTACTGCAGTACCTGTTTTTTGAATTTGTTGTTGTTTGTGCTTTCTTGGTTAATATATGAACAACTTCACTACCAGACCAATTGTTATCCAAGGATTTCAATGGTAAACCCAAGCCACTGTGTTGTGTCTATCTAAAAATAAGAGGAAAGCTACTGTAAAAGTAGCAAAAAGGGAATTCGCCAAAGCTGAAAACAACAAAATAACTCCAGTCTTCACTTCAAGAGTTTTAATAGAATAAAATAAATGCAGGATCCAAGTGAGCACTTTCACGTTCAAAAAACGTTTCATCAGACTTCAACAACAGCAAAGCACTATACTGCAATTTATATAGTAACAACAATTAACATTCTTAAAAATCATTCAATTATGGTATCCAATTAAAATTTAAAATCTAAAATTTTAGAATTTAAAAATATACTACTGTATTTAAACAATAAAACAATGAAATATGACAATAACTCACTTCTTATATTCCAAATAAAGTGACTCATATATCATTCATAATAATATAAGCGACAATATATTTATCATGCCACAAAAAATATATACATATTTATATTTAGATGAATTTAACGCTTATAAGGTCTCGCTGCCAAAAAAGGTTTTAGTGAGACCTTCTCATTCAATCCATATTTTTTGTGTGCTTGTAACCTCAAAATCCATCTACATTCTATCTCTTCAGTGTGATTTTTTTATATTACCAAGCCTATTTGTTTTTTTCACCATTTCCAAAACTCTAAATTTGAAGGTGTGTGTCAGCCCGTTATCAATTACATGTTGTGCCAAAGCATTGCTTGTATTTTCTTTATTTATGGCATACACATGTTCCCTAATGCGTTCACGTAAAGTCCTATTCATTTTTCCCCACATAAAACAATTTACATAACTGACACTGTGCTAAATAAACTAGATCCCTAGATTTGCAATCAGCATAAAACTTAAAAATATATTCACGGCCAGTCACTGGATGTGTAAATTTATCATCATTTGTTATGTGAATACATTGATTACAAGTTCTACATGCGTGAGTTCCTGATCTCTGAGAAGAAATGGTCCCTTCATTATTACTTTCATAACATAAAAGTCTTTTCAGTGACTTCATATCCCTGTAGGTTATATTGGGTCTTTGATCAACCAAATCCTTTATTTTCTCATCAATAGTCAGGAGTCTCCAATTTTTATCAATGACTTCTTTGATCTGCGTGTTTCTATTGGTAAAAGGAATAACCAACCTATTCTTGTTCTGTATCCTAGAACTATCTTTGTCAAATGTAGTGACTGGCTGCCTGTGAAAAAACGGTTTACCCTTATTTATTCTATGTTTATTACAATAAGCTAGGGTATCCTTAATCTCTATGTTATTATATCCCCTGTCAAGAAAATTCTGGGTTAGAACATTTTGCTGTTGTTCATATTCATCTTCCTGGGTGGTCAACCTTGACGCCCTATATGCCTGACTTTTCAATATATTGGGATAAATATGTCTGGGATACATGCTGTTGTGGTGTAACAAATTATTCTTCCAGCAAGACTTCCTAAACATAACAGTTTCCACACCACTGACCCCCTTATTAAGCCTAACATCCAAAAAATCAATGGTATTGTATGAATGTATGCATTCAAAACTCAAAAAATCTGTGGTACCATTTATGTAGGTGACAAAATCATTCAACTGTTCTACAGTGCCATTCCAAACAATAAATACATCATCTACAAAACGTCCATAATACGTAATATAGTCAAAAAATAGTTAAAATGTTGTTTGGTGATGATGTATGTAGTACCAATGCCAATGCTGATATGAATGTATTTAGGAAACCCTCAACATTTGTACCACAGTTACATCCATTGCTTGAAGCATTTGAGAGTGCATGTGAGAGGGATTTATTGGATTTATATAAAAGAGAGAATGTAAAATCTGATTTTTACAATATGACAAAAAATGAAAAAGAAGCTATTCTAAGTTTGCAAAGAAATAATAACATTATAATACGACAAGCAGACAAAGGTGGGGCAGTCGTGGTGATGGACCATGATACTTATAGACATAAGATAGATCAATTACTGTCTGATGACTTGACTTACCTCCACTTGAATGGCCTTTTATTAAATAAGATCATAAGAGACGTGCACAGTCACCTATATGATCTTTTGCTGTGCAATGTGATAGATGCAGATTTGTATAAATATTTTTTAGTGGAGAAGCCCTTAGTTCCTACTTTTAGGGGCCTCCCGAAAATTCATAAGGATATGTGTAATCCGCCGCTGAGACCCATTGTCTCTGGAATTGGATGGCTCATGGAGCCCATGTCGATTTTTTTGGATAAACAGTTTACACCGATTGTGGATGAGACTCCTTCAGTTATAAAAGATACTCAGCACTTCCTTGAAAATCTTGCCGATTGTAATATGTCTAAGTTAATCACAGAAAGTGACATCTTGGTAACATTAGACGTTAAATCCTTATTTACTTCTATACCCAACAATATTGGGATGGATTATGTAAGGTTGTTACTTATAGATAAAGATATCCCCAACGGTCAAATTATAAAATGGATGTTGATTTTAGATATGGTATTGAGCAATAATGTCCTATTATATGACAATACTTATTATTTGCAGCAGAAAGGGGTAGCGATGGGTACCCCTTGTGCTAACTCATATGCTAACCTGGTGTTGGCATATTGGGAAAGCACTTATGTTCTGGGCAACATGTTATTTCACGACTATATTAAGTATTATGGACGTTTTGTAGATGATGTATTTATTGTTTGGAATGGCACTGTAGAACAGTTGAATGATTTTGTCACCTACATAAATGGTACCACGGATTTTTTGAGTTTTGAATGCATACATTCATACAATACCATTGATTTTTTGGATGTTAGGCTTAATAAGGGGGTCAGTGGTGTGGAAACTGTTATGTTTAGGAAGTCTTGCTGGAAGAATAATTTGTTACACCACAACAGCATGCATCCCAGACATATTTATCCCAATATATTGAAAAGTCAGGCATATAGGGCATCGAGGTTGACCACCCAGGAGGATGAATATGAATAACAGCAAAATGTTCTAACCCAGAATTTTCTTGACAGGGGATATAATAACATAGAGATTAAGGATACCCTAGCTTATTGTAATAAACATAGAATAAATAAGGGTAAACCGTTTTTTCACAGGCGGCCAGTCACTACATTTGACAAAGATAGTTCTAGGATACAGAACAAGAATAGGTTGGTTATTCCTTTTACCAATAGAAACACGCAGATCAAAGAAGTCATTGATCAAAATTGGAGACTCCTGACTATTGATGAGAAAATAAAGGATTTGGTTGATCAAAGACCCAATATAACATACAGGGATATGAAGTCACTAAAAAGACTTTTATGTTATGAAAGTAATAATGAAGGGACCATTTCTTCTCAGAGATCAGGAACTCACGCATGTAGAACTTGTAATCAATGTATTCACATAACAAATGATGATAAATTTACACATCCAGTGACTGGACGTGAATATATTTTTAAGTTTTATGCTGATTGCAAATCTAGGGATCTAGTTTATTTAGCACAGTGTCAGTTACGTAAATTGTTTTATGTGGGAAAAACGAATAGGACTTTTACGTGAACGCATTAGGGAACATTTGTATGCCATAAATAAAGAAAATACAAGCAATGCTTTAGCACAACATGTAATTGATAACGGGCTGACACACACCTTCAAATTTAGAGTTTTGGAAATGGTGAAAAAAACAAATAGGCTTGGTAATATAAAAAAATCACACTGAAGAGATAGAATGTAGATAGATTTTGAGGTTACAAGCACACAAAGCATATGGATTGAATGAGAAGGTCTCACTAAAACCTTTTTTGGAAGCGAGACCTTATAAGCATTAAATTCATCTAAATATAAATATGTATATATTTTTTGTGGCATGATAAATATATTGTCGCTTATATTATTATGAATGATATATGAGTCACTTTATTTGGAATAAAAGAAGTGAGTTATTGTCATATTTCATTGTTTTATTGTTTAAATACAGTAGTATATTTTTAAATTCTAAAATTTTAGATTTTAAATTTTAATTGGATACCATAATTGAATGATTTTTAAGAATGTTAATTGTTGTTACTATATAAATTGCAGTATAGTGCTATGCTGTTGTTGAAGTCTGATGAAACGTTTTTTGAACGTGAAAGCGCTCACTTGGATCCTGCATTTATTTTATTCTATTAAAACTCTTGAAGTGAAGACTGGAGTTATTTTGTTGTTTTCAGCTTTGGTGAATTCCCTTTTTGTTGCTTTTTTGGATATCATTTTTATTAAGGGATACTTTACTCAGCGTACTGTGTGTTTTTTCTCCACCTACTGTAAAAGTAGAGTTAAATCACCCAGTAACAAATCTATATGTCGAGTTGCAAGACATCTCATCGCAGGTACCATACTTTATATCCTTATTTGCAAATTATTTAGCATCTGAGATACTTCTTTGAAGGAAAATTGTTGCTTTTTATTATTTAACCCTGAAAGTCCCTCTTGTGCAATATTTGGTTTCCCTTAATAAGATTGATATAGCCAATATCCTATATTTGATTTCAGTGCTACACTCTTACATCTAAAGATTATGTGCACTAATTTTGCATACTGTTAATGTAGCATGAATTAAAGTCTTTTTCTCTTCAATTAATGTTATCTGAAAGTTTCACACCAGAAGGTTTCTTCTGATCAATATTTGTTTATGTATTACATTGTCACTAAAACTGTGAACTTATTTCATTCCCTGGCAAGAGAATAATGACAAAATATGAGGGCTATTTAGATTGTTGCTTCATATTTCTAATTACAGAAAATTGTACTTAGCGGCTCCTCTACAGGTTTCTTCTAAATCTATCATTGGAGATTCATACAGGTGCATCATCTATTATCATACAATGTGCTGTACCTTTTAGAGCCTTGTGTGCATTTCTTATTTTTGATAAAAATATTCTGTTCTTCATACATTCTTTTTCACTGATTACTTGTTTCTGTTATTTAAATAAAAGCTATCAGCATCACAATTTACCAGATGGTTTAATTACAAACAATTGTATTAGGTGGTACATCAATGTTCAGTAATATAATTAAAAGTTAAGAGAACTAATTCTGCAATCATTCTTATACATTACTCAGAAAGATATTCAACAGCTGTTTTTTCATAGCCTAGAAAGGAATACCACCACTATCTTCAAGGCAATGACCCCCATTGGATGATTATATTATGAGAATCGTCTAGTAGTCATCATACAGGCCATTTGTGCTATGAGCTCTTTTTTGAAAGGCAGTACATAGAAAACTGCAGAAAGAAGTCTGTGTATAAAACCATAATTATTTGCTTTTCAAAGCACTAGGAAATAAACATTTATGTTTCTAACCACTGTGAATTAACATTTGACCATCTCCACCACATATGTATTCAGTTCCCAGCAATTACAGAAACACAAGCACATAAATGAAGCTATACATTGAGTACCTTTTTTAACATCTTTATTAAATGTTTATGTTGTACACAGCGACACAGGTACATATACAATAATATAAAACAACCCAGAGCAAACACTTTTTTCATTTATATGTATTATACATATAATTGTTTAACCATCATTCACTCTAACATCACATTGCTCAATTTCTGCCTTCCCTTAAACTTTCCTCTTTCTCCTGAACATTATCCTGCATGCACTGTTTCCAAAAATTCCATTTATTTGTATCTAATTTGCCTTTTCTCAACATCCCATCACCAATTCTTTTATCTACTTTACAACATTCAGTACTTGTGGGATTCAATATGTCCAATATAAAACATTGATTTGAAGGGTCTATATTACCTCAAATACCTAAAAATCGATCTGGTAATATTGAAATCCAAAAACTGCAAACAGCTGATTTCACCCAGGGAAAGAATCTCCTTGGCCATTTTGCAGATTATGCCTTTTTGTTCAATGTAGAGTGATCTTGGAGTTGATATATTTAGTTGGGGGGGTGTGGGGGGAACAGCCCCCCACTTGATTTGGGTTTAAACGTTTTTTTTTTCATATGGCCAAGGGAATTCTTTCCCTGTGTGAAATCGGCCATTTGCAGTTTTTGGATTTTGATAGTACCAGATCAATCTTTATGCATTTGAGTAACTAAAGTTTTGATCTGGTAATACAGACCTGATTTGAATAGCTTGGTTTCTTGGAGAACTAAGATGTTTAAGTTTGTTCTATATTTTTGAACATTCCATATAGTTATACATATAACTCTTTATGCAAGAGCTTAGTTGGTAATACTGATACCAAACAAATCAACAACATTGTAAACATCTGGAATTTTTTTTTGAGACCCGGTCTTGCACATTCCTCAACTTCTTGATAATAAGTAATTTTTATTTTACTGTCATTTGTCCTAACAGAAGTTTCAGTTTGTAGTCATCTGCAAGTAGAGGTAAAGTAAAATAACAAATGGTCTCTTCTTGTGATTGCTACATTATTATCATGTTAGTTGCATTTGTGAAAGATAATGCTTTTTCTATTACTAGCTAAGTGGCTAGAACTCCCTTGCCTTACCAATCCTAAATTCTCCCTTCCTCACTATGTTAGATCTTTTCTTTTTGGCATGCTTCACCTACAGTGCCTTTAGCCAGTGCTGTAGTGCTTAGCTGTCTTGAGATGAATCCTTCCGCTTGGCAATCTGTTTCTTCCCTTAATAACTGAACTGTTTGTTTCCTAACTATTGAACTCTTTTGACTTTGAAGATGTCTCTTTGTATTTAGGGATTGACTCTATATTTAATATAGCTTAGAATGTTATCCATGCAAATCTGCTAAGCTTTTATGTTGCAAGCAGTACAGACTTTATGGCACCACCACCTACTTTCTCTATGCCCTACGTTATCTTCTCACTTCCCCCACTTGGCTTGTTGTTGTTCTTTTCTGGGCTCTGGATTTTAAGGAGTTTTTTCATTGGATGCTTTTTCATTGGACAAAACTTGTTTGATTATTTCATTTTTAAAAACAATGATTAGTACTCTTTGTGTTTTATTGTCAACTCCAAATGCAGCAGCACAGAAATAGAGACATGCCCACCCCATGGCATTTAGGTTCTACTTTTTACTATGTGCATTGCATTACTTCTTTAAATGTTGGAAGTATGTATTTCAGTTTTACTTATACTGAAGAGGCCCAATTACTGAACACAACATATCACAAGAAAACTTTGGTTTGTGATTGCACTGTCTGAGCTAATTGAATACATTAAAGCTTCTTATCTCATGATTCTAGAATTCTGCTGAAAACATGCATTTACAACATGCATGGAGAGCTCAGAAATATCTCTCTGCATATCCCTCAGGGTTTTGTAGACCAGGTTTTTTACTCCCATATTGACCTATCACCATGTTGTATCTGTTATATCTGTTCAGCTTAAAGGTCATGATGGCCTTTGAAGCATCGAAGATCTTGCACCTGAAAGATAGCTCACAACCTTTTTTATTTAGTCTGTTGGGAGAGTAATGTCTGTGTGCCTGATTATTAGTCACTAATCACCAGTACATTTTCATTAGTAGAGTATTTATGTGTACTGTGTTTTGGCTGAGTTCCTTTCCTGGTGATTCAGAGCTATGAAAATGGTAGTGTGTGTTATGGTGGTTGATTTCTGATGAGTCTTTGACTTCTTTGATCTTGGAGTTTTAGGCAATTACTTTTTTTGCAGCCTCAGTGCATGATTATTTGCCAGACATTTATGTGGAGTGATGTGAAGGTATGTGGTACTCACAAGACTGTGTTAGTTAATGTGTCTTTAGCTAACAATTCCAAAACATGTCATGATGCATTATAGAACTATGGATGATTAAGGAAATTCATAAGGTGTGATAAGGCTGAATGAGTTTATGCTAACTTGAAATCTAAGATGCTGTGTTCTTCTCTTCATACAAGCAACTATGTTTCACTAAATAAACCTAGAAGCAATTTAGTTCTAGCATGTACACTCCTAAATGGGCATTTGCTAGACAACACAAGACTGCCTCTTTATAATAAAGTGTTAAATAAACACATCTGTTAGATGAAATTCTGATTTATCAGAACGGCCTTTTGAACATCTACTTTTAAGACAGCTTTTTCTAATTTGTTATTAATATTCATAACTGACATCTAAAACTGCTGAACAAACTGGAGGTGTAGTACTGAAATGCCAAGGAAAACTGAATTGTTATATACCAATAACCATATTTTTTCAATATTCATTATTTAAAATCAATATTCAGTAGCAAGATTAACTGGTATTAGTTATGTTGACATTTCAGGGTCTTTAGGAAGTAACACAAAACCCTGAGAGATATGCAGAGATAGATTTCTGAGCTCTCCATACATATCAGAAAGGAAGGAAAGGCTCTGCTATTAAAGCAGAATCCGAAAATGATACCAAGATATAAAGGCATTATGACTGGTTTCGACAATTGGCTGAATAAATTATGTCATTTGAGGGGGATCCAGTATGTGTTGTCTTGGGATTAATTGCTGCACAGCCCTACTTCTTTGCCAAGGGCAACTTGTACCTCACATTTCAAGGCTTCTGCATACTCGTGAAAACCTTTGTGCCCTCTTAGTTCCTTTTTTATTTATTTATTTATTTTACATTTGTTAACCGGGTTAGTCCAGCTGAGCATTAGCTTGTTTTCAATGTCCAACTAATGAATCCCTCTAACTAAAAGCAGAACAAATCAAGCACCAGACAATATCAAGGTAGTGCTGCTTAATGTTAAGAGTCTAAATAACAAATTGCCTGACCTCAAGGCCTTCTTGAATTTGGAGCACAGTCATGAATGTATTATTACTGAAACATAGTTTAAAGTTCAGAAGGCACACCATACCAGAAGTCTACACTTACCGTGCCTTTCGACATAATGGAAACTGAGATGGAGTATCTATATTTGTTTAAGACCATATTACCTCGAGACAGATTCCTAGAGATCCATAATATAAACTTATTGAGATACAAATCACACTAAATAAAACCAACTATCAGATCAGAGCAGGTTACAGGACATCCTCAATGCTTCCTGTAAACCACGTCTGTGAAAATCTGTACAGTTGAGAGGTTTGGTTGAGTGGTATGGTTGAGAGGTAAGTAAACGTAATGGCAACCTTACTAACTTTTTAAATATTGCTCTTATAAACTTAGAATCTATCCAGATTTATTGTGCGAGAGGCTGAATGGTATGCTTGAGAGGTACGCATACCTCTTTGCTGCTGCTGCTGCCACTGCCAGGGATCACTAAAAAACATGCAGAAAACCAAAAAACGCTGCTATGACATAAACACAACTGGATATTGAAAAAGCTTTACTGTTAATAATCAGATTTAATGATTTTGGAGAATCATGGAAGAATTTATTTCAGGGAAATTTGCCAATATTTTCCTTCTTCAGGGTAACAGCTTACAAGCATTGACACAATCTCTGAACCAACTGTGCTTTCTCAAGATCTTCATTTCTTTTTTCATAGACTGTACACAATGAAAGTTTCTTGGAAATTACCACAGAAAACTGTCACAGATCAGACACTCCTAGAAAGTAACGCACAAAATGAGACACAATGATAATTGGCCGAATTCCTTCCTATCAAAAATGGACTGTTTAACTAAGATGGTATTATCTCTAAGCTCTTTAAAAGGTGATGTTGCCAAAATGAAAATAAATACATATTGTACAGAGTGACATTAAAAATAGCTTGCAAGAATCTCAAATTATACTAGACTCTGATATCACTAATTTATCCTCTCAAATGCAACAACTTTTTAAAGATCTCTCAAACTAAAAAAAAATCAATGGAAGACATAAAAGAAAAACTGGCAAATTTAGAAATGAGAGTCTGAAAGATAACATGCATTTTCTTGGTATCCAAGAATTTAGGTGACACAAAACCTCTTTTATCGACTATTAAGCAGGTGTTTAGGCTTTAGGAGGTAAGACAAATATAAATACTCTGGTACTGATCAAACCTGACATAATTCATCATAAAGGTCCACCTAAACAAGAATATAGTTACCTGATTATTGTAATGGTCTTATCAATGATTAACAGAAATCAAATCTGTTCAGCTGCCTTAAATGCCAAAACTTTTTATTTTAATCAATATCCAGTAAATATCTTCTAAGATATACATGTGGAAATCACAGAGAAAAGGCAAAATTTTACTAAAATTTGCAGGCAACTTTGACTAAGGATTCCCAACAAAATTCATTTTCCCACAGCTCTTAGGATTAATTAGCAAGGATTGTCACTATCACTTAATATACTGGAGGAGGCAATAAAGGAAGTGAATGTACTGAATGTTCTGCCATGACCTTGGCAGACAGGGAAGAGCCTTCAGCTTGATGCAAAATTTTTAAAATTTTTATGGGTGGGGATTAAGGGTATCTCTCATGTTGGTTATTCTGAGTTACATCTTATTAAAACAAATTTATGATATCAGTTAACAAAAATGGTTTAAACCATTATGTATGTGTGTGTGTGTGTGTGTGTGTGTGTGTGTGTGTGTATATATACACACACACACACACACACATATATATATATATATATATATATATTTATACACACATGCATATACATGTGTTTTTATATATATATATATATATATATATATATATATATATATATATATATATATATATATATATATATATATATATATATATATATATATGTGTGTGTGTGTGTGTGTGTAAGTACAAGACATTAATAGAAGTAAAATGGTTTAAACATTTATTAATTCCCATGAAAATAAAGCAAAAGGAGATCTGTTGCTATTGTCCTTTTATCAGACATTTTTAAGTTCTTGAAATTTATAAGGTTAAAATTCTATGTTTAAAACTTGTGTTATTCCTTTATATTCACTATAGGATTTGTTTATGCTTCTTTTTTCTCACTATTCTGACTTAGACATAGAAGAAGGGAATTCTTTAATAAACTCTAACCTTTTAATATTAGCTAGAGATTTTAATCTGGATTTGTCATGAAATAAGTCCAATTTTAGAAGGAACACCTTAAAGCTTTTTCTAAAAGACATCATCAATTTTAGATTTAAGCACTATAAGTTCCCTTACCAAGAAGGATTTACACATCTTGACTTTAGGTTCAAAATTCTTCAAGAATTAACACTTTCTGGATTACTGGTATAGTGGTTGAAAATATAACTACTATTAAGCTATTTCATAGGATCAGAGGAAGTCACTAGGCTATTGGCCCTGAGTCCCTTATAAGCCTAGCTAAGAGTTTAGCCTATTTTTAGACAAGTCAGCACTTGATGCCCCTGTCCAGCAGGGAAATAGGTGGAATCCCACGGATGTGTTTTCTGTTTCCCATCCAGTTATCCAGGTTGTGCTTAAAAAGGGGTAAGAAGGTACTCTGCTTGACGTGGAGAGGGATTGTATTCCACAGACGGGGGAGTCTCTGGGACACAAATATTTCCCACCAACAAGTCCTGTTGATGTCACAGACCAGGTTGAGGCTGTGCCTGCAGGTTACTCAAGCAGAACTAAACTTGCGAATATGCAGCAGTCCCATCAAGGCGGGGTCTGAGATCACCTTCTATGCCAGAAAGAGGTCATCTCTGAGGAGTCTGTATGAAACTGAGTAGAGGGATAGGGCTTTTAGCCTATCTGTGTATGGTAAATTTGTGAGGCCCTGGATTCTCCTGGTGAGGAACCTCAGTGGTCTCTCCAGCTGCTACATGTGGTTTGCAAGGTACATGCTAGATAGGGAGTTGTACTAAATAATTAGCATTATAAGGTAAGAATACAGGGATGTCATGACCTCGTTGTCCCTGGATGAGATACCCTTATTTATGAGGTGTGCCATGTAGAAAGTTTCCTGTACAACAGAAGCAATATGGTGGTCAAAAGTCAGGTTATCAACCTGGGTGCTCAAATCTCTCATGACTGATTGCGTGGTTAGGATGTTGTTATTAATCTGATAATTTGTGGGGATGTCACCCTTCCCAAAGGAGATGATGATGCATTTTTTGGTATTCAGCTTGAGGCCATGTTTCTGGCACCAGTCAATTGTTTGGGTGAGACCTTCTTGGAGGATGTCCACATCCCTAGAAGAATAGATGACAACACTCATCTTGCAGTCATCTGCAAACTTGGTCATTCATAGTCCACTGGTTTTGGCCTGTACTTCAAAATGTGTATCCCAAATAAGCCCCAGGACCAAACCTTGGGGTACACCACTCATTATGGGTCTACTGCTTGAGGTGGCTTCCCCTATTTTGGCTAGGTGGGTTCTATCAATGAGTCAGTTAGATACCCATCTGGTAACATATGGAAGGATGCCTAGCTGAGAGAGTTTATCTATTATGCCTGAGTGGGGAATAGTGTCTAAAACTTTGGCCAGGTCAAGGTAGGCATTGTGCACTGTCTTCCCCTTGTCCATGGCTTTGGTGACTGTCTCAAAGAAGTCAACTAAATTTAACAGACATGACCTCACCTTTATGAAGCCAGACTGTGTGGGAGTGAGTGTTTGGAGGTTGCCGATGTCCTTGTTAATGAGGTCTGTGATAATCCGTTCCATGACCTTACAATTCAAGTCAAATTTATACTTAAAAAAGACTTTCTTCTATATTAATAATTAAATATATTCATTATATGATCAAGATATTAAAAAACATTATGTCTTTGTTCTGGGGTAAAAATGAAAACAGGCATTTCCAACTATGCAACTTTATAGGCATCAAAGTAAGAATCTTGTTTTAACTAACGTGAGAAAGAATTAAAAAAACCCCACAAAAATGCGAGATACTAACTCAATAGTTAGAAGTACTTGAGAAATTAAATATATTAGGTCAGGAATTCTATTGCAATTGGCAACTTTAATGAAACAATTTGGGAATAAAATGTCTCTAGTAATCATAAAGAAAATACTTTATGTTAGAAACACATTGGTCTTATTTCAAATGCTTATTCAAGGATAATAAAATCTACCTATAGTAAGAAGCTTAATTATTAGATTCTAAATTTGATAAAAAAAGATATTATTCATTTAACTCACTACTATAAAAATTTTCTCTGCACTATCAATATAACATGAAAACAGGAATCTATTTGTAAAATGATATTATTTTCAACTACATACATTTTGCTATGATATTACAATATTAAAATAAAATATAAAAATCTTTTCCTGATAAAAAGGTCTCAAGGCTTGACTCTTTACCTCCAGAATTTTATAAGTATTTTGCAGATGGTCTATCACCAAAAATGTATAAATGAATTATCTATCTTTTTGATTCCATACATGTACCTGACTCTGCTTTTTACTTGGCCAATTTAATTATAATATGCAAACCCAATACTATAGCAAAAGTATATAATCAAATCTTACTGATAGAAATGTTTCCTTTATTGTACAACAATCAATTTACTTTTACTGCAGGAAAGAAAATATCCACTCAGTTTTTGCTTTTATACTCACTCACCAATGCAGATAGTATGTCAGCCATTGAAACACAAATACGCACATTTTTTCATCTTTCTGCAAATTTTTAAATATGCAAAGACTCATAGAAGATTTTCTTGCCACCAAGAAAAAACTGAAGCCTCCTGAACAAGTGTTACTGACACTATATGTCTAGGTTGTACATTTTCCATGATTTTAAAAGTTTGTGAAAATTCAGAGAAAAAAATCAATTTCTTGATTGTTATTCAAGCACTACCTGTGCAAATTCTACCTCCACCATGATTCTGTAATTTTTATTAGATCACCCCCTCCCACAAGGGGTGGCTCATGCTGTTGGGCTGTAGGACTGCAGCCCCCCAGCTGTAAACAAGACAAAAAAATAGAAAAATAAATAAAACAACAAACGCAAGTCCCCCAGAACTTAAATAAAACAATAAATGCAAGTCCCAGAACTTCACGCATGTGCACACAGCATTTTCGATATCCGGACTGCTGCTGAATAAGTCCAGAGCATGAGCACAGAATCCAGACTGCTGGTGAGACAGTCCAGATTAGGAAGACAACATGCAACAGCAGAGATCCCAGAAGTCTATGCAGTTACAACTGCATAGACTGAAATGGGATTAGATTGCAACGTCTGCAGGTTGGGTAGCAGCTTGCTTTCACAGGTAGGATGGGCTTTCTAGTGCTGATGGACGGCTTTGAAGCTGGACTGGGACAACTCATCAGGTAGGACTGGTGTGTGGGGTTTTCTAGTGCTAATGGATGCCTTTGAAGCAGGACTTGGGCAACTCATCAGGTAGGACGCTCGCTCGTGTGTGTGTGTGTGTGTGTGTGTGTGTGTGTGTGTGTGTGTGTGTGTGTGTGTGTGGGTGTGTGTGTAAAATGCCCCAGTTAAATATACCTGGTGGCTAGACTCAAACCCTACCTTGAGAGCAGGTAGCAAAAGTTTGAATTCCCAACCCACCACCACTTGTGAAATTTTTGCTTCATATTTTTGTTCTGCTCTGTTCCTCATAACATTTGTGGTTTTCCTGTTGGATTTTGAATTTACTAAATAATGACAGGCATTTGAATTTCAGACTTAATATTCTTCAGTAAGTACATGGTGCAATTTTCTGTTTATAAGATCAATCCCTATTTTTGTCCCTATTTTTGGGGCTGTATTTCCCCATTATTGGCTTTGTCCAGGTTTTTTAACTTAAGAGGTTGAAAGCTATGGTGAGAACTGAATTCACTGAATATGTTTGAGGGCTGTATTCCTCCATTATTGGCTTTCTCTAGGAGTTTTATGCTAAGAAGTTGAGAGCTATGGTGAGAACTGAATTCACAAAATGATAGCTGATTTGGCAAAGTGGCATGTTGCTCTGACTACAGTGCACAGGTTCCTGGGTTCAAGACTTGGCAGGGAAATGCATGGTGGTAACACAACATTTTATTCTAGTAACTTTCCAAGATTATACAAGCAATGTTTAAAATGTGTCTCTAGTTTTAGGGCTTTTGCCCCCCCCCCCAATAAATTTTGGCTTTTTCCAGATTTCTTGTGCTTCAAAGTTGAGAAATACAGTTGAGTGTTGAGTGGATTTTACAAGGATCTGAGAGCTTGAAGAGAGGTTTAGTGCTGCTTATGCTAAGTCTGCTTGCATTGTTAATAGCACAACAGGTAGTGCACTTACTTTTGATGTGGAAGGGTGTGGGTTCTACTCCCACAGTATATAGATGCATTGCTGATACTGCACTACATTGTACTTTTAATGGGGGTGGATGCTGCAGTCCTGAGAATGTCCTCTTTGGCAGAGATACCTGGTAATGATGAACCTGTTATCAGTTTGCCATCCATTCCCTATTGCAGTATTACTAGCTCATCATTTTTTTAATGTAACATAGGCAATTTATTCCTCAAGGGCGATAGGTACTTTATTTGTAGATGAAACAATGAGATATACATTTGTTTGCTAGCAGCAACCTCTTCATTAGTTAGAGATCTCTTCAATGCGGAATTATTTAGATGAATTTTACTTCTGCAGATATTGTGTATATTTACTGATAATGGTGGATTGTAGAAGTTTGAGTAGACTTTTATGAAGGAAATGTTCTGAACTGGACAGTTTTGTCATTATTGGTGCATGCAGTTTGCTTCATTGTTTACTGGAAAAATGTTCAAAACAATACATTTAAAATGCCTTCTAACAACTGTACTGTATTTACAAGGAATATAATTTAATACAATCAGGAAGGTGTATCAAAGAACACATGTATGTTTCCTGTGCAAGGGCCTATGATTTGAAAACAGCCAAAGTTAATCTTTATCTGCCACTGGCAAGATGCATTTTCTTTGAATGTGGGTTTCAATGCTGTTTCAGTGAATGTGAGTTTCAAGGGCAGAGAAGTTTTAATGCTATGTCTATTTTCATTGTGAGTCTGCATTGCTTTGTTTAGGATATGTCTATTAGTGTTTGTACTGTAAAATGTAAAATAAAACTTTTAAATTAAATCCAAATCATTGTAGAAGTAAAGCAGTGTGCACATTACAGTCTTTATGGTAAATGGGGCAAATAGCCAAGTAATGGGACATTGGAATAGCTGCAGGGGGTGGCCACATTTGACCATGATTTTGTGAGGGAGGAAGGGCGGAAAACTTAGACAGACCCAGCTGAACTATACCTCTTAACTGTCCAGATTTTTGCAGACTGAATAGGCTTTTGCTTCTTATTTTTGGTTTGTTTCTCATAAAATCTGTGGTTTTCTGGCAAATCATTTAGGAATGAAGTCACTAAATAATGGCCGACATTGAGTTTCAGACTTCACACTCTTCAGAAAAAAATGTATGCTAAAGCAAGACCTGTTATTCTGTCAACTGTCTAAGTTAATACAAGAGCAATTTTTAGTACTGTTTGTATGTTCCCCCAATATAATTGGCCTTGCTCAGATTTCCTGCATTAAGAGATTGAGAGGTGCAAGCAAATAAAATGCTTTATAGAATTAGGTATATCCAAACCTCTCAACGCTCCCCAATTTTGGTTCAGAATGTTGCTCTCCCCCTAATAATCCTTCCACAAAATGTCAAATTTGGAAGAAAACATGGAGAGTTTACAATTAATAAATAATTGTAATGATCAGAGTTGTAGATTACTTTTAATTTTAGAAATGCATGTAGATTCTCTTATTTTGTAAGGTGCTTAAGTTAACAGTACTAATATAGGTTCATAGGTTGGTACTGGGATATCTGCCCAAAGGCATATATTAGCCCAGCCATGTTGTGCGGTATTCACTGCCCCTTTAGTAGTTCCCTAGACACTTGTACTAGCAGCTAGTACCCTTGACCCCTATCTAGTAGTGCTGTTGGTGTGATCCCTGGTGTGAACTTTCTGTTATCTATCCACTCATCAACGTTCCTCTTGAGGAGTGATAGTGAGGGGCTCTGTCTTATGTAGATCAAGACCCTGTTCCATAGTAAGGGAAGTCTCTGTGAAGGGAATCTATCCCTCCAGCATGTTCTATTCATTGTTGTGTTGAGGTTTCTATCCCTAGAGCATGTAATTCAAATAGATTTGGTTTTAAGATGGAGCATGTTCAACAATTCTGGGTTGGACATGGCTCTGTACATTAGACAGAGATCGCCTCTGAGAAGCGGTATGCAACAGAGAACAGTCTTAGCTTTTTCAATCGTGCTGCATAGGGCAACTGTTTGAGGCCAGTAATCCTCTTGGTTAGGTACCTCTGTGGTCTCTCCAGCTGCTGGAGATGTCAAGCCAGGTACATTCCAACTGGTGCATTGTACTCAATAATGGGTCTGATGAGGGAAGAGTAGAGGGGCACTATTACATCCTTAGATCTTGATGCAAACCCTTTCGTGATCAGATGGGTCACATAGAAGGATTTTCTAACCACTTTGGCAACATGGTTATCAAAGTAAAGCTGACTATCTACTTGGGTCCCTAGATCTCTTATTTCTTCTTCAGATTTCAGGGGATTACCTCCTATTTTGTAGTTTGCAGGTACTCTGTTTTTTCCAAAGGGGATTACTATGCATTTTTTTGCATTTAGCTTGAGACCATGGCTTTGACACCATGCATCAGTCTCATTTAGGCCCTTCTTGAGGATCTCCATGTCGGCCAGAGACTCTATTATATCACCCAGTTTGCAGTCGTCCACAAACTTAGTCAGCCACAACCCTTCTGTGCTTGCTTGTACTTCTGAGAAGTATATGCCAAACAGGAGGGGCCTCAGGACAGAGCCCCAAGGTACACCACTCGTTACTGGTCTGGATTCGGACATAGATCCTGCTACTCATAAAATAATTTTAATATACTAATATTAAAAACATGTCCCTTCTTTGACAGGTTCCCAGCTGTATTGTGTGGCTATTTTATATTTTTGCATCGTATTTTTGGTCTGTTTTTCATAAAATTGTGGTTTTCTGGCAAATTAGTGGCAAATCATTAAAGATTGACATTAGAAAATAATGACAGACGTGTTTCAGATTTCATACCCTTCAGAAAATTCATACTAATGCAAGAGCTACTATTCTGTTATCTTTCTAAGTTTATAAGAGCAATGTTTAAAAATTGTCCAGGCCCACTTCTGTTTATGGCTTTGTCCAGATTTCTTGCTCTGAGGCTGAGAGGTATGGCACGTGTCAGAGCCATCACCATCAGCCAGCGACATTTCAAATTCTGACATACTTTTTGCACCTCACTTCCCCATGTAGTGTCTCTGGATTTGTCCAAGCAAAGCAAGGAGCAGTTATGCAGTGTAAGTGTGCAGAGTATCCCCCCATCCAAGGTAGACACAAGTACTACAGTGCCTTTTCATCTGTCCTCGATTTTTGCAAAATGTTCTGGTTTTCTGTCATATTTTTATACTTTTGATTTATGCTTTTTTATTTAAAAAATTCATGATGTTGCAGTGCCTGTTGCTGTGTGTTGAAGTAGCAATGCTTTAATGACCATCAGGTAAGCTTGTCTGAGACTGCAAGATGCAAGTAAGCTTTAATAAGCATACTGTTAAAGAATTACCAACATTGAAAGCCTTTTTGTTTTTGCTATGCAGAGACTATTTACATAACTAGATGGTGTATAAGTCTTAGGTATTGAAATGCATATGACAGTATTTGTAATAAAGGACAGGATTACAGTATTTTCAGAATACATTTGTTGGAGACTTGCAATCATCTTTGCAGGCTTTACCTGTAAACTAAACAGAATGCTAATCTATCATGTGTGGTCCATAATGTGTGCAGTAATCCTTTAAGCAATTTATCTTGAGCTTGTTTGCTGTTCATTTTTTACTTTGATCATATTTTCCCCATGAAGCAAGTAGATAACTGTCAGACAGCAGGTCTTTTTTGGATAAGAAACATTTTTACAAGTGGGGGTATCACAGAGATTGATACTTTCAGCATGTTACTTGGTACTTTTATAAAGCTGAATATAAATTAGAATTACAACTGCAGTGCAAGGAGAAGTGGTTTGAGTTGAGTGCTGTTTCTTTTTTTATACTCAATTTTGACTGGCATTCCAGTAATGTATTTAAAAAGTAATTTATTTTTTCATGCCTCACAACCTTTTTGTTTCCATCTAGATATTAAGTAAGCTGTCATGTAGCCAATGCAGTGAAATATTTTTTTCTACAATTCATTTTGTCATGATTGGACTCTCATAATGATGGTTTGGTACCCAGGGCAGCATATTTAATTAATTAAAGTCCCACTTTTTGTGTGTTTGAGCATAGCACCTCCCCTTTATAGTTGGTCACACCCCTTCCCATTGGCCCCGCCCATTCAGCTGTCTCCTGCAGCCCCCCTTTGATTTGAAGTCACCAGCCGCCACTGTACTCCCACCCTCAAACACATAAAACACACTAGTGAGATCACATACAAAAGCATAACAAAGCAAAGCAGACTGTTTATAGTTTGTTAGTTTTTTTCTCTTTAATTTAATGTCAGTCTTTTGATTTGTCTTTCAAAATATTGAGCCTAAATAAATGAAAACAACCTCAATTGTTTTAAAGGTGGAACGCGTTCTGGAATACGAGTATGCTTGATGCCACCAGGACACCCAGCATCAGACTCAGAGAAACTGGACAGAGTGCTAGAATGCCATAGACTGGAAGTCTTAGTCACATATCTACAGATAAGCAGGTTCAGCATGACCTTCCCAAATGTGCACATGCTGCATATGTACAAGGGGCTAGAAGACTATTTACTCAGTTGGCTTTACCAAGCCAACTGGAAGGCAGCTACAAGATTTATGTAGCATATGCCTTAAAATGTAATAATGTGCAAAGTACGTTTTTTTTTTTCTTTCTTTTTTATACAGCAAGTGTAGGGAAGGGAAAATCATAGATGGAATGCTAAAAACAATGCAAGTTAATTAGAAGTTATGTACTCACCATAATGTTCCATGTTTGTTGTCCATCTTGCCTATACTCTTGCTGGATGGGTTCGGAACAGAGTATCGGTTCTGACTCGGCCTAATACAAAAGCTTGAGAGCTTCCACTAGCTCAAGGCTAACCCCTATCCCATGATACATTGGGTAGAATACCCAGATCTTGTTTGGAACTGAAAGCAGTAGTAATATCTATACATGTTTATAAACGCAGCATGTCTAAATGAAGAAAGGAGGAAATCAGAGACCAACATAACTATATATACACACACACACACACACACACACACATATATATATATATATATATATATATATATATATATATATATATATACAGATCTATATATATAAGTCTATCTGCCCGATCCTCCAGGGACGGGGAAAGTGGGTGGGACATAAGAATATAGGTGAGATGGACAACAAACATGGAACATTATAGTGAGTGCATAACTTCTAAATGTTATGTTGTCCTACTCGCCGTAATTTTTGCTGGTTGGGACAGCTTCCCCTAGCACCTTCATCCCTGGGTGGCTCATGAAAACAGACTCCTCAGTACAGTTGATCCAAAGGAAGCCATGTCTATTTTGTAATGGGTAATAAAGGTATGAGGTCTCCCCCAAGAAGTGGCAGCTGCACAAATTGAGTCCATAGGAAGTTTAGCTTGAAAGGCAGAGAACGTTGCCACCGCACTTGTGGAGTGGCCCTTAACTTTGCCTGGTAATTGTCTGTTATTTCTGCTGTATGAGAAGGAAATGCAATCTGTAAGCCATTTTGACAACACAACTTTAGAAAACTGCAATCTATTCATTTTGTCTGAAAAGGAAACAAAAATTTGATCTGACCTTCTGAAATCTTTGTTTCTATGCAAGTAGAAGTGAAGCTGTCTCTGTACATGTAGTTGATGTAATTTATATTCTGCCTTGTCGCAATAGTTGGGGAAGAACACTGGCTACTCAATAGATTGATTCAGATTGTTTTCCAAATATATCTTGGGTAAGAAAGAAGGGTTAGTTCTTAAGGATACTCTGTCTTTGTGATAAATTATATAAGGAGGGCGTATAGAAAGAGCCTGGAGTTCTGACACCTGTCTAGCGGAGGTGATGGCTACCAAGAAAAAGGTTTTCCAAGATAAAAACTTTATATTACATGATGATGCGGGTTCAAAGGGTGGCAAAATGACGGCAGTTAAGACAAAATTTAGGTCCCAAGGGGCTGGAGGTTCTCTGACTGGGGGCCTTAGTAGGAAGGTACCTTTTAAAAAGGCCTTGCATAGCTTGTGGGACATGATAGACAATCCCATCTCACCAATATGGAAATTAGATATGGCTGCTAGTTGTACCCTGATGGTAGCTGCTGCTGCACCCTCATCAAAAAGTTCGGAGAGAAACTCTAGAACTGCTGTAATGGGAGCTGTGAAAGGTTCTATATTGTGTTTAATGGCCCAGCATGAAAACCTTTTCCATTTACTTGAATACAGTTTCCTCATAGACTGTTTGTGGGAAGAAACCAAAATATGTTCAACTGCAGGGGAAAATTTGTAACACCCGGCTATATGTGGAATTGAAGCAGCCATGCTGTCAACTTGAGGGTCTGGATGGATGGGTGGATGGAACATTCCCGATGAGTGGGTTAAAAGGTCTGGAACTGGGTCCGGAAATCATGGTTCCTCCAGGAGATGGGCCCAGAAAAAGGGGAACCAAATTTGTTGAGGCCAGTAAGGTGCAATGAGTATCATAGTGCTGTTCAAAGTTCTGTTTTTTTTAAGTACTTTGGGTATTAAGGGGAAGAGTGGAAAGGTATAAAGCAGTCCCGGGGGCCAATCGTGAACAAGTGCATCCCTTGGTGACTTCTGCTGGGGGGGAATGAGGGCAAAGTAGCTGTTGCATTTGACATTCATGGAGGTGGCGAAAAGGTCGCAACAAGACTGGCCCCATTTGTGGAAGATCTCTTCCACAATTTCTAGCTTCAGGGACCAGTCATGAGGGAAGAGAATCACTCTGCTGAGTTTGTCCATTATCAAGTTGGATTTGCCCAGGATATGCATTGCTATCAGAAAACATTGAGAAGTGACAGCCCATTGCCATATCCGTTGTGCCTCTCAACATAGGGGATATGATTTAGTTCTTCCCTGCTTGTTTATGTATCATACTACTGACATGTTGTCTGTCTGAACTGCAATAGTTCCTATCAGAAGACAGTCCTGAAATGCCTGAAGCGCATATAGCACTGCTGTCATCTCTAGGACATTGATGTGCAAGTGGTTCTCATGTTCTTGCCATAAGCCTTGGACAGTAATTCCCAGATAATGCCCCCCCACCCGATCTGGGAAGTGTTCGTGGTCAGTATTGCCGTCGGTTGCAGAAATACAAATGGGCAGCCCAAGGACAACTGTTTCCTTTGCAGCCACCAGAGAAGATCTTTCTTGCATAAATCCGTTATGATTATCTGATGTGACAGAGGTAGATCTTGCATGGACCACTGGGAAAAGAGTAACAACTGTAGGACCCTCATGTGCAGCCGTGCTAGAGGAACTAGAAGAATTGCCGCTGCCATGGTACCCAGAACCTGTAACAAATACCTCGCTTAAACATTTTTTTTACATCAAGGTCCTGATTTGACGGTAAAGTGACTGAATTCTCTCGGGAGTAAGTTTTGCCACCATTTCAGTTGAATGCAATTCTTTGACTAAGAAAGTAATATGCTGTGAAGGTGACAAGGCAGATTTTTTGAAATTTATTGTAATGCCTAGCTTGGCACAAAGAAGTATTGATGTTAAGTTGTCAATCTTGCCTTCATTCTTGCTGTTTGGGATCAGAGCCGATCCTCGGCTCCAACTTGGCCATCTTCAATAGCTCAAGAGCTGTTTACTGGCTCGAGGCTACCCCTTATCCCATGATGCCTAGCGACAGCTACCCAGATCTCATTTGCTGCTTCAGCTGCAAGGTGTGTCGTTTCCTGGCTCAGGCTTGTATTTTCAAATTTTTTGTGTAGAAATATATTCTTATACTCCATAAAACTATTAGATAATTTACCTTTCTTAGTTTTATTCACTAGTGTGTGTTGTTGACTACTTTGTTCTTTCATAGTCCCTTTTTAGTTAGAACTCGTTTAAGTTAGAGAGTTGTCTCCTCCCCCACTTACTTCCCAGGGACAGCTGTTTAACTTAGAGGTTATCCTTTCCTTCTGTTTTGCTACCGTTTAAAAAAAAAAAAAAAAAAAAAAAAAGGGAGATTGTTTTTTTATATACATAGTCTGGTGTACTTTGACTAGAGTAGAATTTTTTCTATCTGCGTTTCTCTTCTGGTACTTGTTTTTTTGTGGTTGAGTTATGTCTAAGGAAGCTAAAGTATCTGGATTTAAAAAGTGCGACTCGTGCTGTCAGAAAATGTCCCTGTCAGACGGGCACACTAGTTGCGTTTATTGTTTGGGTGCTGTTCACCTGCAGGACTCTTGTTCTATCTGCCATGCCTTTAGTCCAAGAGTCCTGCAGGAGCGAAAGAACAAATTGATCCTTAGGGGTCTGTTAAAACCTAAGGATTCACTGGTAAAGAGTTCCCAGCCAGTGAAATCCCCAAAATCCTCTAAACCATCGGCTCCACCTCCGGTACAGGATTTACTGAGTATGTCGGTTCCAGCTGGCACCGACAAGACAACCCCTCCGTCGGCTACATCGGATGTTTCAGAGCCATCTCAGAGCCATAAAAGACTGAGGTCCCCTTCATTAGAGTCAGTTAATTTGGCTCCTGGGTCTCCATTATTGCAAAGTGAACATAGCCACCGTTCTTCACACTCCTCTCGATCCTCTAGGCTGTCGGATCATGATGTGGAGAGAGTAGTAAGTAGGTTGCTAAAATCACAGGCACTAGCTAAATTATTGTATAGCCCTCCTCAACAGGTATTGGCTCCATCCACCTTCTTTTCTGTTCCTCCTCTGACTCCATTGAGCTCGGAGCCAGAGTTCGTTGGGGTTCGAGTAGTGGAACCATCAGATCCGATAACCATATCTCCTTCAGTTCTGACATTGGCTCCGATTCCCTCAATAGTACCTTTGATTGAGGAATCTGGACACCGGGGCTCCCTCTTCGGCTGTGAGGGGGTGAGTGGCATCAGACCCTTGTCCGACCCCATTCTCCCTCTCGGAGCATTGGCCCAGTTGAGCTCGGCTCCAACATCGGCCTCAGAGCCGTCCCCCTTGGCGCAATGAAAGATTCCTATTTTTTTGGAACCGGAGCTTTCTCTGCCTCAAGGCAGGGATGCCTTTGAGGTCATGTGGAGTGTGCTGTCCCCTGAGTCAGCTCCACTACCAGCCCCATCGGCTCCGTCCCCTGTAGTGTCTGTGCCAACTTCTGCTCCTCCTCCAGACCTCAAGCATAGGGAACCGGTGTTCCAGGACACCCCATTGGGTGTTTCCTCTTCTTCCGAGGCCTCTCCTGATCACTCAGAGGAGCCTCCTTGGATGAAGAAGTGCAAGAGGAAGCATATTGATTCCCCTGAGTCTGTCACTTCTGATACAGACTTAGATGAATCGGAAGGGTCCCCGAGATCCCCCACTGAAGAAGTTTCCTTCTCGGACATCCTGGAAATGCTTAGGGGAACTGGAATCCCCTAGCGCCTACCGAGGATGAGTCTGTATTCCTGGATGCTTTCGGTTCCCGACCTTCCACCTCCTGGGTTTCTCCTCCTTTTGACCCACTTATGTCTGTAGTGGCTTGAAAGGCTTGGTCAGCTCTGGACACAGTGGAACCAACTCCGAGGAGACCTGGTAAATTTATTACAGCTCCCCAGGATAAGCAATTCCTTTCTAAAGGTGTGCCCATTGATGCCATGGTGGTAGCAGCAGCCACCAAAAAAGAGTTAGCAGAGACCTCTTCATCTGTTCATCCCCCTAACAAGGAGTCTAGGATGATGGACAGGTACGGAAAGTGAATGTTTGCTTTAGCAACCTTCACCATGAGGTGCCTGAACTATCTATGTCATTTTACTCGCCTTCAAAGGGATCTCCTTAAAGAGCTTGGAGATACCCTTCAAGATCCTACAGCTGAGGGAGTACAAGCCAAAGTAGCTTCCCAGCTAGCAACGCTTAATTCTGTAGTTAACTCCTCCATGAGGCTCATTTCCTATGCAGCCGATGGAGCGAGTAGAGCCATGGGCATGGGTGTGGCCCTCAGGAGGCATGCGTGGATGCAGCTGTGTCACTTTGTGGAACCCTTTCGAGCGTCCTTCACCAATACCCCCTTTGATGGCTCCTTTCTCTTTGGACCACGGGTGAAAGACACGTTGACTAGGTGTGAGCAAGAAGGCAAGACTCTCTCTGCTGTGGGAGTCCATTTTTCCACTCCCTCTAGATCTTACCCCAAGGGTCAAAAGAGTGAAAAGATGTGGTTCCATAAATCTCAGGGAGCCTTACCTGACACACTTAGTGATTTTTCCTCCAGAGGCAGGGGGGAAAACAATAATAATAGACGCTGCCCTTGTAGCAGAGGGGGTCTGCAGAACCAGGGCAACAGAGAATCTTTCTCTGATAAGCCCTTCCAGCATCCCTGAAGGGTTGCCTGGCTGCTCACCTCTGGAGGCAGTCGGGGGAAGACTTTCACTGTACCCAAAAGCCTGGCAAAATTTAACAAGAGACAGATGGGTACGGTCCATTATATCTGGAGGTTACAAAATTCCCTTCCATCAATCCCCCTTACAGTCAAAGAAGACCCTTCCAGATGTTCCACCCAATCTGAAGGAGCAAGCAGTAATAGAAGTTTCAAAACTGCTAAAAAAAACAGCCATTCAGGAAGTCCTCACAGACCAGCACGGATCCGGAACTTACTCAAGGTTCTTTTTGATACCAAAAAAGACAGGGGACTGGAGACCAATTCTGGATCTCAGCAGACTAAACAAATCTGTATAAAGAACAATGTTTCAGATAGTCCCGCTACAGTCCATTCTACCCTTACTGGGTCAGGACAATTGCATGTGCTCGATAGATCTTCAGGATGCGTACTACCATATCAAGATGGATAGACATTCCAGGAGATTTCTTCGCTTTCTGGTGGGGGCCAGTCATTACCAGTTCAGAGCTCTGCCCCTTGGTCTCACCACAGCCCCCAGGGTGTTCACCAAATGTATGGCAGTGGTCACGGCTCACCTGAGATGTCAAGGATTCTAGGTGTTTCCATATCTAGATGACTGGCTCCTCACTGCTACCACCAGGCATCAACTCCTCCAAGCGTGGGATTATACAATCACATCTTGCACCCGGCTAGGTATTACAATAAATTTTGAAAAATCTGCCTTGTTGCCCTATCAATCTATCACTTACATAGGAGCAGATTTAAACACAAGGGATATGTTTGCAAGGTTGCCACTGGAAAGAGTGTCCACAACTCATCAGCAAGTGCAAATCCTAATGCAGAGCAAAAGGATCCAATTCAGGTATGTCCTTCAAACTCTGGGCTCCATGGAAGCTTCCATTCTCCTACTTCCGTTAGTGCATTTAAACATGAGAATTCTTCAATGGCTTCTTTTCACGCAGTGGTCTTTCCAAGAGCTACCCATGTCTCACATGATCCTGATCACGGAGGCATGCAAAAAGCACCTTTCTTGATGGATGGTCTCCCCACTAAGTTACTCAGGGCAGACTTTTTGTACAACCCCCTCCAGTAGCCACAGTGACTACAGACACCTCCCTGATAGGGTGGGGGGGCATTATCTGGACAGGACCATCCAAGGCACTTGGCAACCTCACGAGTACCATCTGCACATAAATGTCCTAGAAATGAGAGCCATGCTCCTAGCATTGCAAGCTCTTCAAGACTCTCTTCCTTCCAGGACCATTGCAATTCAAACAGACAACATGTCAGTGGTGTGGTACATCAACAAGCAGGGCGGAACCAGATCCTACCCCCTGTGTCGAGAAGCACTCAGACTTTGACAGTGGGTGATTTCCTCCCAACATTTTCTGATTGCGATGCACATCCCTGGGAGATCCAGCATCATAGTGGATAGGCTCAGCAGAGCTATCCTGATGCCTCACGAGTGGTCTCTAAATCAGGAAGTTGCGGATCTTATCTTCTGCAAATGGGGACAGCCTTGCTAAGATCTTTTTGCCACCCCCTTCAACAGCAAATGCAGCAACTACTTCTCCCTTCTTCCGCTTCCAGGTCTCATACCCAGAGACGCTCTAGTCCATGATTGGCCTCAGGGACTTCTTTAAGCCTTTCCTCCGTTTCCCCTGATACCGAAACTCATACAGAAAGCAAAATCATTGGGTTGCAAAATGATCCTCATTGCCCCCTACTGGCCTCGACAGATATCGTTCCCGTTCCTTCACCATTACCTTCTCGATCAGCCCTGGACTCTGGACCCGATTCCAGGTCTCCTGATTCACCAATCAGGCGGGGTTGCATCAATCCCTCCAAACTCTTCAGCTCACAGCTTGGTTGCTCCACTTCCAACCTTAGCCAGGCTTCCCAGCATTTCCCCAGCAGTCCGTGAGATTATCATCTCCTCTCATAAGTCTACAATGAGAAAAACTTATGCTAGCAAATGGAAACGTTTTTTCTTCTTGGGCAGAGTCTAGGAATGTGGATCCCTTCTCAGCCCCAGTCCATAAAATTCTGGAATTCCTAGCACAACTGTTTCACTCTGGGGCTGCTTCCACTACGATTAGGGTACAATTAGTGGCCATTTCTAATTTTCATATTGGTTTGTCAAATTCTAACATCATTTCTCATAAGCTCTGTAAAGCTTTTTTGAGAGGAACATCTCTTCTTAGACCTCCAGTGAGAGATCCCCCTCCTCCTTGGGACCTTAATTTAGTCCTAACTTCCTTAATTCTGCCTTCCTTTGAACCAGCAGCATCCTGCTCCATCATGTTTCTATCTTGGAAGACACTCTTTCTGGTAGCTATCATTTCAGCTAGGCATGTCTCTGAACTTAAAGCACTATGTGTTTGTCCCTCCCTACCTGGTGTTTCACAAGGACAGAGTTGCTCTGAGAACTAATCCTTCATTTCTTCCTAAAGTCTGCTCAGAAAATAATTTAAATCAATCTATAGATCTCCCTGTGTTCTTCCCAAATCATAGCAACAAGGCAGAGTACAAGCTTTACCAATTGGACATTCATAGACAATTGTGTTTTTACCTATATAGAACTAAAGAAATAACAAAAGTCAGACCAATTATTCATTTCTTATGCATTAAACAAACAAGGTCTCCCAGTTTTCAAGGTGACCTTATCCAGATGGTTGTCCCACACTATTACTTTTATTTACCAGTTAAGGAACAAAGAGTTACCAACTTAACCGAAAGGTCATTCTACTAGGGCATTAGCCACCTCCGTAGCTTTTCAGTCTAGGTTGTTCATGGATTCCATCTGAGCAGCTGCCATGTGGGCAAACCCTCATACCTTTATTTCTCATTACAAGGTGGATATGTCCTTCCGGAGCAGAGCTGACTTTGGCTCCACTGTTCTGAAGAGTCTGTTCCACTGAGCCACCCAGGATATTAGGTGGTAGGGATGCTGGCCCAAACAGCAAGAATGAAGGCAAGATAGACAACTTCATTAAGAAGTTATGTATCTACCATAATGTTCCATGTTAGTTGTCTTCATCTCGCCTTCTTTCTTGCATCCCTCCCTCCGTCCCTCATCCTAGTGGATCGAGAGGAGTCCCTTTTTTCACTGGCTGAGTATTCTTTTATTGTTATTTTTCTGGCTAGGTCTTCCTAACCTATTCTAGATATTAGGATGCATGGAACAACCAGTTTTTTGATAACTGGTTTCTCTCATATTATGTCTAGATTAGCTATTTCAAATGAGATCTGGGTAGCTGTCACTAGGCATCATGGGATAAGGGGTAGCCTCGAGCCAGTAAACAGCTCTCGAGCTATTGAAGATGGCCGAGTCGGAACCGAGGATCGGCTCCGATCCCAATCAGCAAGAACGAAGGCGAGATGAAGACAGCTAACTTGGAACGTTATGGTAGGTACATAACTTCTTATTTTGTTCCTCGCTTGCAGAAGTAGATGCTTGGTGGTGGTGGGCAGGAGCCAGTCATCTAGGTATGGAAACACATGGAATCCTAAATGTCTCAAGTGAGCCGTAACCACTGCCATGCACTTGGTGAACATTCAGGGGCTGTAGTGAGACCAAAGGGCAGGGCTCAAAATTGGTAATGACTGGCTCTCAGCTGAAAGCGTAAGTGTCTCCTGAATCACCTGTCCATTTTTATATGGTAGTACGCATCCTGGAGATCTATTGAGCACATCCAATCGTCTTTTGCGAGAAAGGGGAATATAGACTGCAGTGTCACCATCTGGAACTTTGATTCTTTTACAGATCTGTACAATCTGCTGAGATCCAAAATGGGTCTCCAGTCCCCTGTCTTTTTTGGAACTAAAAAGAATCTTGAGTAAGTTCCGCATCCAATTTGGTATGCGGGGACCTTTTGGATGACTCTTTTTCCTAGCAACTTGTGTATCTCTGAAGTTGCCTCGCCTCTCTGACCCAGTGGGGTGTCTGGAATGGACTGATTTATAGGAGGGGAAGTGGAAAAGGGAATGTAATAACCTCTGGATATGATTGTCTGTACCCATTTGTCTTGAATGATTTCCAGCCAGGCATTTGGGTACAGTGATAAGCATCCCCTGACTGCCTCCAAAGAAGAGCAGGTGGGCTTCCTTTCAGGAAAGCTGGAAGGGTCTGCCAGAGAATGCATCACTGTCTCCCTGATTCTGCAGACACCTTCTGCTGCGAGGATGGTGTCTTCCATTGTTACTTCTCCCTCTGCCCCTGGGTGAAGTTTCACCACATCCATTAGAAAAACCTTTTTGGGACTTGTGGAACCACATCTTCCCACCTTTCTGACCTTTGGGATAAGGTCTAGATGGGGTGGAAAAATGGACTCCAACAGCAGACAAGGTATTCCCTTCCTGTTCACACCTGGTCAAAGTTTCTTTAATCTTTGGTCTGAAGAGAGATGAACCGTCAAAGGGGGCATTGGTGAAGGAAGACTTGAAGGGTTCAGCAAAATTGCATAAATGCACCCAGGAATGTATCCTCAAGGAAATTCCCATAGCTGCTGCTCTGCTCGCTCCATCAGCTGCATATGGAATCAGTCTCATGGAGGAGTTAACAATTGAGTTGAGGGTGGAGAGCTGTGAGGAAACTTTATCTGTGATTCCCCGAAGCTACAGTACCCTGAAGAGTATCTCCTAACTCTTTGAGGAGATCCCTTTGAAGCATCATAAAATGGGTCAAGTAATTCAGCGACCACAGAGTAAAGGCTGCTGATGAAAAAGCATGCTTTCCATATCTGTCCATAGTCCGTGACTTTTTATTAGGAGGGTGAACAGATGAGGAGGTCTCTAATAACTCCTCCTTGGTGGCCGCTGCCACCACCATCACATCTACAGGGACGCCTTTGGTTAGAAACTCTTTCTCAGTGGGAGCAGTGATAAATTTATTGGCCCTCCACGGAACAGGCTCCACTGTATCAGGGGAAGTCCAGGCCATATGAGAGATCACATTCATCAATTGGTCATAAGGGGGAGACACCCAGGAGGTGGAAGGATGAGACCCAAAAGCCTCCAGATATACCAATTCATCCTCTGAAGGGTTGTTGGGCTTCCAGCCACCCCTCTGTTTCAAAATCTCAAGGATGTCAGCAAAGGAGACATCCTCAGAGGAGGACCATGGGGACCCTTCTGAATCATCCAGATCAGTACCTGACGTGACAGATTAAGGGGAGTCTATGTGCTTCCTCTTGCACAGTTTCTTCCAAGGGACTTTCTCAGAGGGATACTCTGGTGAAGTTTCGGAGGAGACAATGCCACCGCAGTGGCTTCTTGAGGCTCAGGGTCTCTATGCTTGGGAGGAGGAGGTGAGGATGAGACCAACACTGGTGCCTAGGAGGGAAGAGAAACTGGGTCCAAAACTGGAGCTGTCTGAAGTGACAGCACTCACTCCATCAGCTCAAAAGCCCCCTCACTCTGCCCTGAAGAGATCCCTTGGTCCAGAGAGGCAGAGGATCGGCTCTAAGGTGGAATGGGTGGCTTTGAATCTGATGTAGGAGCCAAGCTCAACCTCTCCAAGGCACCAAGGGGTAGAGTCAGATCGGACAACTGTCTGTGCCGACTCCCCTCCCCAGATCAGATGGGTGAGCGTCGGGTTTCAGACTCTTCGAAATCCGATGGACCTGAACATGTCAGAGCAGATACCGGAACTGATGATCCTAAAGGAGGTCCCAGTTTCGATGGTTCCATTACTATTGGACCCAAAATCTCTTGCTCTGGAACCACAGGCAGGGTCACAGGAGGAATTGGAGATGGTGCCTTGGATGGTATTGATTCCTTCGAGGTCAGAGACAATAACATTTTTGCCAGTGCCAGTGTTCGAAGCAATCTCTTCACCACCTGCTCCACATCATCATCAGATAAGCTCCTAGAGGAATGGGAGGATAAGTAAGGAGATCTAGCCCTCCCAGAATGGGTGATCTCAATGTCAGGAGTGGCTAGCTCCAAGACCGGAGGCAGTCTCCTAATTGGTAACTCCACCGACTCCATGGACACAGATGGAGCCAAAGAGGTTGAATTAGATCTGTTGGAGCCAAGAGCCCTTGGTTCTGAATCGATAATTTTTTTAGGTGGCTCCTAAGCTGGAGTCACAACAGCAGATCTTTTGGACCCTTTAGTGTGAGAAGTAGAGGGAGAAGTAGGTTTGGAGCTCTGAGAACCCTCTAATGATTCCTGGAAAGGACCTTTCAAAAATCCTCTGAGTATTAACTTATTTCTACTTTCCTGTAGAACCCTGCTACTAAAGCCATGACAAATCATACAAGGGTCTTGCAAATGAGTGACACCAAGACAATACACACAATTAGCATGTCCATCCATGAGAGACATTTTTAGTACACTGATCACAGTTTTTGAGTCCTAATTGCCTTGATTCTTTTTGTTCTTTTTCTTTTTCTTTAGACATGTTTACATCCAAGAATTAACGTACCACAAAATATGCAGTAACAAACCAGTCTAGTCTAAACTACCACTCTTGAGCTGGGTAAAGAGTATAAGAATACCAACAATGACTCTAACACACAATGGAGCCTACTAACTACGATAACACCACACAAGAACAGGTGGCTCCGAAGCTGATGTAGGAGCTGAGCTCAACCTCTCCGAGGCACCAAGGTGTAGAGTCAGCTCAGACAACTATACACACCAACTCCTCTCCCCAGACCCGATGGGTGAGTCGGAGCAGATGCCCAAACCAACGATCCTAAAGGAGGTCCCAGTTTCGATGGTTCCACTACTATTGGACCCACAATCTCTTGCTCCGAAACCACAAATGGGGTCAGAGGAGGAACTGGAGATGGTGCCTTGGATGGTCCCGATTACTTTGGGGTTAGAGACGATAAAATTTTGCCAGTGTTCGAAGCAATCTCTTCACCACCCACTCCAAATCATTATCAGATAAAGCTCCTGGAGGAATGGGAGGATAAGGCAGTTGATCTAGCCTCTCCAGAATGGGTGATCTCAATGTTGGAAGTGAGTAGCTCCAAGACCGGAGACCATCTCCTAATTGGTAACTCTACTGGCTCCATGGACACAGATGGAGCTGAAGAGGTTGACTTAGATCTGTTGGAGTCAAGGGTCCTTGGTTCCAAAGTGAAAATTTTTTTAGGTGGCTCTGAAGCTGGAGTCACAACGGCAGCTCTTTTGGACCCTTTAGTATGAGAAGTAGATTTGGAGCTCTGAGAACCCTGTAATGATTCCTGGAAAGGACCTTTCAATAAGCCTCTGAGCATTAACTTATTTCTACTTTCCTGTAGAACCATGCTACTAAAGCCATGACAAATCATACAAGGGTCTTGCAAATGAATGGCACCAAGTCAATACACACAGCTAGTGCGTCCATCTGTGAGAGACATTTTTTGACTACACGATCACACTTTTTGAATCCTGATTGCCTTGGTTCTTGTTGTTCTTTTTCTTTAGACATGTTTACATCCAATAATTAAAGTACCACAAAATATGCACTAACAAACTAGTCTGGTCTAAACTACCACTCTGAGCTAGGTAAAGAGTATAAGAATACCAACAATGGCTCTAACACACAATTGAGCCTACTAATTACGATAACACCACACACAAAAACAAATATATATATATATATATATATATATATATATATATATATATATATATATATATATATATGTGTGCAAATTAACTTCAATATTTTGAAAAAGGCCGTAAACCACCAAAAAGAAGGGCTTAGCCAACTATTTTAAAACACACCAGTATACAATACTAACAACAACGAGTCTATCAAAAAGCTAACTGAAGCTAATGAAGAATCCTCTAACTTAAACGGATTCTCCTAAGTAAGAAACGGACAACACACGTGGGGTAGGGGAGCGGTCCTCTAAGTTAAACGGGCCGCTGAGACCCCTCTAACTTAAACTGGTCTCGCAACAAGAACAAAGAGGAAAACACAACAGAAACAACAAAAAGGGATAACTATAAACTATCGCACATGATAAAGAGAAGTATTTTTCAGAGAAATTGCTGAAAAAGATAATTTTAAACTACTTAGCCAATGAGACAGCCAGAAGACATCCTTGAGACACTTGAGCGGCAAATAAGATCTGGGGTATTCTACCCTATGCATCATGGGATAGGGTTTAGCCTCAAGTCAGTGGAAACTCTCAAGCTTTTGTATTGGGCCAAGTCAGAACTGATACTTGGTTCTGAACCCAACCAGCAAGAATTACGGCAAGATAGGACAACATAACATCAAAGGTTTTCTTTATTATATAAATGAAATAAATAAATAATGCACCCTATTGATGGCCCCTTTAAGCTTACTTTAGAGGTCAGTAGTTCAACTGCTCCAGCTTTCCTATGGCTTTGCTGCAGCACTTCAAACTCCACAGGGTAGGAACAGTAGGGATTTAAAACTGAGACCACCCTGTGCATGTTACGTTGGATGTTATTTATTTAACGGTAGACTTTTGTTATGGCACTTGCTTTATGACAGATGTTTTGCAGCAGTATCTGCTATAAGACAATGAATGTGTTCTGTTATAACAGTTACAATGGTATAAACTATGGACTGTTTGTGTGTGTTCCTCTGTTATATTGCCTCTGCAACTTGCATAGTAATAGGAGTAAGTTCCAACAGCCTTGACAGTTTATCTCTTCACTGGGTACATCCAGAAAGGTAGAAAATAAATAATACATTACTGCATGGTAGAGACCACATTAGGATTGCAAATGTTTAGTCAGGATACTATGATACCAAAGTGAAATGCTGCAAAGAAGTCAAGCAGTACCAATATAAAGTAAAAGCGGTGATTCCTGGCTATCAGAGTCATCCTATTAAGAGCAGCCTTCATATTACTACACATATGGAATCCAGAATGCCATTGGTCCATGAACCAGATGTATATTAAACTAGAATTCATGGTATGCTTGAAGACAGTTTTAAAAACCTTTTCCAAAAAGAGACATAAAGATTTTAGATAAGACAATAAAGAGACTATGGATACAAGCCATGGCGTTTTCAGGGTTTACCTATGAGTTATTGAATCATGCTAATTCAACTCACAGGTGTAGTAAAAATAAATATCAAAACAGGTGAGAAGACAATACTAAATTTATTTATTTATTGACATTTGTTGACCATGAAAGTCCACTGGGTCAGGAACCCATTTTCAGTGGAGGCCTGGGGAGAAAATCTCCAAAATTAATACGGTCAAATAAAAATATAAACACTTGACAAAAAAAATTGTTAAAAGTGGAAGTATGCAAACATTTAAACAAAAATTATAAAAGTAGAATACAAAAATAATATAAAACTTAGTATGTATCAGAATTTATAAAAAATTAGATAACAGTTGGTAGTATAGTACAAAGCTTGAGTTAATTCTTTTTGGCATTGCATGAAAAAAAACATGGCAGTTCCTGCCGAACAGTTATAACAGTAATAGACCTGTGTTGCTGTCAGGGTAAAAGTTATTTTGAACTATGGAACTGGGTTAGAAATAAGTAGTGAAGGTTTTATGGTGGTTTGTTTGATTTGCATTGGCATTTGAGGTTATGTAGGAAGAAAGTTTTTAATGTTACTTTATATGTCTTTATACAGTCTATTTGGGTAATACGGGAGGGTAAGGAGTTCCATTTTTAGCAATACTATGGGAGAGCAAGCACTGTTCAGCTGTTTTGTTGGGCTTGGTTACACTTAATAGCAATTTGTTGGAGGATCTTAGTGTACATGAAGGAATATAAGTGTGTAGTATTGATGACAGTGCTGGGCAGGTATTTGGTTAATAAATTAGTTTATGGGCTAGCATTAGTTTGGGAAATCCAACCAGTTCAATTCAGAGATTGCTTGGCAGTGGTGTGAGTGGTTAGGCTTTCCTGAGGCAAATTTAGCTATTTTATAGTAACAAGACTGAAGTTTATTGCTGAGAGATGAGTGAAGGTTAGTAAAGATGGCACTAGCATAAAGTAGAGCAGGGATGAGTAAGGTACTTGCCAGTTTTGTTTTGGTGTTTTTGTCCATGTAAAGTTTATGACAATAAAGTTTGCCAGGTTTAAGGTGTGTTTTCTTTATTGTGTTGAGAATATATGTTTCAAAGGTGAGTTTCTTGTCAATTGTAATGCCTAGTAGTTTGGCAGATTTTACTATTTCTATTTCAGTTCTATCTTTAGATAAGATTTTGATGTCTATATCTGGTGGTTTTGAAGACAATAATAGAATTTTTTTTGGCATTTGGTAGCTGTTGTGAATTGTTTAACCATAATTCAATCTCTGTAAAAGCATTTTGAGAAACTGTGAGGAGGTCAGAGAAATTGTTTGAAGTAGAGGTTATTGTCGAATCATCGGTATATTGGATAATCTTACCTAGTTGAGAGACTTTGTGGAGGTCATTAATAAAGATGTTGAAGAGCAATGGTCCCAGAATGGAACCCTGTGGAACTCCTATGTTGTTTAACAGATAATCAGATTGGATGTTATGCTGGTTTACTATCATAATTCTGAAGTGCATTTGGTCGAATTTTGGTATCGCCTATTCCCAAGCGTGAAAGTGACAATGTCGAATTCCGACAGTGCCGAAAGTACATCTTGAATTCGACTTCCAAACGGGCTTTAACATGGGTTGAGATAGGGGCGAGATTTGTACTTCGACAATGTTGGGTTTGACATTGTCACCATTTGACCCCTGTTGTTTGTTGTAGTGGTATCGACAAGATGCATGTTGGAATTATGATAGTAAACCCGTTATGCCACTTTACCGATTGTTGTCTATTGTTTAGGTATGATGTAAACCAGTTGAGGGATTTGGGGGGCACAGCCAAGTTTTAATTGGATCAGAAATTTAGTATGTAATACCGGGTCAAAAGCCTTAGCTAGATCCAATAGGATTACTGAAGTGGTTGATTTGTATCTAGGGTTTTGTTGACAGTATCGGTGAATGACAGCAGGGCTGTAATAGTGCTGTGCTTTGGGTGGAAGCCATGTTGAGTGGGAGACAGAAGATTATTATCAATGAGGTACTTGAGTAATTCTGTGTGTACATACCTAGAGGATTTTGGATAGTGGGGAAAGTATAGAGATGGGGTGATAGTATGAGAGGTCTTGAGAGTTTCTACCTTTATGTAGCGGAGTAATAATATATTTTTTCAATTGATGTGGAACATAATCTTCTGTGAGAGAGTGGTTTATAAGAATACTAACTGGATATACAATTGCATTTGCTGCTAGTTGTAAATAGTCTGGGGAAGGTTGTTTGTGAAAAGAGAGCATGGCTTGAGTTTTTTAATAGTTTACATATGATAGAAGTGGCTGCTGGTTGAATAGAAAATGAGTGAGTTGCAGAAGGATTGGAATTTTTGTCAGGAATGAGTTGGTGCATTGTCATTTTGTATGAGATTATCAGTATTCTGGGAGAATTGATTTGGGTTTGTTGAGGAGTCTTGGATTAATTTTTGGATGGTGGTAATAAAGTGGGTATTAAAGTCATGGGAAATTTGATTAGGGGTCTTATCAGGTGCAGGAGAGGGATTCTGTAGATTTCCAGGGTTGAGAAGTGTGGAGGCTGACTTCTAGAAGTTTCTTGGATTATTTTGTAAGGTTGTTAGCTTAGAGGAGAAATAGTTTTTTTATCTTGTATTACTAGCTTCTTGGCTCTATTTCTTATTTGTTTGAAATTAATTTCATTTTATTGTGTTCTTTTTGCCAAGTTTTACATACCTTATTTCTATGAAGGATGCATTGTTTGGTCAGTTTTGTTAGCCATGGGGCGTGATTCACTTTTGTTCACTTGATACATATGGGGGCTAAGCTATTGAGTATCCAAGAAGAGCTTATTAAAGTAATTAACTGCCTCGTCTAGGGGGAGAGTTTTTAGTGGGAGCCAGTTATGGGTTTTTAGAATACTTGAGAATTTATTTTTGGTCAAAGTGGGTGAGATTTCTGGATGTTTTACAGGAGTGTCTACTGGCTATATGAGAGTGAGTCCTGTGGGTGTATGCTGGGAGGTGGTCACTTAGTAATTATTTATTTATTTTACATTTGTTTACCAGGATAGTCTGACTGGATACATGTCCATTTTCAGCAGATGCCCGAGGAGAAAAGCTCCACATAGAGAAACTTACATAGATTACACAGAAGTTAGCAAACAATTATAAAAACAAAGTGATTATATACAATGGCTTAGTAGTGTTCCATAGTAGGGACTCACAATTATCATGGACAGACACAATTAAAAGTAAGATACATCATATTGAAAGCAGAACTTGGTGACATAGTTACAAGTTATGATAATTACAGAATATGCTTTCAGTTTATAACTTAATCAGGGTTGATGTATGTTGGGTAGGGTGCCAGAGTTTGAGTAATTTGTGGGGGTGGGTAACTAATATCCAATCTAAGATAAATTTTAATCCTGTAGATAGGCCATAGATGGGAGTTTCGATAAGCTGAGTAAAGCTGTGTAAATATATTCTGTTGTCTGGGGAGATGGAGGGAAGATTTTGCCAATTAATATTTGTATCTCCTAGGATTATAGTTTCATTTGATATGTTTAGTTTTATCCATGATAGAAATTCCTCTAAAATGTGAATGTTTTGGCCTCGGGATATAGACTACTGCAATAGTTAGGTTTTTATAATCATTTGAAGAGTTGTTCGGAGAAGTTCTACGTTTTGAAAGGTAGGGACTGGTTTGGGGTAAGAAGTGAGATTTAGGGAGTTTTGATATATTAATGTAACACTGCCGCCCTTTCTGTTGAGCCTATCAGAACAAATTATGTTGTAGCCTGTGGGGAGAATTTCAGTATTTGAAATATGTGGCTTTAGCCATATTTCAGTTACTGCGACAATAGCTGGGGTGTGGGCAGTTAGCCAGGTATGAAATTCAGAAATTTTATTACAGATGCTCTGAATTTTTATTGTTATAAAGTGTAATTGGTGTTGTTTTGGGTTTGTGTTAGATTTTTGTGGATGGTCTGGGATGGGGTTGGGGTGGATGTCCTCACATTTAGTAAGTGAGAAGAGAAGAGAAGATGAATTATAGTATGGGCATGATTGTTCTTAGAGAGGTATATTGGATACTGTGAGAGGCAGAGTTTAAGTTTGGGTTTGATATAGAGATGTTTTGTTTGGGTGAGACTAGTGGTATGAATTGAGATTAAAAAAGGAGAGATGTCAGCATAACTATTGTTATCTGTTATTGGTAGGGTGTGAGTGCTGGATGACCTTGGTATGGAATAGTAGGCCTAGAAGATGGTGCAGGTGAGAATGAATAAAAGGAATTGTATGTGTTGCAGTATATTAGTGATGTAAGCCATCTTAAGGAAGATAAGTAAGTATATGGGAGGAGTTTGTAGGGAGTGTACTTTTGAGTTAATGGGAAGGTGTTGAGGTAATAATTGGGAAGGGTTAGGGAAGTACAAATGTAATGAAAGATGGGGTGGGTGGGAATGGGGGTAGGGTAGGGGAGCTGAGTGAGCCCAGAGTGAAGCAGAGGTTGAACAGTTTGGGTTGTACTGGACCTCAGAAGCCCTAACAGCCCAAGAATCCTGCAAAAATTATCTCTAAACAGGTAGGAAAAAGAGCAAAAAAAAGCGCTTAGACAGACGGTATGTGTTTTAATGTGATGAAGAAAGCAAGTGTATAACTTTAAGTATGGTAGAAGTTGAGAAAAAAAGAAATAAACTATACTCAAGAAGGCAAGTGTATAATATTAAATATGACAGCAGGTGGGAGAAAATATGGTATATATGCAAGCACACTACTGGGGATTCCTAGGAAGCAAGAGCAGAAAATCTAAGTCAAAAGATGTTGCCTTGCTACATCAGGTTTTTTGATTCTTCTGTAATTAAGCAGGAGTGGGAGGGAGGCATACAGGTTCAAGGTGGGGGAGGGGGTAGACACACAGTAATACAAGGTTACAAGCCAGATAAACTGGACCAGGCCAGCTTCTAAGAAAACAATCAAGAAAACCAAGCTCAGTCAATTCCAGGTCAGTGTAGTGCAGTATCTTCCTAATAATTACACATCTTGTGCTACTAATCTAGTACAGTGTGGTAAAAAGGACCACAACTTTTATAGGGAAAAACAATTGAAGTATGGGCTGCAGGTACATAGGTAAACCTTTTCCAAGAGAAAGTAAGTGGTTTTAAGTAATTGAACTAGGGGTACAATAGGAAGAGAAAAAATGGGGGGACCAGTAGTGTGCGCATTTACAGTAATAGGCTATAGCAAAATGTCTTCAGTTTAGAGGACAGATTAAATACAACTCTAACATACACTAGTGTAGATGAAAGCACTTTAGTGTTCCACCGACGCAGGGTCTCGCAGTGCAGGGCAACCAGATAGACTTTGGTTTATTGGAGGTTGGCCAAGACACAGAATAAAACTTTTGCTGAGGGAACTGGAAATAAAAAGGAAAAGGATTTAAATATTAGGTCTGAAGTTTTAAAACACTCTGATTACCAAGTAACTAAGACAGAGGATGCAGGGGAGGAGTAGCATACCTTGTAAGAAACAGCACAATTCTATGAGCAACACAAAATGCAAGGAAAGCAGAGAAAAAAACAAACAAACGGTAACTGCAGTTGATACCAAGCTATTATAACATACACTACACTATGTATTGTTATAAAGGTTATGAAGAGAAAACAGTAACTACTAAGATGCTGCACTCAATTTAGTATTCGCCACTAAAAGTCAGGAATAACAGTGGTAAGCTGCAGAAACACAAGTCACTACTAAGATACTTCACACAATTTAGAATTATCCAACTAAAAGTCAGAAATAACAGTGATATTATGCAGAAACACAGAGTCACTTGTATCATTTGGAGGTTACAGTAAGTTCTACTCTAATTACCAAACAGGTTACTGATCTAAAAGTACACATAGCAGGTGACAATATTCACATTAGTGAATAAAGCAGCATTTTACCTGTTATTTAAATACAACTCTAACATACACTAGTGTAGTTGAAAGCACTTTAGTGTTCCACCGACACAGGGTCTCACAGTGCAGGGCAACCAGACAGCCTTTGGTTTATTGGAGGTTGGGTAAGACACAGAGTAAAACTTTTGCTGAGGGGAACTAGTGTAGTTGAAAGCACTTTATTGTTCCACCGATGCAGGGTCTCACAATGCAAGGCAACCAGACAGCCTTTGGTTTATTGGAGGTTGGCCAAGACACAGAATAAAACTTTTGCTGAGGGGAATGAGAGCACACTAATGGGGATTCCTATGAAGCAAGGGCAGAAAAGCTAAGCCTTGCTACATCATTTTTTTTATTCCTAAAATATTCACAATTTATTTTTTTTCTTATGCAGGGTGCATCCCCAATGTAGGGGCTTTGCTTATTTATGAATGCTTAAGCCTTCCATCTTTACCTCCATCATTTTTGTATTCTAGACTTTATACTCCTATTGCTTCTAGAATCTTATTATCTTCTTATACACCACATTGGACAACCCCCAGAGCTGTCTTTTACTTATAACCTCCATAAATGGCACAGTATTCCAGCAGAGACTGTGCCACAGCAAAGCATAACATGAAGACTGCCTTTGAGTCAGTAAGAGGCATAACTGGACTTAATAAAAGCAAATTTAGGTGGGGCTTGCTAATCCAAAGGAAAATATTTGAATTTTCAGTAACAAAGTGTGGCTGAGGTCTCCATAATGAATAGCTGAGACTCAGGTTGCTGAGTTTTGAAAGATAAAAAAAAAATACAAGAGAATAGTGAATATTAAACATCGCTCCCTTTAAACTTCTTTAATCATATGCAGCAAGGGTCACTTTCCCACACCACTAAACTTATGTATACCAATTCTGATATTGCCATATCTTGGAGAAAACAGAATATTTCCATAAATGGCAATTTTCATCATTTGATCTTCACAATTTGGGATTCAGCAAGTTTCAACATTTTAAATGGTTACTGTGGCTAAGCATTCCCTGCCATCAGAGTCATGCTGTATTATAACAAAAAGGAAGATTGGCATTTCATTTGATTGGTTGAGATGTCTGCCAACCAGTTCTAGAGTGTGAAGTTTATTCCTAACCTCCAGTTATTGTCTGTATGATGTTCACATGTTCTGTGATTTTCTTCTGTATTGATTCCCTGCTGATTCTTTTGTTTTCCTGTCACATTCCAAAAACATCCTAGCTCAGTGGATACACTGAAACTTTCATTATGTATTACATTTGCTTTTATGTTTTTGCTCAAGGACAAGGCTAAAAGAGCCAAGATCATTTCTGTAGCTCTGTTAAACAAACAAATGAATGAATGCATGAATAAATGAATAAGGAAGATGGAGTGAATTCTGCATATATTCCCTGCTGGGCAGAGGCAGTTACAAGGCAGTCACATGACTATTAACTGTAACAGTGTGCATCTCACTTGCTTATTAGGCTAGAATCTGCTTAGAAAGACATCCATCTAGGGAGTTTTCATAATGGTGAACTGGGAAATACAATAGCTTGAAGCATAATATGATTTACATTACTGCAGTCACTTTATACTATTAAGGATTTTAAACCTCTTCCAGAGTACCCCATATACAGCAGATGAAATCTGTTTTTGAAAAAGTGTCAAAGCACATATTGTGGTACAACAGCATTTTATGCAATGCACTGGAGGCAAACCCTGAATAATACTGTTTACTTTGATTTTTTTTCAATTTCATATTACAGTTTTAAAAGCATGTCTTGCTTTTTGCGTTTAAATCTATATGCATATGGTGAGTGTACTATAAATAACTGCCAAATGATGAAAAGGGAGAAACAGGAAAATGTTATTTTATGAGGTCTAGGATAGCAATTCAGAATAAGAATGTTAAATTACGTTGTGCTGCAAATATTCATGAGTCATTTTTATTTCTAAGGGAAGGCCTATTTTCATGACCTAAAGCATTCATTCTATTAAAATGTTGGTTCTAAAAGTTGTAATTTACTGCATCTGGAAGGAATAAAGTGATATTTGGCACAGAATGCTAAAACTGAAATATAAGTTACAATAAAAAAGTGTATCCATTTCTCATATAACCACATCATTAACTTAAATAAATATAATGCTTCTTTCACAGTACATATGCATAAACATATCACAAGGCATATCAAATTTAGGGAAAGCAGAAACATAAATGAAAACATATGTTCTGATTACAGTTAAAAGAATGGTATTTTGTTTGTTATTGCGCATCAGTGTTTAATCATATTTTAATTTATACACAGTTAGCTAGACTTTTCAGGATGATTCACTAAGGACAGATGCAGATTTTTTTGTTTTCGTTCTAGCAAATGCAGAGAATAGATAAAATCAAGTAAAGCCCGTTCAGTCACACCATCAGTTATGTATATGGTAATAAAGCAACTTGTCAGCATTTTAATTTTCATGAAGTCATATTAGAAGTGATTACTGACTGAGTTTTGAATAGCTCTTGACTCATTTGCATGACATAAGCAGCTCAATGAAATATCAGTACTGTTATCATTCCTGGCAATGATGAGGTCATTTCTATTATAGCTAAACTTAAACAATCAGTGGCATGCAGTTTGTAGAGAAAAAAAAGGCTTCATGAAAGCAAATGCCATTATTTATTTGAAACTTTGCAAAAGTGAAATGAAAATAAAGAAAGGATTTGGAAGATGGGAGGGCTTATTTGTGCCCAGTCTGATTGACATAGTTGCCATTCAGCAGCTATAATTATGTGCACAGTATCCTTATTAAGTATAACTACTGCAATATTTGTAGCATTCAAAGAACTCTATATTTGTACAAAGTAATGTCTACCATGCTAGGTGTTGTACTACTCAGAGGTAGAAGCGAGACCCAATGCTTCAGGTCTCCTACTTGAGTGCCTTGCTCATGGAAGGTCCACTATTTCTTTAGCGTTCCCACCCTGGGGCATTACTGCACTTAAAAAATGATTGTACTTAGAAAATATCTCTGATATTTGTTTTAGTAGGTTTGCACATTTTATATATGCTGTTTTGTTTGTACCCAAATGTTATACTTGAGGACTGTCAACATGATCCTTAGATCTAAAGGAATTTAAATATGATTAGAGGGAAAATAAATACTAAGTCTGAAAATGCTGTGCCTTGGATAATCCTCTCTTCACTGAAGAGCAATCTCAAAATTAGGTTATATAAACAACATGGTTATGGGGTGCAACCCCCTTATATTGGAAGGTTCTGGGTTATGGAAAAAAAACAATGAAGGTGTAACAGCAAGTTTTGTGCTTTGATGTTATTTTACAAAACCTGTACTTAATTTTTTTCACAGTTTCAGGGTTCACATATGCTGTTTATGTATGTTTTATTGTTTGCAAGAAAAGTATATCTTTACATTTTTTCTGTTTTATTTAATAAGTATTATTTTAAGAAACAATGATAATATTACTATTTCTTAACCTTTTACAGCAATTTTTACCATACTGTTTACACATTCTACATCCTGTCACTTTGGGTCTGTCATGATGTAATCCAGACAAAAAAGTTGTTTTATAAACTGACTTGCAAAAGTATATTTTATGCAGAATTCTATGACTGTTACATGATGAATGAAATGATCGTTATTTGGCATTATGATTATTTAATGTGAAAGTTTCAGTAAATGACTCACAAGTATGTGTTTGTTCAGGTTACTGGTTAAAACAAAATCAAAGTTTGAGCATTTTTGAAGTAATTTATTTATTTATTTACTTACTGACATTTGATTAACAGGAAAGTCCAGCAGGGTAGAAGCTCATTTTCAGCTCCAAAGTATTACAAAACTTTTTAAGAATGATAATATTACAGTCTTTAAAAATAATGCAAAAAACAAATATAGTTCAAATAATTATACCAAATTAAACATGATATGAAAACATTGGTTAAGAATAAATACAATATATAGGACAATGATTTAACAGAGAAATTTTAGCCAGTTTATAGAGAACATAATGGTAAGTTGGTATAATACAAACAGGAATTGCAATACAAAGTGAGAGAAAAGCAGGTTTATGATAGATTTAGAGAGAACACCAGGGGAGAAAAATTGATAGACATAAGGAAGTGAGTGAAGAATGGAGAGTAAGGAGATGGAAGGTATGAATAGGTATTTGTTCACATTTAGGGATATTGTTTACCTTGGTATTGAGCATAGCTTTTGGCTAGATATTCTTATAGAAGTGTTTTGAAGGATGGGAAGGTATTGATCTGATAGAGATAAGGAGCTCCAGGCTTTAGCAACATGGTATGAGTACAGACAATGCCCAGCAGATTTGATAGGTTTGTCGACAAGACAGGAGTTTTTGGTCATTGGATCATAATGACCAACTAAGAACAAAGTTGTGTAGAATATTATTTAGCGATGGACAAGCAGATGGATTCTTGATAAATTTATAGGCAGTAAAAACTGTGTATATGCTATTTGATGGAATAGTTCTAACCAGTTTAGGCTTTTAGTGCCATACAATGGCAGATTCTAAAACGATTATTTGCTTGAAATTTAGCAGTTTTGTTATAGCATTATTCAAGTTTTGATTTTTATGATGCCTGAAGGTTAGTAAGGATGGGAACACCATCAAAATGTGAGGTAAGGAGATAAGTAGTGGCAGGTGTAGCTTTAGTTGCATTGGTGAGAAAGTTTTTGGCTCTGTAAAGCATCCCTAGTTTTTGATGAGTTTTTATTGTGCAATTTTGTATAGGCAGGTTGGATTTAAGATTATCATCCACTATCATCCCTAATAATTTGCTATGATAAGTGATTTCACTGTTAGTATTATCGAGCGAGGACTATAAATTTTGTTTTTACATGGGGGAGGGATTTGGGGAAAAAAGTCTTTTTTTTTTTGTTAGGGTTAAGCATGAGTCCTATTTTAATAATAAAGTATTTTTTACTTTATTCCTGTGGTTCTGATCTAATGATAGTTTGTGTTTTGTGAGTTTAAGTGTGGAGTTTACTGTCACTCATTGTTGTTCAATTTTGTCAGTTACAATGCCATGTTTTAGTTGCTGTTCAAGTTTCCCGAGTAATGTTTTGGAAGTGTGCCACATTGTGATATGTGCGAATGAGTGTGGGTCATCTGTGTACTGAATTAGAGATGCCTATTGTGTGGATGTGGGGAAGGTATTGGTGAGAATGTTAAACAGGAGAGGACCAAGGATAGAGCCTTGCTGTACACTGGTGGTAACTGGAAGAAATGGGGAGTGGGTGGAGTGTAATTTTACTGACTGATAACTATTGGATAAGTAGGTTCTGAACTGTAGAAGGATGGGGCTGAAAGAATCCTAATGATATTTGAAGTAGAATTTGGCTGTGATAAACTGTGTTGAAGGATTTAGACAAGTCTAGAAATAAGGAGGAGACTAGTTATCTCTAGCTTTACTGACAGTATCTATATAGGTTAGAAGTGAAGTGTTAGTAGTATGGGAAGGATGGAAGCCATGTTGTTTGGGGGATAGGAGATTTTCCTGTAGGAGATAGTTTAGCAATTGTTTTTGAATACATTTTTTGAAGCATTTTTAAAGGTGGGATAAGACTGCTACAGGTCTACAGTAATGTCTGTTGAATTTCCTCCTTTGTGCAGAAAGATAACGTGTGATTTTTTTCCAAAGAGAGGGGGAATGTGGGATTTCTGAACTGACCTATTTATAAGGATTGAGACAGGGTAGGCAGTGCTATCAGCTGCTATTTTAAGGTATTTACTTGGAAGCTCATCAGCTGAAGTAGAACAAGATTTTAGTTTTAGCATGCAAAACTGAACAAACTTCTGTAGCTTCACCACTTTTTTAACACTTCTACACTATGGGGACAATCGAGAAAGGTTACCACGAACCATTTCATATTCAGAGCCAATCCTACTATTGTGCTTTAGCACAAAGATGTATATCACTATTTTGGGCTGTCTTTGCAGCTATATTAAATGCTAATGAGGCATTCCAAGAGACAGGCATATGCTAATTAGCTGGCATATCTACGAGTCATCACTGACTCTTCCATTGTTTATCTTCATTGTGAAGGTGTTATGTTGGATGAGTTTCACCACAGTATGTTGTAATGTATGAGTTGGCAAGAAGCTTTTCTTGGTTCCTTCCCATTTTCTCCACTGTTGTGCAACTTTGGAGTTGGTATGTATAAACTGGAGGGAGGGGGGCTTGCATCCTGCAAAAAAAGATTTTTTTCTATTTTTATACTTTTTTTGACTCACCATTTTCTAAATGTAAGTTTTGGTAAATGGTGAGCTGAAAAAGGAATTGACAGTAAGTTAACCCTGATTAGTCATGTGATCGTTCTTGGAAATGTCTTCAGTAAGGCACTTACACAATCACTCAGCTGTATAAAGTAACATGACCACTCCTGGCTCCTGGCTGCTGGAGTTAATTACTTCAGTCAAATGCTTGATTTCACCCACTGTTGTAGAGGTAAGTGTCAGTTGAGTTTAGATGACAGTTAGTGATGGGTGTGTATATTATCTGTGTATGTGCATGTGTATATATATATATATATATATATATATATATATATATCTATGTGTGTGTGGGGGGGGGGCTACATGTGTGAGAGTATGCATGAGTGTGTATCTGTTTGGGAGTTTACTTTAGGGGATTAGTGAGAAGACAGCTTAGATAGAAGTGTGTGTGCTTATTGATCAATACATCAATGAGTGCAATCATGTAAAGCAAGGGCTGTGCATGTGTGTGGGTGTATGTATATGCATAAGTGTGTGAATGTGAGCAGGGGATGGGGATGCGATACCTGCATACTACCGAAGACTAACAAGCAAATCCTGCAACACTGTTTTGGTGGAGGAAACTAAACACCAGAAATACTCTGTATATTGTGCTTTAAATGCACTTAAAACATAATAAAAATGATATGGGCCAGAGGGTAGGGGGACATAAGATACCAAAAATAAACATTGTGCCTTAATGGCACTTAAAAAAAGACACGAGTCAGTGGAGAAACCAGGGATAATTCTTAACAGCACTTAAAAGACAATTCCCCGGATTCATGAAGCTCGGCGCAAGGATTGCGCCAGCCGTGCGGCGTAGATGTGGAGTAGTCGCACAATATGTATATTAATGAAGGCGTGCAGCCGCCACAGCCATGTGCATAGGAAACGTGCGCGAGTGCAAGGGGTGTATCGAAGTTGCGCAGGGAGGCGTGTCAATGTCGGCTTCCGAGGAGCAACCTAAACTGCTGAATATTATATTCCGCCAGCAATAGTAATTGTACCTATCAGTGTCTGTGGAGACTGAAACGTATGCAAAGCAGAGCCCCTGAGAACAGAAAATGAAGACTCAAACACAAATGCACGGTAGGGAATAACGGGTCCCTACCCATGAACAAATGACAGGAAAACCATGTGCCTGTAGTCCAACACAGTGTAGATAACTATACCATGTGGAAGTGAAACGTATCAGATGTTAGCGCACCACCAGTAGGTACGTCCAGTCCAACGGAGAGGGTCACCAACCGACCCATAATTTGAGGGAGGGAACATAGCTGTGCAGATATGTCCATAACAAAATACACGAGGAGAAATGTAGCTATAGGTAGTGACCGTATGTGTGAATCATATCCCACAAGCCATGTAATAGTCACATTCAAAAAGTATGTCCGTATTTCACATACCAAATGTGATAGGAAATAGCATACGCATGTAAACGAAACAGAAGGAGCATATAAACAAGCCATAACAACACGGACACATGTAGGCCGAAAGGAACAGTATGATCCGTACCATCGACCAAGATTACCACCTGTCCCACTTTGCGAGCGACTGTCCCTCTGTGAGCAGATGTGTCCTGACACAAACATGTAAAACTGGCAAATGTCCAGAGAATATAGGACATAATTCCTCTGTAGACGTCATGCAATAGTTGCATTAAACATATTTCACTGGACGTATAATACAGAAATGTCATAACAAACAGAATAAGATACCAAAATGCTACAAGAATCAGCTGAGATATAGGCAAGAATTGTAAGTTCTATCTGCCGAACTGACCGTGGGTATGTGTCGGCCTGTAAAATATGCTGTGTTCACTGCAACTGTCACAGTAGGGTTGCCACCCTTACAAATGGCCAAAGTGGGACATGTCTGGTACAGACATCAGTCTGAAGAGGCTGACACATACCCACGGCCAGTACAAAGGACAGAACGTAACTGTTTTGCCTACAGAAAAGCATATTCCTGTAGCATTTTAGTTGCTTAGTCTGTTTCTCATAACAGGCAGGTATTTTAGATACAGAATTAACTGTTTAATGCAACTATCACATAAAATATAAGAAATATGTTTGTCCTAAAATCACAGAACATTTGCCATGTGGACAATTACATGTCAGGACACAACTGCCCAAAGAGGGACTGTCCCTCACAAAGTGGGACAGGTGGTGACCCTATGTCACACTGTGGACAATTGAAAAGGTGGAAACACAACCGTTGATTGTGGGGAGGCAATGTTCACAACAGTCAGACATGTGTAAGGAATAGCTTGGACATAGGAAAAGGTGCCATCCTACCAATGAGTAGAACAGGCTGGCAAAATCCGGAAGGCAGCTGTATAATCCGAACGCGTATGTGACACAGTCGAACGGGTAGTACCCGGATACACCAACCAAGTAATGAAAGTGAAGTAGGCGCGTGTACCTATGTGCATGAGGTATAGCATGTGGACAGCAAACATGGCAGGGTAGTCCACACAACCATAAAGGTACTCGACACATGTAGGATAGTCAATGTGTAACTCTGGCCATGTCATGGGCCAACAACCAAAGTAGTGCTCTATGGGGTGTGAGTAATTTGTGTGTGAGGCGTGTGTGTTTAATGGTAAATCCCTCAAAGGTGATACTTGTGTCGTATGCAGAAAAGGTGAACCAGAGGTGTATGAGGGGGCAGCGGGTGAAGTGGAAAGAAGCACAACCTCATGTAGAAACAGCTGCAAGACAAGCAGACAGGCCATAGTGTAGAACACAATCCTAAAAACATATGAATATGGAAATATGCAAGACAAATGTATACATATGGCACCATCACATACCCACAGATGGGTCCTGATGGAACTGGCCATAACAAACGCAACACACCTGGATGCATAACAGCCTACCCAGCATACCCTCCACAACAGAAAACCTGCCACCATACCAGAACGTCCACCAAATCCAGCCGTACTTGGTCCACTGGTTTGTTGCAGAAACAGCTACACACAGTGACCCCTACGCATATGTAGTAGGTATTGTCACCCTAGGCAGTGTCAGGATTGCAAACCATGTATCCCCTGCAGGTAAAACCCCCTGCATGTTTTTGTGCAGCCACAAAAATCTTTGTTATCTAACTTGTTTTGGTTTTGACCAATTTTTGGGATATCCCTCATGGGATGACCAACCTGTGTAAATAGTTGAATGGTTATGACGACATGATGTCCAATCCAGTAGATATCTGGACACAAGTCAGAACGTGCAGTGGAGGTCCATGACACTGTCCAGCCCTAAGTGGGCATGCATAACCTACCACCCAGGATAAAATACCTTCCCGTGACGCACGTGTCCAGACACGAATAGGAGGGAGAATATAATGCACACATTTGCAAAGTGGAAAACGGCATGGCGGCGAGGAAGACACTACTTAAACAGGTCAACCCTGATCAAGTGTGAGGGACACTGACTGTGTGCAGTCGTGACTGACCATACCTGTCAACCTGTGTGAGCAAGATATCTGGACAGAGCCATGAATATAAGTGAGACAAAGGTCCACAATCAGGGACAATCTGTAAACATATCTCTTAGAAACATAGAATTTGATAGAATAACAGTTTGCACATTGGCATTAATGTCTGGAGTATGAAGTCTGAAACCCAAATGTCTGTCAGCACGTTCTGACTGCAGTCTTTAATGCTGAGCTACTGCTGTGCCAGAACACAACAGCGTATTACAGAGGTCCGTGCCATACCACTCAACTGTCCGGATATTCGCAGAATGACTAGGGTCACCACCTGTCCCACTTTGCGAGTAACAATCCCTCTGTAGGCAGTTGTGTCCTGTGAAAAAAATCAAGATATAGCAAATGTCCTGAGAGTTTATTCCCTAATTTACTGTAATAGTCACATAAAACGGTTATTTTATATATGAATCCTCAATATATGTGAAGTAGCATAAGCAATTCATATGTTACTAGAATAAGCTAGTATATGTACAAAAAGGTTACATTTCAGTACTATGCATGGCTGTAGGTATGTTTTGTCCTGGAAAATCTGACATCTCTACAGAACATGTCCCACTTTGGGCAGTCGAAAAGGTGGCAACCCAAGAATGACCACAGGTTCGCCCCATAGTGTAGATTGACGTCACTAAATAATGAGAAATATCCTGAGTATAAGACTCCACAACCTGCAGAAAAGTCATGTTAATGCAAGACTTAGCATTCTATCAACGTTGTATGCTTGTAAAAGCAATCGTTAAAATGTGTCCCTAATTGTCCCCCCATTGTGTAGGTTTTGCGCAGGTACGGTGCTCTAAGAGGTATGGTCCGTACATATTTACAGGAACAGCCCTTCACACTTGTGTAATGTACAACCGCATACATGTAGTCACTTCATGTCCAAAAATAACAATCCCCATATGACTGTATACAGGTAATAGTCAAATGTGAATGGGAACACCCCTCATCGGGGAGTATGGACTGTAACAAACCCACCCATAATATGTAATGCCAACAGAATTAGCTGCTGACAGGTGCCCAAGCACCTGTGTCTATAAACACAGGTAAAACTTCAAACTAGGGAGATAAGCCCTGTCCATATGCTTCGTCTGACATTTGACCTCGGCCAGGGAAGTTACGTTCACCATGAACACCCTGACAATCAAAGATCTGTATGTGGCTGGACTATATGCCTTGGTGTTCTGCATACCCTCAGAGTGATTAACAATGCAGCCGGAGTCTACAGCAGTAGGCAATAGGGAATGTGTAATATGTAGTACCGCCTTTTTCCCAGCAGGAGAATAGATGCCTGTGTCGTAGGTGAAGCGGTCAGGCGTATGTTGATGTAGCTAAGTACTATGGGTATGCATATCAATGAGGGAGAACACCAATAGAATAGTGTTTCCAGTATCCAGCCAATGTGAATGCAGTCCCGGTCGACCTACGACCACTGCACATATAACTTGAAAGTGTAATTAAAGCGTTCGTGCAGTACACACATTTAAATATGTAAAGGTGAACGTGTGTATCGCAGTAGTCCGTAAACTGGAATACAGATATGTAACTGTTACGGTCAGAATTATGAAAGTTCACGGAAGCACAATTATCTATGAAACATATGTAACCCACAATAAGGATATTCAAGTGCGCCTGCACGTGTGTAATCCGCTCACAGAATAGAAAATGAATGGTGTTTTCCCCACGTTCCATGTACATGGCTCATACCTGTTAAACCCGTACAGTACGAAACCGGACAAAGCCATGACAACAACTGGTACAAATAGGGACAATCCCCAGATATTGCCCTAACAAACATAGAAAGTGGATAGAATAACAGGTGTGTCACTAGCATGGATTCCCTGAAGGGTATGAAGTCATAACCTGAAATGTTTATCATTATTTACCAATGTTAGTCTTTAATGATATGCCACTAACTTGCTAGATAGACACAAGGTTATGAAAAACAGACCACAAATAGGGACTATCCCCAGATATTGCCTAACAAACATTGAAAGTGGATAGAATAACAGGTGTGTCACTAGCATGGATTCTCTGAAGGGTATGAAGTCGTAACCTGAAATGTTTGTCATTATTTACCAACGTCAGTCTGTAATGATATGCCACTAACTTGCCAGATAGACACGCGGTTATGAAAAACGGAGCAAAGATAAGAGGCAAACAGCTGTACATGCAGCGGGAATCTGTACAGTTGAAAGGTATGATATGGAGATATATATACACATATATCCACAGACATAATCCAAAGCAAATTACGAGATTAGGAATGTACAGACATATGTATATATGTACAGATATATATATCTATACACACACGATACATGAATAGATATATACACAACAAACATATGTCCCTGTACATATAACATGTACATAAATAGTGACCTAATATGGATAGATAGACAGACATGCATGAAAGGAGAATACACCGATGGTTTCCAAACCATTTCCCGGAAAGTACCAGTGTGACAGGGCCTGCAAGTTCTACACATTAAACATGAATATAGGTGTCCTTTGCAGGACCTCAAAAATTGATCCGTACAAAGTGCAAACCGTCATTGATGCAAAAGAAGTCACACTTGCAACTACGATATAGCTGTACATGCAACAGTAGCAGGCGCAAGGGTAATGACACATGGGTCGATTGAATGTATGATGTATGAGCTGATATCCGCAGAGTGGGGAGTGCTCGGAAGTGTCCTCACATTTTATTATCACTCACATTAAACATGTCTAATGGGTACTGTGGAGGTGTGTCAGGTATGGGAATCATGGGTATGCAGAATTGGGCCAAAGTGCTGGTTGGCACAGATCTATTAGGTACGCCCCATGGGAGTGATCAATATACCTATGTGGGTATAGCACACGCCTATATTCACCAAACAGGTGCAACCCACCCACTGGATATTGTGTAAACCATTGGGGGAAGACGTAAGGACCTATATCAGTGTCATGTAGGCGATTATCATGGATGGACACGCATACAACCAAGATGGTAACCATACATGCCAGAATGTCAGAATAAGACAGCTGGACTAAGGCATAGTACATGACAGACAAATAGGGACTATATTAAATATACCTCAGACAAAGTCAGACCATTGATAGAATAATTGCGTAGTCAGGAATACGAATGTTATGAGAGTTAGTAATCATGAAACAGAAATGTCAGTCATGATTACCTAACCGCACAGTCCATCATGGCTAACCAGCAATCTATCAGAAAAGCACATTATCATGACAAATGTAACAGAATCATAGGTCAAACCCCAGGGCGTATACCCATAATGTGTACAGGTGAGAGGTATGAAGGTAACCCGTTCTAATGAAATGTACAGAACTAGTGATACTAGGTGGACAGGTGAGAAGAAAGACGTCAGGACAAATTACAAAACATGTACAACTCATAAGCATGTTTGTCCACAAATGTGAATTACAACATATTGCCTATGAAAGTCAATGTGGAAGGTTAATAGACTCAAATGACATGTGTCCCTCAGGGTGTCATGCAGTGTCACCGATACAGTGTCCAGTCCACCATACTCATACATGAGCTCTGCCACTAACGGAAAGCGCAAATACTGGCCTACACATAAGGTACATGATGGAATAAGTAGTGTGGATAAGCACCTGTTGGCCTGTGTGAGGAATATAACCCAGTGGGTGGGTGTGTTCAGCAATAGGAATGTAATGGTAACTGGCCTTTGATGGCACCATGTATTGTGTGTATTGGCGTAACTGTACGAATGTGCAGATGTATGCCTCATATGTGTGGTGTGTTCCTCTCACAATCTGTACCTGCATACCTCTCAACTGTACAGATTTTTGCAGAATGTCCAGATATTTGCCTCATATATTTGGTACATTATTCATAAAATTGTGGTTTTCTGGCAAATAGTGCAAATCATTTAAGACTGAAGTTAGAAAATAATGAGAGACATTTGAGTTTCAGACTTCATACCCTTCAGAAAATTCATGCTAATGCAAAACCTGTTATTCTATCAACTTTTTAAGTTTGTAAGAGCAATATTTAAAAATTGGCCCTACTTTTGGGCTTTTGCCCCACATTTAGTTATGGCTTTGTCCAGATTTCCTGCTGTCGGAGGTTGAGAGGTATGTGTACCTGTCTGCCAAATACCTGAGAACTGACGTCATTAAATAATGATAAACATATGTGTTTAAGACCCCAAATCCCTCAGAAAGGGCATACTAATGCAAAACCTATAATACTGCCAACTATCTACATTTGTAAGAGCAATATGTAGAATCTGCCCCTATTTGTCCCCCCATCATGTTAGGCTTTGTACAGATGCTTTGTACTAGGAGGTTGATAGGTATGATCAGAAAAAGATACATGTTGGAGGAAACAGCATTATCAACCGCAAGAGAACGCAGAAGGTATGAAAACTGCTGCAGTAGGAAGTTCATCCGCAGGTATGTGCTGACATGTCAAATGACACAGCAGTCTACAGGAAGTACCTATAGGGTGTCACCTTTACCAATGATGACAGTGGGACATACCCACAGCCATGCATACACCACAAATAGACATAGCACACAGCAAAGCCTAGGCCATGATACAAGCCTTGGCGTGTATGGATTGAGTGAGAGTACAGCAAGGAAAGATGATTGCCAGGCTATTCAGCAAACACCTGCAGGGGCATGCAAGACCGCCCGTAACATGAACATTGCATGGACAATGTTGGGATTTGCAACATACCCCATTTGTATGTGTAAGCTATGCAAATGATGTAATTATAGGGTTGCCACCTTTCCAAATGGCCAAAGTGGGACATTTGCACTACAAACATCAGATTTTGTAGGGCAAAACATACCCACGGACAGTACAAAGGACAGAACTTCAGTTGTTTGCCTGAACAAAAGTTTATTCTTGTAGCATTTTTGTTCTTTATTCTGTTTCTTATAACATGTAGATGTTTCAGATACAGAATAACGTTTATGCAACTATTACATACAATGTAGAAAATACTTTTGTCCTAAAATCCCAGGACATTTGCCATTTTCTCACAATATTTTACAGGACACAACTGCCCAAAGAGGGACTGTCCCTCGCAAAGTGGGACAGGTGGTAACCCTATGTAACTACGCGATACATGAAACAGTAAGCTGTCCATGCAAGAGCAGAGTTATGTGCAGAAATGTACCCGGATGTTTTGTGACTAATGTTTTGCACGTTGCTAAACGGAGCAATGACAGCTGCAAATACAGTATGAATGCAGTCGAAGAAGCATGCCAATGTCCAGGTCCAAGGCCAGTGGCGGCTTTGTCCATTGGATATCAATGAACCAGTAGTTGTCCTCCCCGATCCCTGGTGTGGAAGCGTAGTGCAGCGCCACGAGAACGCGCTGCACTTCAACACAAGACATATGGATAATATACATACAAAATGTAGGTTTAGTTAGATGTTAGTACGCCATGCAGATGAATGGCAAGCCGGAGATAACATGGCTACTGCGTACTGGTACCTATGTGTGGAAGCGCTCTGTCAGAGATGTAACGAAGCATTTGTAGGCAATGTGAGGCAAGTGAGGCTGAGGATAGTGAATCACAACATGTCATGCCACATGGGCCAAGCCTCTACAGTGTAGTGTAGGTTAAGGGGACTATTAGAGTAGAAGACAGGTGACAACAGAAGTGTGTATGTACAAAACACTGTAACCTTACCGGAGCAGTGTCACATGTGTGCTGTCAGTACTCAGTGGAAGAGGTGTGTCATGAGCTATCCCAGGGAACGTCAGGAGACTGACAGCGTACGCCATGGATACCACCAATGTGACATGCAAACCTGCCCACAGTTTGTCTGCGCCCGTGCGCGCCAGTAAGCCCGAGTAAGTATGTGTGCATGCGTGTTAGCCCGTGTGCGCATGTGGAAGAACGAGTAAGCTAGTGTACGAATGGTGAAGCCCGTGTAATGTCGTGTATACATTTGTAAGCAGGTATACATGTGTACTACACACATCACACGTACTGCACACACAGACACACATGCCGCCAATACTACACACATCAGTGAAATGGCACATGGATGGAGACTACATCAGAGGTAACAGTGCTGTAAACTATGCTACAGTGATGGTCATAGCTGCAATGCAGCATGCCTGCTGAAGTACACCTGTAAGTAACACACTGTGTGTTAACAGCATGCTAACATCAATACAGTGGAATAAAGCCACTATGTGCAGCAACACCAGGTTAGTCAGATCCTGCATCAATGTTACACATCACAGGTGGTGGCACAGGTGACATCATATGCACAGGGTGTGGTGTTAACATGTCCACAGCTGTCATAGAACCATCCAATGTACACGTAGGTGTGTGTGTGTGAGGGACAATGGTTATTTCATGGCCCAATGGTGGTGCAATGGGTCTGTGTATGTGATAGCCATAGCTGTTTGTGGTAAGTGTGTGTGTCTGCATATACACAGGTACAGCATGTGTCAGCCATATATAGGAGGTTGTGGGACAGTCACAGACCGTACCTGCCAGGCTGTAGAGATCCCCATTACTGGCCATGGACACCCCTCCATGCATCCAAGACAACCCAGTCCTGCACCTGTCAATGTCTACACATACAGTCCTGGAATCTGTACGACAACCTGTGGATAAACGTGTGTCTGTAATGTTAACCTGGGGTGCATAGACTTGACAGCAACTACAGACAGATACGAGCCATACTCACACTCCAATGTAATAACCACTGCTGACTGTTTCAGAGATCTGCTTACGACCACTAAAAGGTGCTGCACTAACATTGTTCCCAATGCCCATGTAATACCCAGCAACACAATAACCGGTCACTACACATGTATAACCCACGATCACTAAAGCACTCAGTATGTGCACTATCACAGAGCCATAGCAGATGTACATACATTCAAGGTGTTCATGTACAGACAATGCAGCACAGTCAAGAGTGATAATCCCAACTTACATATCTATATACAATACATATATATATATGTATATATATATATATATATATATATATATATACATATATATATATATATATATATATCTATATATATATATATATATATATATATATATATATATATATATATATATACATATATACATATATATATATATACACACACACACACACACACACACACACACACACACACACACACATATATATATATATATATATATATATATATATATATATATATATATGTAGATAGATACATATACACGCAAACGCAAACACACACACACACACACACACACACACACACACACACATACACACACACACACGTGGCAGGGTTGGGAGCAGAACATAAACGTAAGCACTGTACCACACGACAGCATTACGCGGTTACAAATCGCACTACGGTGATCAGTGGATCACATGATTCACACAGGCACACGTCTAGCATGCAGACAGCAGCATCAAAGGCAAAGACGCCGCACGGATGTTATGGAGAGTGAATACTGTCAAAGCAATGTACTGTTGTCATGCAGCTGGAAACACACACACACACACACACACACACTTGGCAGGGCTGGGAGTCAAACATACACCTAACTACCCTAACACACTACAGCATGACGCATTTACAGAACCCGCTACCGACATTACTAGGCACAGCAGTCCCAGAGGCAGACATCTAGATGCGTGTCATCATCCGCAAAGGCAAAGATGTCGGTAGCAAACTGCTGTGGTGTGTGTTGTCTAAAAGCAAGACTGAGTCCCCAGGTGGATGGGAGCATGTGCGCAAACACACACACACACACACACACACACACACACACACACACACACACACACACACACACACACACACACACACACACACACACACACACACACACACACACACACACACACACACACACACACACACACACACACACACACACACACACGCTTGGCAGGGCTGGGAGTTGAACATACACCTAACTACCCTAACACACTACAGCATGACGCATTTACAGAAAGCGCTACCAAGATTACTGAACACATCACTCCCAGAGGCATACGTCTAGGTGGGTGACATCATCCGGAAAGGCAAAGACGTCGGTAGCAAACTGCTGTGGTGTGCATCATCTAAAAGCAAGACTGAGTCCCCAGGCAGATGGAAGCATGTGCGCAAACACACACACACACACACACACACACACACACACACACACACACACACACACACACACACACACACACACTTGGCAGGGCTGGGAGTCAAACATACACCTAACTACCCTAACACACTACCACATGACGCATTTACAGAACGTGCTACCGAGATAACTGAACACAGAACTCCCAGAGGCATACTTCTAGGTGGGTGACATCATCCACAAAGGCAAAGATGTTGGTAGCAAACTGCTGTGGTGTGCGGCGTCTAAAAGCAAGACTGAGTCCCCAGGTGGATGGGAGCATGTGCGCAAACACACACACACACACACACACACACACACACACACACACACACACACACACACACACTTGCAGGGCTGGGAGTCGAACATACACCTAACTACCCTAACACACTACAGCATGACGCATTTACAGAACGCGCTACCAAGATTACTGAACACAGCACTCCCAGAGGCATACTTCTAGGTGGGTGACATCATCTGCAAAGGCAAGGATGCTGATAGGTAATGTATAGAGAGTGAGCAGTCTGAAAGCATATTACTGTCCCAAGGAAGATGTAGACAAACACAAGGCAGTGGTGTGATCATGGCAACCAAATATCTACGGAGCACTACAACAACACTACATAGATACGGGACGCACCACAGACAGTACACCCTTCAAGACAGCAACCAGTGTGTTCAATGTAGGCATCCATCGTGACATTGGAAATGGACACCTGTTGCCTGGATGACCACCATCACTATACAGGATGTCAATGGCCATGCCCACACCCTTAGTATCACATGTCTGTTTGGAAAGTACTGTGTGTCCATCTACACAATGGTGTACTGGGCATGCTCACACACTTAGCAGTTGCAAAGGGCCATCTTGCATGCATGCACACGGATTCTAAACACGGAAGGGCACAGTTTGGAATATACTGTGTGTCCATCTACACAATGGCATACTGGGCATGCTCACACACTTAGCAGTTGCAAAGGGCCATCTTGCATGCATGCACATGGATTCTAAATATGGAAGGGCACAGTTTGGAATGTACTGCATGTCCATCTACACAATGGCATACTGGGCATGCTCACACACTTAGCAGTTGCAAAGGGCCATCTTGCATGTATGCACATGGATTCTAAACATGGAAGGGCGCAGTTTGGAATGTATTGTGTGTCCATCTACACAACGGCGTACTGGGCATGCTCACACACTTAGCAGTTGCAAAGGGCTGTCTTGCATGCACACGGATTCTAAACACGGAAGGGCACAGAATGGTATTACTGTCCCCACGTACATGAAGGTCACTCACATGTATTGACCAGTACCCACTCAGGAGCTATCACAGATGTCTCAGGTGCATATCACAGAGGTACACACCACAATCTACAATGTAGCCCTCTGACATCACCATGTCATTGGACCACCAATACACAGCCATACATTAACACAACACCGTGTGACTCATGACCAGTGCACTGTACATAGGTCTACAGCAACTGTGCAGACTACACATGTACCGACAGGGTTCCATCATGTGTTATGCATTGCAATGATACCACTGTACATAACCAGGTCAGCTCTACACATACCAGGGGCCCTGGGTCTTACACAGCTGTGACAGATGACTGTCGCTGTACACCAACGAACACACATGTTAGGCTATGTCATACATGTATTTGCAGTGGATATGTGCATGGACCACACACAAGACACATATGTACATAGCATAGCTTTTGCTGTCCTTCATGCAGACAAGTGGCTACAGCAATCATATGCACGCAAATGGAAGGTGGGTCCATGGCTGTTGAATGTTAACAGTACATGAGGCAGCAATGTTGACCAAGGACACATTCCCTCTGTACTAGTTACCCAGGACACCCATCATATCATACAACAGTCCATGTGTTATGTATGGCAACACACATGTCCACCAATTGCAATGCATACCAACATGGCTACATGACAGGCATGTAGGACCAACACACATGTACAATCTGTAGTGTGCATGCAGCTACCATGCATGTGCAGTAGCTGATGTAAGTAACTAATCTGTGCCTAACTACAACATGCAGTTGCAATGCAGCCCCATCATTGACACCTGTATATGGTGACATACTGACAGTACAGTAGGATGTACAGCAGGTATGGATGGATGTGTGTACATAAAGTGGTGATCCACCTGTGTAGATGGATGTTTGCCGGGGATGGCTCACAGGTGTGTCACATGCCATCCTACCATTACATGTGCAAACAGTACGCTATGTTACCATTACTGGACGGTGGAGACATAAAACCTACACAGTGGTCAGGTGTCACCGACAGTACATCACTTGACACCTGTAACACTTACATCCTCCCATGTGCATATAGCAGCACAATTGCCGAAGGTAGCGTTGGTACACATAATGTGGCCAATACTGCTGCATGTCTGTCAGACGTATCATCATATAGCAGGTGTATCATTCACAGTACTGCCATGTGTGTTTGCTGGTGTGACCATATATGCCAAATATGGTGGGGAATACATCCCAATTGTTACACACCCCTGTACACTGTTGTAGAGATCTGTACATACTGCAGTGTGGAAAGCATGACATAGGCAGGTGTGGTGTGTGTATCACACACATCAGCTATCCATATGTGTATGACATTTGTGGTCTCCACAGTGTGTGTGTGTATGTATGTAGGTATGTATGGCTGTCTGGTGCATGGAGTGAGGGTGTATGGTACCATACAGAACACACAGGATCCCTAACCCCTCATGGTGCTGCAGTCCACTACCCTGTTGATGCCATCGGTCTCAGCCGCACTGGCTACCTGTACATGTTCTTTCTCTGTGTCGCGTCATGTGGGTTCACAGTACTGTGACGGTGATGACCACATAGACAAGGGTCCTCACCTCAACACTATGGGGTGTGCGTTATAGAGTTGTTGACCCTGTGAGTGTGAGCATGTTCCTGTAATGTGACAGCGTATTACTGCTACACAGTGAGGCCTCATGCTATCAAGTGGCCTCTAACATTATCATTGGCCAGACCGCTGTGTACAACCCCTGCACCATGTCAACATACCTGTGATGTGACCTGGTATGGATGTTACGTCTCTAGCCACTGTAGCCTATTAAACTGCCCACATGCTTTTGGATCAGTATATGTGTGGACATCTGTGTTATGTTAGACTTTCCAACAGTCAGGCTGAGGCTACGTATAGCATGCTGATATTGCCATATGTGCCTGTGAGTACTCCACAGTTACACATGGGAGACTGCAAACAGTGCTACCTGTAGGCACATGCAAGTAGACCATAAGGAGGGAACCAGGGCATCATTACCAACATGCTGTTGCTGTTGTTACTGAGACACATACTGTGAACATATAACAATGCATGCTAAACCTGTACTACATGGTATGTCTGGTGTGTCAACAGTACACAACTAATGTAATATACACGTCTCTCACTATGCACACACAACTAATGTAATATACACTTCTCTCACTATTCTTACACAACTAATGTAATATACACTTCTCACTATTCTGTTCACCCAGTGCATCAGACCATTTGAGCATGTCCCTGCACCAATGGTGTGGATGACAGGGATGCAGCACAGGCTTCATCATATGCACAGGGTGATAATGTTTGCCAGGGGCATAGGCTTCACCAATAGATGACATCTTGTGTGTGGGTAAGGGCCAGTGATATGATTGGACATGTCTGTTCAGTATACATGTGGCTGTTGTGGTATCCTACATATGTCTTTGCTGTGTGCGTGTATGTGTGCACACAGTTCTGCCTTTTGTGAGGCCTACATGGGGTATTATTGACAGCTCCAGATTGTACAGACCAGGTTGTACAGCTCACTGTGTCCGGCCACGTGACCTGTGCCTGCCAGGGGTTGCACGGGCACTACCAGGCAGAGGTACAGCTTGGCTACTGTCCGACGACACATGTCCACTGGAACTGTATCCCCGCTGGGAACATCCAGGGTCATGTCCATGTGGCCTGCTGTGTCCTGGTGTGGACAGCGCAGCACCAGCTACACTGCTACTGCTTCCAGCACTATGGGAGTGGGCATGTGAGGTGGAACGCTCACGTTGACCTGCACTAGGTGGTGTAGCTGGCCTACGTCCACGTGGCCTACACCTCACTCCTACCAGATGTAACAGCACAGACAGCTCACGCCCGCGGATTGCCATGTCACGGTCAAGGATTCCGACCATGTCACCCAATCACCTGTCCAGAACATCAGCAATCTGCTGTTGAGCATTTGCCAATGCCTGGATGTTGTCATTTAGGGTACGGATAGCAGCCCTCTGCAGCCTCTGCCCTTCTCTGTTCTGCTGTTCAGCACGTGCCTGTGCCGCCATTACAGTCTGGAACATGCGTCTGGTGATAACAGCTGCTGCCTTCTGTCCTGCAGGTGCATGTCTGCCAGAGGTCCTCCTACGAGCATCACCGGCCACATGCCTGTGTGGCACATCTGCAGTCATTACACTGACACCATGGTGTGTAGACACACCTTCTGTAGCCACCAAACGTTCCTGTTCCACGCTAACAGACGCTGACTGTCCTTCCTCTATGGTCACTCATGATGCGGTATGTGTTGGCAGCAGAACTGTGTGCAGGGAAGAGGGGGACATAGCTGGGATGGCAACCATTGGCACAGATTCAGCCCCTGACAACCCTGCCTGTACCTCATGCATATGTTCATCACTGCTAGTATCTGTGGGGACACTAACATCAGATGGACCGCAGGACGGTAACGCACCTACATCACCTGTGAATGCAAAGAAAGACTCTAAATTACAATAGACACACAGACACACACACACAGACACACACACACACACACACACACACACACACACACACACACACACACACACACCATGCATGTGATTTGACAGATGGCATGCAGCATGCCTGTGATACGGCAGAGGGCATGCAGCTCAGACATTAATAGTGTTAGTAAGCATACCTCCCTGGGGTGCACACTACAGCAAGCAGGTGTCATATCAGTAGCCATGCAGTTCACACAATCATGGTAATATGCATGCATCCCCGTGATACACCATGTGGACCAGAACAGGATAACAGTACACATGGCTGACGTGACCTTGACATGTAATCTGCTGACGTGTGCATTAACATGCATACATGTCTGACACAATGGTGTCCTGACACATGTACAGCATCGTAATGGGCATCACATTGCAGTGTTGTCTGTATGCCCTACAGATAGAATCATGTTTAGCAAATGTGCATGAGCATGGAAGGGTAATGTGAGCCATCTACATTGCTATACAGTATGAAGTACAGACACTGTGCCATTGCATGGCATCATGAGGCATCTATATTGCTGTACAATGCATAATATGTACACATTGCATAGCCATAACTGCATGCATACCCATGATATAACTGTGGATTGTGACCCACGATGCTGAGGTGTATACATACCAAACCATGCTGTGTCAAGTGACAGGTCAGTGGAGGACCTACAGATGACACCCCTGCACAACAACTACAGGGTCTTAGCTGCCTGGCAACCATGTCCACACATAGTGGACATGTCAATTTACCATTTCCCACATGACATTGATGTACCACACACACGAGGTGCACAGCTAATGGTGATATCCTACAGCAGCAAGGGAAATGTACAGTATCTGTGGCCTGATGTGGTGTCAATGTCTGTGGAAGCTGTACAGGTGACTACTGTCATGCTATGACACAGTCGTGATGTTCAACAGATCTTATATGGTAGACGTCAGTGACACCTCCACTAGCTGTACACAGGCTTTTAGGATGCCCAGTGTACCACATCAACTGTATAATCAGTCAACTAAGGCTATAATTGGACCATGTGTGGACAATGTGCAACAGGGTGTGTACACATCACATCTACTGGGTGGCTATGTGTCTCTGGCCATCCCCCATGGCCATGTGTGCACATGTGTTGACCAAATGTGTGTGATGGCCATCTCACATCTGTGTTGTCCCAAATGACATACACTCATATATGTCATCATCCACAGGGCTATGCAGACAACGGGTTGTATGTTTGGTATGTGGGGTATGGGTCATGGGATAGTGTGACAATATTGCAGCCAGAACACTACGTGTCTGGGACATGTCAGATGGCACATCACAATGTGTGCACCCAATGCAGGGGCATATAACACAATGGTGACACCTGTGGGCTGCCCACATCACAGCTCACTGTGTGGTACTGTTTGCGTACCACACATGTTGTTCAACTGCATACTGCATATGCCTCCATTGTAGAACACCTCTACTGTTGTATGCACAGCTGACCACACATGTAGCAATGACAACTACTGTGGTTTCAAGTCGGTGTATCATTTAGTTTGTATATATTGCACATGGGTGGCCTGTGTGAATGATGGGTGATGCGACCTGTATATCATGACTGGAACAAGCATCAAGTGTGCAACTGTTAACTGGCCACATGGCAAATAGATCTATGCTTTAACATGCCTGATACTGATGACAGTCTCACCTGCAACGGACTCATGTCTGTGCAGCATGCCAGAGGTACCTGTATAGGGGTGACACAGCAGTATGAACATTATCCCTGACTGTCTGACAGCCACAGGGTGCACTGTGCATGTTAATGCATTCACCTGTATAATAGCATATAGTATGCACATGTGTGCATACACAGGGTAGCATACTGTAGTATGCAGCATGTGTCCACATACCTTGCATATGTTGTTACTTTACATAATGTACAGTGACACATGCAACTAAATGGGATATAATAGCCATATGTGCAGTACTGACTTACCAGGCAACTCCAGGCTCATTGGTTGGGAGACACCCACCTCCACGATGGCAGCTAGTGTGTGTGGATGCTGTTCTGAGGGTGTCCCCAGACTGGCCAGTAGCTCCTCGGTGTGTGTGAGTGGGGGCTGGGTTGGTGGCCCCCCACCTGTTCCACCTTGTTCCCTGGTGATTGCAGTGGCACGCTGTTTTGCATGTCATATCAAGTCCATGCAGTGTCTGCGCACCTGCTGGTAGGTGCGGTTATGGCCACCCACATCGTTCACCCTCCTGCGTAGATCCTGCCACAGGTCGTCCCACTGCTGGGCATGCTGTGGCACATGGCTGAACAACACCTCGTAGTTCTCATGGAGGTACAGGATGAAGACATCATCCTCCTGGCGGCTGTACACTGGAAGTCGTGTACGAGGCATTATCTGCAAGACATAATGATGGTGACAGGTCACAGTTTCAGAGATGTACAGAGATACTGCTGCACATACATTTCTATGACATCTAGTACATCTGCACAGTAATATTTGCAAATCATCATGACACTGACACGACTGACGTGTTTGTATCACACACATGTAACACCCGTTATGCATTGGATATCATCATCATATATCTGTGTCACCTCATTACAGTGTTCATACTCCATGTGAATGCTGTCTTGATGTGGGCATGTCTATTTGCCTGCACTGGTGTTCTTACCTATCTGCACATGCCTGGATGTGTCCATGGTACTGCTGTTGACCTTGATGCTGTGTATATGTCACATATCAACACAGACACAGCCTTAATGGACTTGAGCAGTGACAATGCACACATACGCATGGACACCTGTACATGTATGTGTTTTGCCATATACATCTACACAGCACTGTACAGCTGTTCAACATCCTGGCATGGATCACCTGTGTTGCACATGTGATAGACATGGGACAATGGCTAGTCGGACGTCATTCGCAGGGATGGTTATCAACCATAGCATGTACGGGCAAGGTTTCCCAGCTGTAACAGACAACCAGTATGCCACTGCAAGGTGCATCAGTGCCGCATTACTGATCCGGACAGTTGATACTACATCTACCATGCGGCCATCACACCATGTATGACTGGAATGACATGTGCAGCTTTGAAGGACAGGGTTGCATGGTTTGGTGGGAGTATATCACATGTATGGCACAGGGATCTGTCCAGCATGTGGTGATCCTAGTATTAGGATGGTGGCTGTCCATGACGTATGTCTTACAGATCAGGATATGGACATGTAGCATGTCCATCATCATGGTGTAGCAAATGTATTTATGCAAGGTAGACAGCATGCAGCGTAGTGGAGGTGAGGGTTGTGAAGGCTGGTATCGCCCATCCACGCATGGCCATTACCCCTTAAAGGTGATATGTGATCCAATATTGGTCACCCCAGTGCTGTATATGCCTGTCCAATGATCTCCACGCTCATGGATAGCACCCTGTCATGACATGGGTACCTCGTATGACTACCCAAGGGACCTGGAGATGTCACCAAGGCAGGGAGGTGTACTTGCACAGCACCATCCCTTACACAGTGTCCATAATGTTGACCACAGCCTAGGTGGTAGTTAATGGGTACAGGGATGTTCACCTAGTGGTGACAATGCTGATATCATCCATCAGAATGTACACATATGTCACACACCTCACCCACACAGCCCATTCTGTATGTTGTTCACAACAATGACACAGCTATTCCTCATAGGTCATGGCCATTCACATCCTTACATACACAGATGCCTAACATTTGTCTGTGTGGTATGGGCTACAATGAGGGTGGAGTACAGCACATTAACCCTGTTCTACTGTAGCTGGCACTGGTGTGATATGCACATGTCACTCTGGCACCTTTTGTAGTTGTGAGTCTGTCAACAGGCACTGGTAGAACACTCCTGTGACATACAAAGGTATTTGTAATCAAACATCTGTACTGTCTTGTACATCTGTACTGCTAACATCTACAGTGATAATGGTTCATGGACATGCACACCATACTCAGCAGGTGCCACCCATTATGACTGTCATCACCACTTGTGGGTTGATATTATCCAACACCCTATCTGTATTGTATGTTCATGCTAGGCACTTGTTCAGAACATGAGCATGTCATGAGCTACTGATTAATATAGCACCCATTCCACACCATTTCCCACAGGTATACTGGCTGTCCTAATATTTACAGCTTGCTTATGGTACAACAGCTGTTGTACACACGTAACGCACATATCCTGCTAGACATGGTTGTATATACAGGCATGTTCGACTGTCACGTACCAGTGCTATTGCCTGTCTATATGATGGATATGTCGTACATGTTGCACTAGAGCAATTGTCTCATGTACACATTCAATGCTCACCTCCCAACATACGACACTACAGCCTGTGGGGGATGCACTTATGCAGCCCTGCTGGGTGTAATGCTTTCACCAACCCTGGCTGCACCTGACAGTCATGTGGGGATGTGTAACATTCGCAACACATCCCACTCATCACATAGTCTCACATGATCTCCACCACAGGCCACAGATACGAGGACAACTTGTGCAGTACCTCTCCATACTCTGTGTAGGCACCAGAGGCAGCCCCCATCATGGAACACAACATCACCAACTTATAGCCCACAAACTCATGTGTGCCCATCACATACAGTCAATAGGGTGTTATAACATACACAACACACCAGTCATAGGTGAGTCTGTAGGTGGTCACACTGCAGCTCCACACAACAGGCTACGCAAGGCGATAGTCGCTTACATCTTGCTGTCGGGTAACTGGTTCTGCAACATAACCTATGCACACATGCCACACCTCACCAGGTATATTGTGACTGTCATTCTCCATGTTAGTGTGACTGCCCTGTGATGCCACTTCACAGACTACGTGTGCAGGGACATGCAATAGCTCACCAGTGTTATAGCCATGAAGGTGTGGGCCTAGCCCTGGGGAGCATTATGCATTCATCCGGACCCGATACCACTGTACAATGACTGACTGTGTCACTTCAACAGTTGCCTATGCTTCTGCTGTCATTCCACAGGCATCTGGTTTCTGTCCGCTTTGAGTGACCTGGTCAAACACAATGCTTTGGCACAGATGACCTGCACCTGTCAGCCCTGGGAGTACAGATCACATGTAAGGATCTTGCTGCTTCTGTACTGCCTGTCTTGCACAGTTTCCAATAACAGTCACCGGCAGAACGGGAACTGGCAAGCAGGACATGGGGTCATGTGACACATTGCTTGCATCTTCCTCTGTGACACATGCAGGCAAGGCACACCTTATAATGCACCACTCCAATATCTCTGCAGTGACTGGGACCTGCCTCTAGGCTCTGCAGAGCACACCTGCAATGACAGGTTATAGACAGACCATACCTTTCAGGCACATACCTGGACAGGCACACCCACAGCTGGGTGTTCCCATATCCCACTATGTTGTACACACATCCTGGCTAGTTACTTAGCACAATGCATCAGAGGTGCTCCACGTGCAACTAACTGTGTCCAGAACTGCTATACACATTGTAACAAGCTACAAATTCAACAACATACCCCACGGTTACCAGACCTCATTTGTTGATGTACTGGTCAGTAGGGCTCAGACAGCTACTACTGATGTGTGACTGACACTACCACACACTTAACTGGGATAGCCACTCATGTACCGACACATCCATGAGTCATAATGTCCACTCGGCTGGATCAACCCATACACACCATCTCCAAGACCAACATTAACCTTGACATGAACACTACCAACATGTGACTGGTGTTTCACACCTGGGGTTATCCCCTCATTGGTGGAGTCCAAACATATGCTAATCAACCTTGTTAGCCACATCCTGGCACCACACCCTTCATGGCATACACAGTACATGAGTACTACAACACCTACTACAGACGTCTTATGACAGCGGTTGTTAACGTCATGACACCCATGCAGATGGACAATGCACTTACATATGCTGACACTTACCCCAGTGCACTTCATTAGCATGTACACAACTGCATGGATCATGCTATTCCACACAGAGCCATGATGGTACACACCAGATAACAGACGCCACTCTGGTGATCAAGTTCCATGGACATAATATACAACAACAGGTGGAGGCTGTTGCACAGTGGTGTACAATCCCAAGGGTGGGGTAGCTCACTGGTCAGCCTCGGTAGGGCCATGAGATCCCTCATCAAATACTCCAAGACTAGCTACGTAAACATTACTGTGACACTTTCCGGGGTGTACCACAAGACATTATGGTGGTATGTCAGTAGTCATTGGCAACACCCACATCTGCTTTCACATACAACAGTCACTCAGGAACATTACAGACCCAGGTGATGTTGGCAACATGCTGGCGGATGGATTCAATGCTAACATTACACCCTCTCACTCATTACAGGGTCACAATCCATGCAGGAACATTGCGGTGTCCCTGCAGTCACACCTACACAGTACTAACCTGCAATCTATATGTCCTGGGACACTGGCCCCATGTCATCTTCCAAAGTCCCAGGCTGTGATGTCCACAAACCTCTGAACGACATGTCTCCCCACTAGGCCACCATATTCAGTAATAGCCTTGTATCAGACATTGTGGCCCCTGAATGGCACACAACATTTATCACACTCCACACAGGTGGCACCACAATGCACGAGTGGGACTATAGTCCTACACACCTGACTGGACTATTCTGCACGGCTATGGGGCACATAATCAAGGACATCATTCACAGAGATATTGTTGGGCTCCGGTCCTTTGATGCCACCTGGGTTGGACTTGTTAGGGCCAGAGTATGGCCCCTACACCTAGTGGACTCCTTTCATACAGTTACCAGGGTAGTTGATGATGGTACAGGAGTCCACATATCCTACATTGTCCTCTCATTGCCTTTCAGCACTGTTCTCCATCCTGGTATTGACAACATACACATCCACCTGCAGATCGTACCCTATGTCTCAGGATATTATGCAACGTGGCTCATGGACAGGACATACACAATGAGGGTAGCATACCATAGCACCTACTGCATTTCAGTTACATTTGCCATACCACAGTCCTCAGTCATTGGGCCCCTCATGTTCAGTATATGCTTCCCTGAGGTACAGCCTAGCACAGAGGGACTTTCCCTGCCTAGCTTTACAAACCCCTGCATACAAAGCACCATGATTGATCCACCAGCTGATATTGACTCCATCCATACGGGTGTCACTGTGACAGATACCTGATATGAATATCATGGCCTCAAGCTGCATGACACAAGGTGCATGAACATCACCTTTGCATTACACCATTCACCCACTGACTATCACATAGGTGGTAGTCCCCTACATACATGTCACATTGTACATGTTTGTAGTACACACATATGTCACACCCACTCCTGTGGTTACCGTATTGCCACTGTGGCATGGATATCCTTCTACGTGGCCACACTTATCTGTACTGGGTGTGTAGCTGGTACATAGGCACCCATTGTACCTCTGAACTCAAGACGTCTACACACATTCAAGGGTACACCACCCCATTTAGGGTGTACCCTACACAACATCTACAGCTTTACATACCACACCATTAACACGCCATGACGTTTACTGAGCTCCGACAGTTAAAGTATGCAGCTGAACTACAGACACCACGTCTGTACACATTTGCATACTACATACTCAGTGGTGATCTCTGCTGAATGGACAGGGCCCATGTCCACAACAATATTAATGGATATACTCCACATACATGACATAAGCAAAAGCCACTGTGAGCAACATGCTCATGGATATGTGCACACACGCAACAATGAGTGGAATGTGCTTGAGGGTTACATTCCCAAACCGGTCACTCACCTTGCTTTGGAACATGAGTCCTATGTACATCACGCAGGGACACTCAGTAGCACTGTTCATGTGATACCTCCCTTGGTGGTTGGGAGACACATGTGCGCCAGGGATCACTGCAGTGGCTGTACTGTGCAGAGGTGCAGGTAACACATGGCTCTGCTGTTCACAGGACACTACCCTAGAGAGGTGCCACTGGTGTGAACACTGTAGTTGTGCTTACACATAGACTTGCCAGACTGCATAGTACCCCACTATGAACCTGTGAAGCTATTACTTGTCCTGTGTGCATGGTTACTTGGTAGCCCTTCCATTTAGATTAGCTATCATGCTATTACAATGTCCCGTGCCTACAAGCCATATGTATCCTGTTATTGTACATGCCAATAGACGATACCTTTGGTATGCATGATATGCCTGTTATGCTGTGTAGAATATCTGACATATCTACCTACAATACTATACATTACACATATTTCACATAGTATCCCATAATGCAAAGCATACTTGCACAGTGGGACCACCTTAGACATGTCATTATTGTTATATGCCCATACACATGCCTACTGTGACAGTATATCAACATATACTATCCCCTGCTATGGCATGTACTTGTTGGACATACCCTACCACTGACGGCGGGTTGTATGGAAATGTTCTGTTTAAAGCCCTCATGTAACATCCCTTGTGGTGTCTGTAATGTGTACCTTGTGGCCCACTGCTGGACGCACAGTTTCTACATGCGTTAGTATGCTCAGCAAGACATCACTACATAAATACCTTTTCCCACTTTATGCATTGCAGACACTTTTAATTAATGCAAACCAGGCTATACATGCAGTAAATAATTAATAAAAAACATGCTATACATAAACTAACATAGCGAGTGTTCTACATACCTTGTTATCGTTACGGACATTTGTCTCTATCTCTCTCACACTGCTTAAACAGGTAGTTTGTATGAGCATACGGTTTGAATGTCTAGCAAGTCATCCTTATATATGTCGATACCTGTAACATGTGGTTTCCTCCCTCCAATTGGTGTTCCTGAGTGACTAATTACTTGCATATCAACTGTGCAGCTACTCCATTCACCAATTACACGCCAACAGTGGGGTATAATTTAATTCTCCACTTGGGCATTGCCCATTTGCCCTACCTTCGGGGAGACGGCCTGTATTGTGTTTTGTTATGTGTAATTGCAACTGCTATGCATAGAGACAATTATACTTTGGATTCATGTCCCCCGTGGATTGTGTGTGACAGCTAGAGTATGTGGTTCAACATGTGGGTGTTCCTGTCATCCCAACATCTGATAACGGACTATTGCAAACAAAACCTGTAACATTGCCGTTTGTTCCATTATATAACGGCTGCAGTTTTGCATGGCACCTTTAATTGTATCTCTCACAAGGTATGTTGACGGTTCTGCAGATATAATTGACTAACTGGATGTTTGTGCTGTTATTGCAGTCTGTATTGCTATAGTTTCTAGTGTGGGGGATGTCGGTGGGTGTACGTAGCATATACAGGTTTGTGGGACTTGCATTTCTACATATTCCATATATATGTGTGTGGGCTCCATCCCTAATTAAAGAGCTATCAGTTAGTAGACTTATGTTACGGGATTGTACATTGGGCCATTGTTAATTGGTTTCTATATAGTATGCAGGTGAGGTTGATACTTCCATACCTCCGGAATTGCAGCGATATGTAAAGGGATATGTCTAACTGACAACTATCCCGTGTATTTCTGTCCCAGATACTTGCAGTCATTGTGGTTGTGTTGGTAACAGAACCTCTTTGCCATGGGTTGCCACACTTTCATATGGCCATTGTTGGACACTTTGCGGGACGCACAGCAGTGTTTACAGGCCAACACATAGCCACGGTCAGTACACAGGTTAACACATACTTTTATCCTCAATGCATACCTATTGTGGGACTTTGGCTACTTATCATATTGCATGTAACATTTACGTTTCTTACATACAGGCATAACTATTTAATGCAACTATTACATTATATATGGGATATATTAATGTCCTACAATCCCGGACATTTGCCCTTTGTAATGTTTTATGTCAGGACACACCTGGCCAGGGAGGGGCTGTCCCTCCTAATGTGGGACAGGTGGTAACTGTATGCCTGCGACTAGCTATACCCACACCTACCATAATGATCTACCAGACACATGATGCGGACACACACATTACAATCACATGGAGATGCACACGGCACCCTCAACACACACATACACAGACTACGGCGCTCACAAACACAGTTGAACACAGTACCTACGTGGACCGCAACACCGGCAGCGGTAACTAAATGTCCCTTCATATCATCATACTATTACTCGCGGTTGTACTGTTCTGGTACTGTGTTCTTTCGGTCTTTCAGCCTCGTGGTTACACATGTCGGTATGTTACACATTCCATAGTTGGCGGTATCCTATTTATTTGTACCTCCGAGGTGTTATGAATGTCGTTGATCTATCTATATATATTTGCAGATATCGCTGACTCCGTATATATCTACATATATCACTCTATCGCCCTTTCTATCTGTATTATATATATATATGTATATATCTGTACATATATATATACATATATATATATATATATATATATATATATATATATATATATATATATATATCTGACGGGGAAAGTGATAGGCAAGCTACACCTTTCATTTTGTACTTGTTGGTGTATACTGTTTCCTGGACTCCGCACGTTTGTGTCTGTACCTGTCACATTACACACCTGCCGTAGGTTAGGGTTACCAGCTGTCCCACTCTGCGAGGGACAATCCCTCTTTGGGCAGTTGTGTCACGCAAAATATTTGTGAACATGGCAAATGTCCTGGATTTTAGAACATACTTATTTCCTATAGTTTATGTAATAGTTGCATAAAACAGTTACTCTGTATCTGAACCACCTATATGTTCTAGAAACAGAATAAGTAAGTAAACATTACAAGACTGAGCTTTTATCTAGACAAAACAGTGAAGCTCTGCATTTCAGACTGGCCGGGTGTATGTGTCGGCCTGCAGACATCTGACGTATGTCCCACATTGGTCATTTGAAGAGGTGGCAACCCTACCATAGGTACATCTTGCCTAGCAATAGTGTTAGGTGATTCTATACATGATTGTGTGTTCTACACCTGGCAGTGGTTGTTTTACCCTTCAGAGCAGGCGCTATTAGTACAGGGGTGAATAATGCTGGTTTCACCTGTTCTGGACATCATTGACCATGATCTGCGCGATATTCAGTGTAGCTTATCCCTGTTTCACGCATATCCATGTAGTCATATTTAAACGTCGCTTACCAGCAGTGGTCAATGCATATTCCCGGTAACGTGTGCTAAACATGATCTGCTGACCTGCATCCAACATGCACTACTCGTGCCTTCGGGATTATGTTACATCACTTGCAGGACGTGGGGCCGGGAACATGCACAACGGTCACTGCATTTAACATATAGCCATCTGGGATTTGTACACGTGTTATGTCATTTTGTATGTGGAGTATACTACGGTTGTCACTCCATACTGTACTCACATGGGTAACTCAGTTAGTTTACATATTGATGAGTCCAGTTAATAGTATGTCCATGTGATGTTTACTGGATGTGCTCCACCATTGGGTATGTATATCTCAGTTTGCCACACACGATACTGTGCTACACTTTCAAATGACCGTGGGTGGAGCATGCTAGGGTGACGAATACCTGTCATGAGTACACCACATGCCTTGACACAACATCCATGATTATATTATGTGCAGCCCCTCATTAACGCAGCAGGGACTCTGTGCTGAGTGTCTGCAGAACAGTGCTTACACACATGTGCTTCCACGATTGCCTCTGCTCCTCTACTCGACAGTTGGTTACTCGATGTTGTGGCGACAGCGGACACTGTTTGCCCCATTTGGTGTATGGCCTCTGACAGTCGGCTGTGAACCTACCATTGTACCTGGGAACCTATACACACAGCACCACCATATGGTGATAGGAGCATGTACTGTTCAGGTGTTGACATTCCTTGTTCCTATAGCTGTTGTGTGTACAATGTTTGAGGGCTGCCTATGTGGGATTCACACAGTGGGTCACCTATACATTACAATTTACAGGTGGTTGTGCTTGTGTGCCATCCATTTTACTGTGTGTGCAGGTGGAGAGGTGTATCAGTCCATAGGGGCCTACACTGTCAGAGTATGTGCTATACGTTCCCTCTTTGCCAAGGTGTAGGCATATTGGGCATGCCTCCATCTGCCTACTGGGGCTGGCACAATGTGTTCATGGTCTGAATCCCTCTGTGCCTGTGATGGCCTTGGCAATTGCGGTGGGCTATGAGGGCCTTCACCATTTTGTCCCTGCTGCAGCTGTTTCCGCAGGATCATATTATGTAGCATGGCACATACTATGACAATGTGGGCACATGTGCCTGGAGAGTACTGCAAGGCTCCACCAGATGTGTCCAAGCATGGGAACCGGGATTTCAGCATCCTGAACACACTCTCTATGATGATTCTGGTTTGTGCATGTGCCTCATTATGGCGTTCTTGCATGGGTGTGTGTGCATTTCTGATGGGAGTCATCATCCATGGCTCCAGTGCATAGCCAGAGTATGGCCCCTACACCTAGTGGACTCCTTTCATACAGTTACCAGGGTAGTTGATGATGGTACAGGAGTCCACATATCCTACATTGTCCTCTCATTGCCTTTCAGCACTGTTCTCCATTCTGGTATTGACAACATACACATCCACCTGCAGATCGTACCCTATGTCTCAAGATATTATGCAACGTGGCTCATGGACAGGACACACACAATGAGGGTAGCATACCATAGTACCTACTGCATTTCAGTTACATTTGCCATACTACAGTCCTCAGTCATTGGGCCCCTCATGTTCAGTATATGCTTCCCTGAGGTACAGCCTAGCACAGAGGGACTTTCCCTGCCTAGCTTTACAAACCCCTGCATACAAAGCACCATGATTGATCCACCAGCTGATATTGACTCCATCCATACGGGTGTCACTGTGACAGATACCTGATATGAATATCATGGCCTCAAGCTGCATGACACAAGGTGCATGAACATCACCTTTGCATTACACCATTCACCCACTGACTATCACATAGGTGGTAGTCCCCTACATACATGTCACATTGTACATGTTTGTAGTACACACATATGTCGCACCCACTCCTGTGGTTACCGTATTGCCACTGTGGCGTGGATATCCTTCTACGTGGCCACACTTATCTGTACTGGGTGTGTAGCTGGTACATAGGCACCCATTGTACCTCTGAACTCAAGACGCCTAACACCACCCCATTTAGGGTGTACCCAGCTTTACATACCACACCATTAACATGCCAAGTTAAAGTATGCGGCTGAACTACAGACACCACGTCTGTACACATTTACATACTACATACTCAGTGGTGACCTCTGCTGAACGGACAGGGCCCATGTCCACAACAATATTAATGGATATACTCCACATACATGACATAAGCAAAAGCCACTGTGAGCAACATGCTCATGGATATGTGCACACACGCAACAATGAGTGGAATGTGCTTGAGGGTTACATTCCCAAACCGGTCACTCACCTTGCTTTGGAACATGAGTCCTATGTACATCACGCAGGGACACTCAGTAGCACTGTTCATGTGATACCTCCCTTGGTGGTTGGGAAACACATGTGCGCCAGGGATCACTGCAGTGGCTGTACTGTGCAGAGGTGCAGGTAACACATGGCTCTGCTGTTCACAGGACACTACCCTAGAGAGGTGCCACTGGTGTGAACACTGTAGTTGTGCTTACACATAGACTTGCCAGACTGCATAGTACCCCACTATGAACCTGTGAAGCTATTACATGTCCTGTGTGCATGGTTACTTGGTAGCCCTTCCATTTAGATTAGCTAGCATGCTATTACAATGTCCCGTGCCTACAAGCCATATGTATCCTGTTATTGTACATGCCAATAGACGATACCTTTGGTATGCATGATATGCCTGTTATGCTGTGTAGAATATCTGACATATCTACCTACAATACTATACATTACACATATTTCACATAGTATCCCATAATGCAAAGCATACTTGCACAGTGGGACCACCTTAGACATGTCATTATTGTTATATGCCCATACACATGCCTACTGTGACAGTATATCAACATATACTATCCCCTGCTATGGCATGTACTTGTTGGACATACCCTACCACTGACGGCGGGATGTATGGAAATGTTCTGTTTAAAGCCCTCATGTAGCATCCCTTGTGGTGTCTGTAATGTGTACCTTGTGGCCCACTGCTGGACGCACAGTTTCTACATGCGTTAGTATGCTCAGCAAGACATCACTACATAAATACCTTTTCCCACTTTATGCATTGTGGACACTTTTAATTAATGCAAACCAGGCTATACATGCAGTAAATAATTAATAAAAAACATGCTATACATAAACTTACATAGCGAGTGTTCTACATACCTTGTTATCGTTACGGACTTTTGTCTCTATCTCTCTCACACTGCTTAAACAGGTAGTTTGTATGAGCATACGGTTTGAATGTCTAGCAAGTCATCCTTATATACGTCGATACCTGTAACATGTGGTTTCCTCCCTCCAATTGGTGTTCCTGAGTGACTAATTACTTGCATATCAACTGTGCAGCTACTCCATTCACCAATTACACGCCAACAGTGGGGTATAATTTAATTCTCCACTTGGGCGTTGCCCATTTGCCCTACCTTCGGGGAGACGGCCTGTATTGTGTTTTGTTATGTGTAATTGCAACTGCTATGCATAGAGACAATTATACTTTGGATTCATGTCCCCCGTGGATTGTGTGTGACAGCTAGAGTATGTGGTTCAACATGTGGGTGTTCCTGTCATCCCAACATCTGATAACGGACTATTGCAAACAAAACCTGTAACATCGCCGTTTGTTCCATTATATAACGGCTGCAGTTTTGCATGGCACCTTTAATTGTATCTCTCACAAGGTATGTTGATGGTTCTGCAGATATAATTGACTAACTGGATGTTTGTGCTGTTATTGCAGTCTGTATTGCTATAGTTTCTAGTGTGGGGGATGTTGGTGGGTGTACGTAGCATATACAGGTTTGTGGGGCTTGCATTTCTACATATTCCATATATATGTGTGTGGACTCCATCCCTAATTAAAGAGCTATCAGTTAGTAGACTTATGTTACGGGATTGTACATTGGGCCATTGTTAATTGGTTTCTATATAGTATGCAGGTGAGGTTGATACTTCCATACCTCCGGAATTGCAGCGATATGTAAAGGGATATGTCTAACTGACAACTATCCCGTGTATTTCTGTCCCAGATACTTGCAGTCATTGTGGTTGTGTTGGTAACAGAACCTCTTTGCCATGGGTTGCCACACTTTCATATGGCCATTGTTGGACACTTTGCGGGATGCACAGCAGTGTTTACAGGCCAACACATAGCCACGGTCAGTACACAGGTTAACACATACTTTTATCCTCAATGCATACCTACTGTGGGACTTTGGCTACTTATCATATTGCATGTAACATTTACGTTTCTTACATACAGGCATAACTATTTAATGCAACTATTACATTATATATGGGACATATTAATGTCTTACAATCCCGGACATTTGCCCTTTGTAATGTTTTATGTCAGGACACACCTGCCCAGGGAGGGGCTGTCCCTCCTAATGTGGGACAGGTGGTAACTGTATGCCTGCGGCTAGCTATACCCACACCTACCATAATGATCTACCAGACACATGATGCGGACACACACACACATTACAATCACATGGAGATGCACACGGCACCCTCAACACACACATACACAGACTACGGCACTCACAAACACAGTTGAACACAGTACCTACGTGGACCGCAACACCGGCAGCGGTAACTAAATGTCCCTTCATATCATCATACTATTACTCGCGGTTGTACTGTTCCGGTACTGTGTTCTTTCTGTCTTTCAGCCTCGTGGTTACACATGTCGGTATGTTACACATTCCATAGTTGGCGGTATCCTATTTATTTGTACCTCCGAGGTGTTATAAATGTCGTTGACCTATCTATATATATTTGCAGATATCGCTGACTCCGTATATATCAACATATATCACTCTATCACCCTTTCTATCTGTATTATATATATGTATATATCTGTACATATATATATATATATATATATATATATATATATATATATATATATATATCTGACAGGGAAAGTGATAGGCAAGCTACACCTTTCATTTTGTACTTGTTGGTGTATACTGTTTCCTGGACTCCGCACGTTTGTGTCTGTACCTGTCACATTACACACCTGCCATAGGTTAGGGTTACCAGCTGTCCCACTCTGCGAGGGACAATCCCTCTTTGGGCAGTTGTGTCATGCAAAATATTTGTGAACATGGCAAATGTCCTGGATTTTAGAACATACTTATTTCCTATAGTTTATGTAATAGTTGCATAAAACAGTTATTCTGTATCTGAACCACCTATATGTTCTAGAAACAGAATAAGTAAGTAAACATTACAAGACTGAGCTTTTATCTAGACAAAACAGTGAAGCTCTGCATTTCGTACTGGCCGGGTGTATGTGTCGGCCTGCAGACATCTGACGTATGTCCCACATTGGTCATTTGAAGAGGTGGCAACCCTACCATAGGTACATCTTGCCTAGCAATAGTGTTAGGTGATTCTATACATGATTGTGTGTTCTACACCTGGCAGTGGTTGTTTTACCCTTCAGAGCAGGCGCTATTAGTACAGGGGTGAATAATGCTGGTTTCACCTGTTCTGGACATCATTGACCATGATCTGCGCGATATTCGGTGTAGCTTATCCCTGTTTCACACATATCCATGTAGTCATATTTAAACGTCGCTTACCAGCAGTGGTCAATGCATATTCCCGGTAATGTGTGCTAAACATGATCTGCTGACCTGCATCCAACATGCACTACTCGTGCCTTCGGGATTATGTTACATCCCTTGCAGGACGTGGGGCCGGGAACATGCACGACGGTCACTGCATTTAACATATGGCCATCTGGGATTTGTACACGTGTTATGTCATTTTGTATGTGGAGTATACTACGGTTGTCACTCCATACTGTACTCACATGGGTAACTCAGTTAGTTTACATATTGATGAGTCCAGTTAATAGCATGTCCATGTGATGTTTACTGGATGTGCTCCGGCATTGGGTATGTATATCTCAGTGAGCCACACACGATACTGTGCTACACTTTCAAATGACCGTGGGTGGAGCATGCTAGGGTGACGAATACTTGTCATGAGTACACCACATGCCTTGACACAACATCCATGATTATATTATGTGCAGCCCCTCATTAACGCAGCAGGGACTCTGTGCTGAGTGTCTGCAGAACAGTGCTTACACACATGTGCTTCCACAATTGCCTCTGCTCCTCTATGCGACAGTTGGTTACTCGATGTTGTGGCAACAGCGGACACTGTTTGCCCCATTTGGTGTATGGCCTCTGACAGTCGGCTGTGAACCTACCATTGTACCTGGGAACCTATACACACAGCACCACCATATGGTGATAGGCGCATGTACTGTTCAGGTGTTGACATTCCTTGTTCCTATAGCTGTTGTGTGTACAATGTTTGAGGGCTGCCTATGTGGGATTCACACAGTGGGTCACCTATACATTACAATTTACAGGTGGTTGTGCTTGTGTGCCATCCATTTTACTGTGTGTGCAGGTGGAGAGGTGTATCAGTCCATAGGGGCCTACACTGTCAGAGTATGTGCTATACGTTCCCTCTTTGCCAAGGTGTAGGCATATTGGGCAAGCCTCCGTCTGCCTACTGGGGCTGGCACAATGTGTTCATGGTCTGAATCCCTCTGTGCCTGTGATGGCCTTGGCAATTGTGGTGGGCTATGAGGGCCTTCACCATTTTGTCCCTGCTGCAACTGAACACTCTTCTCCTCCTCCGGGGCCTGCGGTGGTTGTCGGCATCATCCTCCACAACACTGTCAGTCTCTAACACATGCTGATGAATCACAGCTATGGCAACTCCCAACATGTACATTTTAAAAGTTCCCCGTGTGTTTACACCTATGGTGCAGTGTTTTGGAATTCATAGGTGTGTGTAGGGTGCTTTCACACTTTATACTATTGTGCTGTGAACACCGATTATGTCATAGGGTGTGTATGTACGATCGTAGCTACAGGGTATCTTATATGTTTTACTACCGGAACTACTATTGTGGTGCCTTTGGTGTTGAATTACATTTGGCTGCCGTGGATTACCTCTTGACCTTCCCTTTACATTTCTGCACGTCCCACCTACCATTTTCTGGCATGCATCCAGCAGCCTGATTTCATTTGTACTTTCCTAGACCTGGCATATCTTGCATAATGTGTGCTATTGCCGGTTTACTGTCGGTTTGCTTTGCTCTGCTATAACAGATCTCTTATCTTTGCATTCCAATGCCTCCCCTCCTTTCTTTGCAATCCAATGCCTCCCCTATCCTGTTTTGCAGGTTTCTGCGAGCAGACTTGACAGCTGCCATCGATTGGCCGCTGTGAGTTGACTGGTGTTGATTGCTCATTAGTACGCCAATTACCCTACTTCGGCATTTCCTTCTTTTCTTCCCCTGACCTTCCTGTTTGTGCTATTGTTCGTGCCACGTGCATCCGCTTACTGGGTTTTGGGCACATTTTCATCCCCGTACACATGCGCTTTTGGGCACCATGTGTGTTCTCAACGAAACGATTCTATACCTTCCTCCCCACCCCTGTCCTGCAGCTTTGCTTAGCAATGGCCAGGCCAGTTTGCATTGCTCCAATGTGCTTGCTGCTATGGTGGCACACCCCTCTGCTGATGTCATGTGTCTCCTCTGAGCCACTCCTTGGTATTATAGCACTGTGCCACGTGGTTCAACCTTCATCCGGCGGGACATTTGCGATTCAGTATTATCTGCTGCATTTGCATGGCATTGACTACTAATTCATAGTTACCGCGCCAAACACTGTCGCAGGCCCATAGCAACCCTTGCACCTTGGTTGTGGCATTCCATGCCTACCATTGTGTATTATGGTGTAAACCTGATTCGTATTACATTGTGATTTTATGACATTTTTATATATTTTCTTTATGTTCCAGTTTGCACACACATGCCCTGCAGTTGTACTGTGCGTTACTGTGGACATGACATTAAATGTTGTTTTTTAGGTGTTATGCATCTTTTCTTATGCCATTGGCTATGTATTTAGCCATTGGCATATGTTAACTTTGTAATACATGAGTCTGGTCCGCTTCCAAAGCTCCAATGTTCTGTTTGGGAAAATGTAAACCGTGTTTTTTGGTTTACATTTCTGTGGGCTTACGCTACACCTGCACCACTTCATGAATCACTATCTTCCTTCATTTGCATGGTGCGACACTGCGCATGGGTTGATTAGCATACCTATCCTGAGGGCTGCGCAGTTCTTGCGTATGCCAGTAGTGCACGTGGTATTGGATCGTACCTGAATCGCTCCACGGACATATTTGGCGTTATTCCACCTACGCTACGCCTGCGCCTTGCGCAAGCTTCATGAATCCCGGGGATGGTTTAGAACAGAAGCAGATCCATGCTTTAGTTAGACATTCTTTTAATGTATGTTTGAATGCCAGGAAGGTTAGGGTTTACTCTAATATTAATAGGGATGTTGTTGCAAACTTGAGCAAATGAGTAGGAGTTAAGGCTTTTTCCAGCAGATCTATTAGGTTTATGCAATGAGGGGAATTGTTTATCTTCTAATCTTAAAAAATAAACTATAAAAACTCAGCCAAAAATAAAGACTGAAAGCATACACAGAAATCCACCAACGGTTTATTGTATAGTTAAGTGCTTTCATCTGCTGAATAGCTAGACTTCCTCAGAACCTTTCTGAACAGTTCTGAGGAAGTCTAGCTATTCAGCAGATGAAAGTGCTTAACTATACAATAAATTGTTGGTGGATTTCTGTGGATGCTCTCGTTCTTTATTTATCTTCTAATCTTAAGGATCTTGTAGGATGATAGGTTTGAAAGATAGAACTGAGGACAGGGCAGGCAGTAGATTTGTTATTAATGTTATGGGCAGTTGTGAGTTGTAGATAGCTGAGGTGCTGTGGTAGTTCTAGCCACTTAAGAGATTGCAGGAAATTATAGTGATAGTTGCACAATGTGGCACTAGTTGCAAACTTATTTCATTATAGCAAGATTCAAGTTTTTATTTAAGTGTGAAATGGCACTTGGTAAGAATGGGAGTTCCATATAGGAGTGAGGCAATAGGTATATGTCGGCAAGAGTATTTATCTGGAAGAAGTGTTTAGGCAGTGTTTATGCCTATATGGCATCCCCAGCTTCTGGTGATTTTTTAAATATTGCTCTGGATGTGAAGATCAAGTTTAAGATTTTCATTAATAGTGACATGTAAAAGTTTGACATGTAGGACTATTTTAATTACTCTACTGCTTTGGGAGTAGCTTTTAAATGTTGATTTGTCCAGAGAATGTGTTTTAAGGGTAAAGAGGAAGAGTTTGTTTTTTTGGGGGTTAAGTAACAGTTGAGAATCTTTAAGGCAGGATTCAAGTGAAGAAAAAGCTTCTTGAGTTATTTGTTGGAGATGCAACAGATTATGAGAGGAGCATATGACAGTTAAGTCATCTGCACATTAAATTAAAGAGCCTTGACTGGAAGAGGTATGAAGATTATTGATAAAGATATTAAAAAGAAGGGGGCCAAAAGTAAAACCTTGGGGGTACCAGAGATGTTAGGTGGATAGGGTGAGACAGAGCCTTGCCATTTTATAGATTACTATCAGTGAGATTACTGGTAAACCATTTGACAGAAGAGAAGGAGAGACCAAGGATAGAGAGTTGGTGTAGAGATCTATGAATAGGGAGGAGACACACTTGCCTGAGTCTTTAGCTCTGTTGATAGTGTCCATAAAAAAAAGTAGGGCTGTTGCTGTACTGTGGACTTGTCTAAAGCCATGTTGAATGGAAATTAGTAGTTAATTTTAGAGAAGATGATTAAGAAGTTGCTTACGGACCCATTTCTCTAATAGTTGGAGAGGGGAGACAGTAGCAACTGGACAATAGTTGGATACTTCAGTGGAGTTACCGCCTTTATTAAGTGGAATGATGAAAGACGCTTTCCAAAGTGCTGTGACATATGTTTCTGTAATAACTCTGTTGATAAGAATGCTTACAGGGTAAGCTATGGCCTCTGCAGCTAATGCATTCTGCTGGAAGCTTATCAGCAGAGGTTGAACTAGGTTTGAACTTACATAGAAGCTATTTTATAAAGTATGAAGGAACAGGTTGTAGTGTGAAATGTAGAAAAATTGTTGAGAGATCTTGAGTGGACTCTGGAGAGAAGATGGATAAGAATTGTAAGTCATATTTGGAGAAGAAGGTGGACTAGAAATGTTAGGAGAATACTGGGTAAAGGATGGAGAAAGAATCCACACATAAGGGAAGAGTTTGTAGTAAGGGTGGCTATGCTGTCAATTAAATATACTAGCAGTTTGGAGAGGTGATTTGTCAGGACATGGATTTGGAATGTTTTTTGTTCCTGGATTAAATAGTGAATTAACACATGCCCAAAATTTTAGTGGGTTCTTTTTGTGGGTGGATTGATGTTAGTATAGCTGTATTTTTGCCCTTAGTAACTTATTTTTTTAAGCTGATTGTGGAGCTGCCTACAGTTTTATAATTGTTAGCTGGTTTTATTCCTTAGTCATTCTTACCATGCTTTGTCCCTATCCATCATTAGTTGTTTACCTGACTTTGATAATCATGGCATACAGGTGGGTTTTGTTCTTTTTGTGCAAAGAGTAGCTACTCTGTTGAGGATAATAAGGAATACAGTATTAAAGTGATTCATCGCAAAATCATCAGGCAATAGTTTTAGCACAAACCAATTTATAGGTTGTAATATATCAAGAAAGGATAGTTGATTGAATTAAGATAGATTGTGGGTCATTTTATAGTGATGTTCAATGATTATGTAGGAAGCATTTCTACACATATAGGCTGGTAGGTTGTTACTTAGGTTGTTAGGGAGTGTGCCAATCTGGATAAAATTTCTGGATAAATTCACTTGGGTCCAAGACCAAGATCCAGCCAAGTATGAGGCCATGGTTGTTATTTTTGCTATATCTAGTAGGTGTTGTAATGAGTTGTGAGAATCCGAAGAGGTTCATACTGGGAGTTGGGAAGTCAAATATGAGATCATGCCAGTTGATATTATCATTTCTAACATAAAGGTTTTACTGGAAACTTTGTTTCATATCCAGGACAGGATATCTTCTAATACTGGGATAATGTGGCCAGGGTAAATTACAGCAATGCATAAACATTTTGTATTATTTACTTTTAAGAAGGTGATGAGTAGTTTAACATTTGCAAATTTTGAAAATGAATTTGACTAGATAGTACAATTATAATATTCGGGATAAAGTAGTGCAGTCCCACTGGCTATTTATGTATTTTGCCTGTCATAACTACATTATAACCAAGAAACAGAAATTCAGATTCGTATATTTTGGGTTTCAGCCAGGTTTCTGTGGCAGCTCAAATATCAGGTCTCTTTTGGGATATTCAGGCATGAAAGTTTGTGATTTTATTGCAGATGCCATGAAAATTTAGTGTGATCAAGTTTAGTTTCTTGGTTTGGAAAAAAAGTTGGTGAAAGGGCAGGTCCTGGATTTAGGTAGATGTCTCAATACAGCGAGATAAGGGAGAAGTAGATAGAATAGATTTTGAGCCCAATAGCATTTTTATGTGGCAAGTTTGAAGGTTGAGAGTAATGGTTTTGGGATGAGTGTACAGTAGTTTGATTTTTTGAGAGTTGAGGAGAATGTTAGATAAGTTTTGAGAGATATCAGAGTAACTTATAGTCACGTCAAAAGTAGAAGTAGAGATTGTGACAGTGCTTCTGTATGTATCATCTACAAAAGTGGAAAACACAAAGACATAGATGTGATGTAATACCTTTTATTGGACTAACACAGGTTTTACAATTACTTGAGCTTTCAATCTGGCATGAGCTCTTTGTTAGGAATTATTCAATGAGATGTCTTTAAACTAGGTTGATTTCTGGAAGTTAAACTGCAACCACAGCATAGTCTATTAAGCAAACAGCTTAATGGGTTAAGCACAAGACAAAACAGTAGCGGTGACAAAAAAAATCACACTGGAATACCCCTCTTTGAATTTTTATCCATGGGATAATAATTTGCCCTTTTTTATGTCTCAACTGCAAAGCAGTGACACTGTTTTATGGTCATCGCAATGAAATCGATCAATGTAGAGCATGTCTTGTACATCTGTAAGCATTCCATTATCCAAAAATGTGGGATGATTTTGAATGTTTTTTGTACTGTATCCATGGCATACTTGGACATCCGTGGTGGTGTATCGGTAGAGTTGTTGCCTCACAGCAAGAGGTTCTCCCGTTTGATTCTCAGCTGGAGTGTGGGGAGTGCCTTCTGTGTGGAGTCTGCATGTCCTCCTCGCAGTTGGGTGGGCATTCGAAAGACATGCGTAAATGGGCATGAAGATTGAACGTCGAGCTGGCACCTTGGCGTTCATCAAAATCTACTGCCAATTATTAGCAGACCGGAGTTCTGCTGTGGCGACCCCTAACTGGGAAAAGTCGAAAGTCAACAACAACATCCACGGCATACTTGGATTCTTTTCCTTCATACAATTGTCTATTATGGCTTTATTTAACAGCAGATTATCCTTTGTTTCATATGCCTTTCTTTTATTACCTTTATGTTTATAGCTGTGATTGATTTCGTAGATGACTATAAACTCTGTCTGCATCAATTCCAGTGTATAAGTTCATAGGTGTATACTGGGCTGGCTGCCCTTGTGGGCCATTTTACCCCTGTCCAGTTTCCCTTTCAGTACTTGAAATAACCTATCTTGTTTGATGTTAGATTGGCCTTATCCATCTCATAGCAATAAGTATATATTACCCATAGTGAGAATGACTGTGATCATACCATTGATAATTTGTGGGGAGCCATGCATGGGATAAAGTATGCAGGAGTTGCCTCTGTCCATTAGTGGTACAAGAGGCAGTCCTGGGTGTAAATTTTCTGTTATCAATTCATAGACCAAGCTGTGCTTAATATGGAAAAGGATGAGCTTTGTTCTATGGGGATGGGGAGTCTGAGATCATATATTATTATTATTATTATTATTATTATTATTATTATTATTATTATATGTATAAGTTATATATTGCCAGAAGACATGTTATTGGTCTATAAATCTTAAGATGGCTTGTAGGTTCACTGAAAAGGAAGGGTATTGTTTTGCTTTTCATTAACCAGGATGGTGTTTGTTCAAGATGTACATACAAGTAATTGTCATTCAGGGCTAAATCTTTGTGTAAAGATGTTAATACCTTTATCTAGAAGTTAGGTACTGCATGGGACCCAGCATTTTCCATTTAGAAGCTTTCCTTAATTTATTTGGCTGTTACTTCATCCTGTTTCATAGCCTCTATAACAGAATGTCTTACTGTTGCTTTTAATTCTCCAATCTGCTGAGTACTGTTGTTATGCTCAACATGGTGTTCATAAAAGCTTCTCAAGAATGATCTTATTTCTGCATTTTTTAGGTGTTTCTATTGTTTTTTTGCTTTGTTTCCCAATTCTCTAAAAAACCTTTTGGGTCATCAATAAACTGCTTATTTTGCAGGTTTCCTTTGTATTGATCTGTACACCTTCTACATGTTTTTGCTTGTGCTGATATTTTTAGTTTATTATTGGAAATAGTGTATGATAAATACTAGTCTGTTTTGTTATTGTGTGTTACCTTTACTACAGCTATCTTTCTAAGAATTTTTGATGATCTGCTCCCATTTCTGTATTCTTCTATCAGTGATACTTCTTGTCGTATTTACTTTGTAGATTCCTCTATATGATGCTTTCATGACAGCATTCTGCTTGTTCTCTTCCTTTCCTTTGTTACTCTAAAATTTTAAGGTAACACTTTATCTTTTGCCAGTTTAGTTGCACAGTACTATATCCTGTTTATTTCTGTTGCATCCTGGTTAATAAAAGGAAAAAAATACACTTCCTTATGAGTGAACCTACAAGCCATCCTAAGATTACTGTATTCATCTGTTATACCTGTCTTATAAAATGTTGGGTCTTACTGACTTTCTGAAATTTGTTTCATTTATCTTAATATGTTTAGCCATCTCTATTAAGTCAAGCAGATCTTCCCTTGGATCATTTTGTTTTGGGACTTTGACCATCTTCTTTGCTGTCCATTTCCTGCCCTTTTCCTTGATGTGCAATTCTAACTGGACTTTCATCAGAGTCTTCTACAGAAGGTTGCAGAACATTGTCCTATGACATATCTTCTTCAGATGCATCATGCTCCATCTGGGATCTCATTGGCTCATTGTGTTGCAATATTACTTGTGTTAGAATTTCCACTGTTTCTGCTCTTTCCCTTGCTGTGCACTTCTAACTGGACTTCTGTGTAAGTCTCCTACAGAAAACTCCAGAACATTGCCTTGTGGCATATCTTCTTCAGATGCGTCATGCTCCATCTGGGATCTCATTGGCTCATTGTGTCGCAATATTACTTGTGTTAGAATTTCCACTGTTTCTGCTCTTTCCCTTGCTGTGCAGTTCTAACTGGACTTCTGTGTAAGTCTCCTACAGAAAACTCCAGAACATTGCCTTGTGGCATATCTTCTTCAGATGCAATCTGCTCCATTTGCTGCTGCTCTATCTGAGGACTCATTGGCCCATCATGCTGCAATATTGCTTATGCCAGAGTTTCCATACTAAATCTTTCACTTTGTAGGTGGACTATCACATCAACTTCTGTTTAATTTCTGCCTCAGTAAGCTTCTCTTACATTTATTTATTTTACATTTGTTAACCAGGATAGTCCAACTGGATAGATGTCCATTTTCAGTGGAGGCCCGGGGAGAAAAGCTCCAAAGAAACATATATGCAAGACATACAAACAAAATATTCTAACATGTTTCTAGTATATATAGCCAGACCATATAGATGATCACACATTATTAATTCATTGACAAAGACATATAGAATGATCAATACATATACAAAAAATATTAAAGTATGTTAAATATCTAGAGTCACATCATGCATCTGAATGTAGTATTGATAAGGCTGTACAATCCTATCAGAAGACAATGTGTTTAAGGCAAGAGTTACTGCAGTAGTGGAGTAGGACTGAAGTTAGTCTGGTGTGTAGCAGGAACATAACCATTTGTTGTTGAGATGGCTTTTGATAGATTTTTTAAATTTGGATAGAAAAGATTCCAGGGTAATGGATGAAGGCAGGGAGTTCCAAATTTTGGATGTGTAAGATGAGTAGAGGGAGTCACCGGCATGGTTGTGGGATCTAGTAACTGTTAATAGTAACTTATCTGTGGAGCGGAGTTGCCTAGGACAGGAATACTGCTGAATTAGGTTGCTTAAAGATGGTGTTTTATTTAGGTGGGAGAGCAGCTTATAAGTGATGATAAGTTGATTGTAGATTAGTATATCTGGCAGTTCAAGCCAGTCCAATTGTTTTAGGTTATGACAGTGATGGGTTCTAAAAGATGAGTTATTAGCAAATTTGGCTATTTGATTATAACAGGTTGCCAGTTTGCTGGTTTCTGTTTTGGTTAGATTTGTTAGGATTGGGAATGCATAAAATAATGTTGAGAGCAAGTGAGTACGAGCAACTGTGGTCTTAGCACTATGGGTCAGGAAGGATTTGTGTTTGTAGAGACTACCTAGCTTTCTGTGAGTGTTTTTAATAGTTAGATTAATGTGGATATCAAAGTTTAACTTGTTATCAATGGTGATGCCTAGTAGTTTTGTGTGGGATTCGGGTGTAATAAGTGTACAATTTTTAGAGTGGATATTGAAAGTGGCGGTAAGGCTGGTATTTTGTGAAGGGTGAAATAGCAGGATCTTGGTCTTTTTGGGGTTAAGAATGAGGCCATTGTCAGTAAGCCAGTTTTCATCAAGTGGAAATTATCCTGAGATTTATTGTGTAGTTCTTGCAGGGTTGAAGCACTGCATATTATAGTGGAATCATCTGCGTATTGGATAAGGCTAGTGCTATTTGCCACTGAGTGGAGATTGTTTGTGAAAATTGAGAATAGCAAGGGACCCAGTATTGATCCCTGAGTTGCCCCAAGAGTGACTGGTAAAAGTGGAGACAAGTTATTGTTCCACCGTACTGCTTGTTGCCTGTCCCTAAGATAGTTTTTGAACCAGGAGATTGATTGGTTGTCTAAGCTTAGGTTTTTGAGGTGGCAGATGAGTTTGTCATGGCTAACCATATCAAAAGCTTTTGATAGGTCTAAAAAAAGGGCAGAAGTAAGTTTACCATTGTTCCTGTTATGGTTTATGGTATCTTTGAATGCTAACAGTGCTGTGGTGGTACTATGACCTGGACGGAAACCATGTTGAGTTGGAGATATGAGTTCTTGATTTATAAGTTGATGGTGGATGCATTTTTCTAATATTTTAGCCAGTGGAGATAGAATTACGATTGGTTGGTAGTTGGATATGTCATAGGATGTGCCCCCTTTGTGAAAAGGTATGATATAGGCAGTTTTCCAAATCAGGGGCACTGTAGCTTCAGTGATTGATCTATTGATTAGTATAGAAACTGGTACAGCTATTTCTGCTGCTGCCAGTTTTAGAAATTCATTGGGGAGGGAATCTGCTCTTAGTGTTGTGGGTTTCAGGTGGGATAAGTAGTTTTCTTATGTAGGAGATTGGGGTGGGTTGCAGTTTAAAAGTGGGCATGTAGTTAGTGGAGGTGAGGACACATGTTGTAGTGACAGTGAGATGTTGTTGGGCTAGAGATTGCACGGTTTCAGTAAAGAATGTATTGAATGATTTGGCTATGTTGTCTTTTGTTAAACCTGATGTTGGGGGTGGGGGTAATGGATTTACCAGGGTGTAGTAACTTGTTTAAACCTGCCCAGAATTTTTTGGGATTATTCATGTGTTGGTTTTGATGGGTAATGAAGTAGTTTCTCTTGTCTTGGATAACTAGTTTTTTTGTTAGATTCCTAATCTGTTAGTAGGCTTGCTGTGTACTAGGGCTTTTATTGGACCTCCAGGTTGTCCAGGTTCTATTTCTTCCAGCTATGTTTTGCCTAGTTTCCCTAGATAACCATGGAACTGGTTTTGACTTTACTCTAGTAGTTCTTGCAGGGGCGTGTCTGTTTAATATATCTAAGAAGTTGGAGTTGAAGTATTCAATAGCTTTGTTTAAGGGTAGGTAATAAAGGTCAGACCAATTATATAGCTTTAGTTCTTGTCTGATGTTAGTGGGGTTAAAGTGTTTTTTGTTTCTAATTGTTTGAAGTATAGGCCTTTGGGGGTGGTGGGAGTTGTATTTAAGTAAGAACATAGTTTGATGGTCACTCAATGATTCTGGAAGAGTACCGGCTAAGTAGGAGCAGGGTATTTTATTTAGTAAGATCCAGTCTAATAGGCTTTCTTTTTTACTGTTTTTGACTATTCTGGTGGGCTGTTTGATTACTTGAGAGAAGGTATGAAGATTGATATGGTTAGTGGGTACTTGACCGGAGTATGTGAGCCAGTTTATATTAAAGTCACCTAATACAATGGTCTCTTGAGGCATGGATTGTGATAACCATTGAAGGAATGTCTCCATGGTAGGGATATTATTGCCTGGTGGGATATAACCTGTTACTAGGTTGATGGCTTTTCTGTTACTTATTTTAAGCTTTGCTAAGATAATTTCACTTTTTCGAAAGGGGTTCATAGGTTCATAGGTAGGTACTAGGCTATCAGCCCTGGGGCCTATACAAGCCCAGCCAGAAAGGTACCCTGGCTTTTGCCACCCAAGAAAATTATTTTCCTGTGCCACTGTCGAGCAAAGCCACAGAGGTGATCCCCGGGGTGAATTTCCTATTTCCCATTCAATCATCAAGATTTTTCTTGAAGAGTGCTAATGAGGAGCTTTGTTTGATATAGATAGGTAGTTTATTCCAGTGTATGGGAAGTATCTGTGACAGGAATCTATCCCTCCAGCATGTTCTGTTTATTGTGGTGACAAGATTTAGGTCCCTAGAGCGTGTAGCTCAGAGGGATTGGGATTTTTTTAAGTGGAGCATGTCCAACAGCTCTGGGTTTGACATAGCTTTGTATGTTAGGCAGAGATCACCTCTGAGTAGGCGATATGCGACGGAGTAAAGCTGGAGTTTTTTGAGAATCTGTTTGAGGTCGGTAATCCTCTTTGTGAGGTATTTCTGCTGCCTTTCCAGTTGTTGTAAATGTCTTGTGAGGTACATACCAAAAGGGGCATTTTACTCTATAAAGGGTCTAATGAGTGATGAGTAGAGGGGAACAATGACCTCTTTTTCTCTGGATGAGAAACCCTTTGTGATGAGGTGTGCCACGTAGAAGAATTTCCTGACTACTGTGGCGATGTGATTATCAAAGGAGAGACTACTGTCCACCTGTGTCCCTAGGTCTCTTATCACACTTTCAGTGTTAACTATACTACCGCCTATGTTATAGTTCATGGGTGCAGAGTTTTTACCAAAGGGGATGACAATGCACTTTTTAGCATTGAGCTTGAGGCCATGGCTTTGACACCAGGCATCTGTCTCAGTGAGGCCCTTTTGTAGGATGTCCACATCATTAGGAGTTTAGATTATGGCTCCTAGTTTGCAGTCATCTGCGAACTTCATTAGCCAAAGACCTTCTGTGTTAGCCTGTACTTCAGAGAAGTAGATACCAAACAGGAGAGGACCCAGGACTGAACCCTGTGGTACTCCACTTGTCACTGGTCTGAAGTCGGATTTGGAGTCTGCTACTTTCACAGTGTGGGTTCTGTCAGTGAGCCAGTTGGCAACCCATCTTGTGACATAGGGATTTATACCTAGTTTAGTGAGTTTATCTATAATTCTGGAGTGGGGGATTGTGTCAAAAGCCTTGGCAAAATCTAGATATGCTGTGTGAACCACCTTACCCTTGTCTACGGCTTTGGTGACTGCTTCAAAGAAGTCTATCAGGTTTAGGAGACATGATCTGCCTTTTACAAACCTGAACTGGGTGGGATCCAGAGTTTGGAGATTACCAATGTCTTTGTTTATAAGTTCCATGATGATACGTTCCATGGCCTTGCAGACCAGGCTCGTCAGGCTAATGGGCGGTAGTTCCTGGGGTCCGTGGTGGCTCCCCCTTGTGGAGTGGGAAAACCTTTGCTGTGCGCCATTCAGCAGGCACAAAGCCTGAGGTGAGGCTATGATTGAACATGGTACTTAGGTGGGGTGCCAGTTCATTTTGTAGTTCATGTAGAATGCAGCCTGAGATGTTGTCTAGTCCCTTGGATGCTGTGTTCTTGGCTTTGGAGAGTGTGGTTTATACCTGTGCAGCCGTGATTATAGGAACTTTTCATTCTTCTGGTGTAGAGATGGGCTCTTTAGGGGGTGAGAGGGGGGTAAAGTTAGCACTGAACCTATCTGCCAGGATGTTGGCAATATCAGTTGGGTCTGTATATTTAGTGCCATTGTGCTGTAACTCAGAGCAGATCTGAGTGTTGCCATTGAGATTCTTGACATAGCTATAGAATGCTTTGTGGTTGTCTTTAAAATCAGTGGTGATTTTGTTTTCGTAACTAGCTTTGGAGGATTTTATCAGGGATCTTACTGAGGCTGACCAGGGAGCTCCTCCACTCATGGGATTTTACTCTATTTTGCAAGAGTTTGTTCCTTCTGTTGTACTGTTTGTTTATAGCAGAGGACCACCAGACTGGCTTCCTTTTTTGGAGGATAGCATCTTGGTTTTGTTTGGGATAGCACGATCCATGCACTCATGTAAGTGCTTATAAAGTGCAATTGTGTAGGATTCAGTAGTCGTAACTGTATTGTCCATCTGCATGGGTGTCATGAAGTTTACCACTTCTGTCTTAAGAAGCATGAAGTTGGCTTTGGAGAAATTTTTTACCATGGTTTCCTTAATGGGGAGTGGAGGCAGGATGTGGATATCTAGGGTAATTAGCTTATGATCGGATCGGACCAATGAGGTGTTGACTTCAGGTGTGGAACACCAATCACTCATATTGGTAATGACTAGATCTAGGATATTGTTGCCCCTGGTGGGGGTGTGGATAAGTTGATCCAGGGCATTGGAGTTTATGAATTCCAGAAAGCGTTGAGCGAAGGAGTTGGCACATGAGTAGTTTTCCCAGTTAATGGTGGGGTAGTTGAAATTGCCCATTATTAGGGTGTTTGGTTGAACCCTAATATTTTCCAGTACATCAACAAAAGTGGAGTGGGAATCCTGGGGCATGGTGGGTGATCTGTAGCAAGCTACAATTTGGATTGCAGTTTTGCCCAGAGTTAGTTGCATTTGGATAACCTCGGCTGCATTATGCTGAGCAATTAGCCTAGAGGTGTGGATATCCTTAATGAATATGGACACACCTCTGCCTTTGGTGTTCCGGCCCAGGTTACATGGCCAAAAAGTGTGGTATGAGTTATAGCCTGGTCATGCAGGGGTGCTCTCTGGAGCCTTGAACCAGGTCTCAGTCACTGCACATATATCGATGTTCTCCATTTTAAGGAGTGCCTCAAGTGAGTGCATTTTGAGATTTAGATTTCTAGCATTGAGTAGCATCACCCTCAGTTTTTGCTTGCCTGTTCCCATTACGGTGGTGAATTTGTCATTGGAACCTTGTCTAAAGGCACTATAGGAGCGGCAAGAACCTTAGCCAGTATCCGGAATCCAAGGGGTGACAGGTGCAGGCCATCTCTGGCAAAGCATTGTGGTCTGTCGACCATGTCATCCCAGGCAGACAGATACTGGATCCCTTTAGAATGGCACCAGAAGCTTAGCCAATTGTTGAAGTCAATCATTTTGTCCTTGTACTGCGGCATCATTCTGGGTGATGGCAGAATGCTACTCAGGGCTAGGGTCATACCTGCCTGGGCTACAAGATCGGAGAGCTCTTCCATGTCTCTTTTCATGTAGTCCAGGGAGGTATGCCTCAGGTTGTTCACACCAACATGGACAATGACAGAGTCATATTTGTACTTGTTGTGGAGTGACCTGAGTGCCTGGGTTATGTGGCGGATCCTGGCACCCGACAGGCAGCTGACAGTAACCTTCTCCTTGTTTAGCCTGGTGAGTGGGACATCAGTGTGCCTGACAATAGAGTTGCCTATGACTAGTGTGTTGGATACGTTGTTTTGCCTTATTGGCTGTGGTTGAGTGGCACACTGAGTCTGCATGCTATGTGTCATTTGGGCTGTGTTGGGGGGTAGAGGTTGCTTGCATTTCTGATTTGGAGGTCTCTGTTGCTTGAGCAGATTATTATTGAGAGCCTCCGTGAATGTTTTTGTCTTTCTATGTGTGGATTTTGGTGGTGTAGATTTAGTGAGACTATGTGATGAGTGTGTTGTGGTGCAAGTGTTTTCCTTCTCCTCTTGACTGTCAAGTTCAGTCTTGATTGGAGAGAGCTTTACCTCCAGTTTCGCTAGATAAGTGCATCTCTCACAGATTGTAGTTTTGGGTGATAGGAGGAGAGGTTGTCTGTGTACATGAGGCAATTTCTACATTGCCCCAAGATGCCCAGATTCATAAGATAGACAGAAGAGAACACTGGGAGCTGACCCCTGGACATGCCTGAATAAAAAAAAAAACTATTTTCCTCTAGATAAGTGAGGAAAGTGAGTACAAGAGCTGTTTTTCTCTAAGCAAGTGAGGAAAGTAAGTACCAAAACTGTTTTCCTCTAGGTAATGAGGAATGTTGAGTGCTGTAGTAATTAGTAGGTTATTTAGTGCTTACAAATTCTGAACAAGTGCTGATCACGAATAAGCAAATTCAAGGGCTAAAAGTAAGAATCTATATCTGGACTAAACTATTTACAGGAAAGGGGGGAAACAAGTGCAAATGTGGGCTTTTAAATCAGAAAGTTGAGAGAGATGGAAAAATTGCCCAAACGGCCAATAACTACAATTTCTGGGCCAGAACCACTCCTTATGTGGTAGATAGGTTACCTAGTGCTTACCACTCTCACTGATAAGCTAGAAGGCTTCCCTCCAACACAGAAAGCTTCGGGGGGGGGGGCTCAAAAGCTTATATACAGTCCTGGATACAGCAAATCTGAATCTGGACTACACTAGTTACAGGAAAGGTTTTTTTTTTATATATACAGAAAAGTAGCTAAAACAGCAGTCAAAACAATTCAAATGCACTGCAAGCTAGCACACTTGAGTATGTAGCAATGTTAGACCAAACAGTTTAAAAAATGCAATTAAATTAAAAATGACTAAAAACAATGCAGAAGGAGTCTATTAGGTAGAATGAGGTAAAGAGATGGGACTGGGGGGAGTGTCCCAGATCAAATCTATAGTGGGGGTGGCAACTGCAAAAATCTCCAAATTTAAAAAACAACACAGGAATAGGGAGGGTGGGTATGGGAAAACCAACACCTTCAGCAGAGATCTGAAAAACTATACAGTGAAGCAAAAGTAACAGTGCACAACTCTGAAGTCAGCCAGCAATGATATAAAATTAGTCAAACAACAATTACCAGTACACAACTCTGAAGTGCCAGAAAAATATACTCAGCTCTATATATCTCCAGATAGTTTGAAGAGCACTCTTTCAGGACACAGGAAGGCTCCAGCAATGATATGTGTGTGGTTACCTTATTTTTAGTTATGGCTAAACTATTTTTGTACAGCAGGGCAATGCCTCCACCCTTTTTACCTACTCTGTCTTGCCTAAGGATACTATAACCAGGTGGTAGGATCTCGGTATCTTGGGTAGATGGTTTTAGCCATGTTTCTGTTATACTGACTATATCTGGGGAGTATTGAGAGATTAGAGTGTGTAGTTCATGTGTTTTGTTGTTTATGCTTCTAATATTTAGATTTAGGAGGAGTAGACTGTTTAATGGCCTGGAGTTAAGTTGTACTGTCTTGGGAAGCTAAAGTGAATTGGCCAGAGGACTTGTATTGTTAGGTCCTGGGTCTGGGTGGATATCTCCAGCGCTCAGGAGCTGTTGATGGACATTTGGCATTACTTTAGCTAGTTTTTGTAGTATGGTAAAGTATTTTTTGGGTTGCTGTTGATCTGGGGTAAGAGGTAAAGAGTTTAATATGGCTATAGCTTATAGCAGTAGTATTGTATAAGCTGGAGTTAATTGTTAGGGAGTAAGGATGGGAGAGAAATTGGCAGTGGATTTATGGGGTTGTGGGAAGTTGCCCTGTCCTGGGTAGTTGTAAGATGTGATGTAATAGGTACATACTAAGAAGGATAGTAGTGACATTTGCAGTAGATATGTCTTCATTATTAAGGAGAGTTGCTAATTGGTTGAATTTGTAGGTATGATATGTGTAAGTATATGCGGGGGTGGGAGGGATGTGTATTGGTTGTTGGGTGTGTGGGGGGAGTTGATAGCTAGGTATAAATGTAGGTGAGGTGGGGGTGTGTGGGAATTGGGGGTAGGGTAGGGGAGCGGAGTGAGCCCGGATCGAGCTGGAAGATAAGCCTCAAAAAACTATCATTTAGACCTGGGAGCAGAGCTGGATATTGAGTATGCTACAGGTTTGCTGTTCAACTGCTAGCTTGAGTATTAGGAATTTCAGACTGCTATCTTGTCCTTCAAGAGTTTAACTGCCTTGAACAGGTATTCTCAGATAACGACCACTTCGGTCAGTTATATTAAAGCACCTTAAGTGCTCTCTGTAAAGCAGGATCTTTAATTACTCATTTCCCTCAGTGATGGGTAATGATAACATTTAGACTGGGTTCTGAGGAAACTGTTAAGAGAGTGGTCTTCTAATACTACAATTCTGAAGTAAAGGTCCGCTTTTTGTAGGGGGAAATAGAGGGGGGAGTACTATCCCTGCCGCCTGCCCTTAGGTGTGCTTACAAAAGAGAGATAAGATGCTGCTATTAACCTTATTGTAGTTAATTATTTGAAGGCTGTAGTCTTTGTTGGAGTGCACTGTGCAGTAGAAGCTTGAAACAGCACACAATTGCTTAGAGGAAAGTTTGGGCTGGGAATTGATTATTGGTGGTTGGTAGGTCTAGAAGGGAGGAGATAAAAAATGTGAGAAGGTAGAGTAAAATGCACACTTTTGTTCACATACACCAGCACGTACCAAAAACAGCATGTATATGGTAAGCCAAACTGAACACTAGATGGTATTGAAGCACTTACAACTGCTTATAAATATAATTCAACAGCAACATTAACTTATCAATAGATGTCTCAGTCTAGGCGACTCATAACAATAATTCAACAGCAATGTTTACTTATTAATTAGACATCATTGTCTAGGCAACTCAAATTCGACAGCAACATTAACTTAATACTAGATGTCCCAGTCTAGGCAACTCAAAAATGTGCATTGAAGCTAGTAGAACCAATAAGCTGGTTTCCTAATAATATCTTGTAGCTGTGAATCCAGGCTTCCAATATGTACAGGCAGGTATGTTTTAATAGCTAAAACCACATATTGTTGAACAAACAGAAGCAAAGGGTGTAGCACAGCACATATGGCACATTTCTGTACTAAAACTACATCAAGTGTGCATTCCCATTGCACATAGAGTCTGACTCCACATCTATTATAACTACTTAATACTACACTGGATGCTAATTCAGCTGTAACTATACTGACTGCATAGCATAGTACCAAGCCCAGTTACTTTATATTGGCTGTACCTTGTTGTGAAAAATTGGTTTCAGGTACAGCTGTGGAAACACCATGTGGGGCTGTTTCACTTTGAAAATCTCAACGGCCAAGCAGTTATTACCTAGCCGAGAAACTCAGTCGCAGTTGTGGCCAGTGCCAGAAACCATGAGCATCAGAAATCGAGGGGGAGTACTATCCCTGCCTCCTGTCCTTAGGTGTGCTTACAAAATAGAGATAAGATGCTGCTATTAACCTTATTGTAGTTAATTATTTGAAGGCTGTAGTCTTTGTTAGAGTAGATTGCGCAGTAGAAGCTCAAAGCAGCACACAATCGCTTAGAGGAAAGTTTTGGCTGGGAATTGATTATTGCTGGTTGGTAGGTCGGTGTTATTGTAGTTAATTATTTGAAGGCTGTAGTCTTTGCTGGAGTGGACTGTGCAGTAGAAGCTCGAAGCAGCACACAATCACTGAGAGGAAAGTTTGGGCTGGGAATTGATTATTGGTGGTTGATAGGTCTTATTGTAGTTAATTATTTGAAGGCTGTAGTCTTTGTTGGAATGGACTGCACAGTAGAAGCTTGAAAGCAGCACACAGTCGCTCAGAGGAAACTTTGGGCTGGAAATTGATTATTGGTGGTTGGTAGGTACTACAGATGACACGCACACGCTGCAGGCAGGTTAGGCAGGGTAGTACATTCTACCTTTGTGATCTTACTTTGTGAGACTTACTACATCCAAGTGTCTTTGCCTGCATTTCTCAAATATCTTTGGAGCTGCATTTTTGTACAGGTTAGTTTGGCTCTCTTCTCTGCATTAATATTGCATGATATCAGATCTCTCTTTCCTTTCCCATGTCCATGTTTCTTTGTTTGAACTGGTACAAAGAATTGGGGTAGGGTGCATCAGAAGAATGCCAAAGAAGGTGAAGAGTAAGGTGAAAGCACAACACAGTTGTGTGACTAGTACAACTGTTCTGTACAGAACTCAGTGAGGGCAGAGCAGTTGAGGAAGATAAAGCTAATGAAGCTAAGTGCCTGAGATGGGTAGTGGAATGCACACTGAGAGAAAAAAGAAATGAGGGCATCAGAGTGGATGCCCAAGTAGCTCTACTTGCAGAGAAGGTGAAAGATAATGGATTATAGGTTCCGGTACATGTACAGGAAAGCAGAAGACAATGTGATGAAGAAGACTTGACAGAGATGGGAAGAAGCAAGAGATAATGAGGATATCTTGTCTTATGTAAGCACCTTAAAGCCCTTTCCCTCGACTCAGTCTCTTATAGATTGCTGAGGGATGATCTATGCCTGACTTGCAAGGCATCCCCAAACCCCACACTTATGAATCTCCTGCATATTTGTAAGTCAAACAGTACCAGAGATATAAGGTCTAGGGACCTGAATTTTGTCTGTGATTAAACAGAACATGCTGGGGAAACAGCCATGTGTCTCAGAGACTGCCCCTCTTATGGAACAAGCATCCATGTGAAGCTGAGTTTATCTCTTACCGAGTTTAAGTGCAACCTAGACCAGTAGATGGGGAACAGGAAATGTACACAGGGCCTGGCACCCATGTTCCTTATGGACAGAGGCAGCTTATAAATGCCTGGTCCTCAGTGTCCTACTTGGATACAGGACATCATTATTCTTTCAGGAAAACATGGCTAAGCTTAGAAAGACTCCAAGTCATTAGCCTAGTGACAATCTATGAATCTATAAGAGATGGATGGGTTGTGTGAGTGAAGACCTACGACAGTCAGTCATGACTATCAAAGAAGGTAGAAGGGTACCACTGAATCATGACAGATTATGATAGTTGATGTGACACCCTGTCCCTATATAGAAAATGGGAAGAAGGGGGTTTGTGATGATGATGATGATGACGCCCATTTTCATAGCGCTCAGCAATCTTTGTTTTTTGTTCTTTATCTTTAGTCATTTTCTCTGTCACTTCCTTTTTCAGGTGGTCAAGTGATTCTTCATTAGATAATGTTTGTTTTTTTCCGATCTGTTTTATAAAGGATCTAAAAGTATGATCTGTAGCTTTTAACACTTTTCTCTGTGCAGGTATTTTCTTTCCTCTAATTTCTCTCTTCCTACATATCCTTTGTCTGGATTTTTTTTTTTTGTAGAGTAGTAACAATAAGTAATATCTTCCTTAACCTTAACATTCCATTTTATTGTCTCTATGCTTCTTGCTTGGCCTATTATTTTTGTGTGTTTGCTTTTTACCGCAGAGTAGCCACTTACCATAATTGTGGCTTAGTCCTGTGGCATGAACGTTTCCATGTTCTGAGGAATCTACACTGCCTTTTTACCAGACCTGGCAACAGCGTGTACCTAGGAGTGGACACTTTTTTATCTTTGGACCTGTGTACCCAATTTTATTTTTTTTTATGTTCTCCATGACTTGTAGACATGGCAGCTATGAGCTGTGGACATGTTAATACTGACACTTGCTATGGCAACAAGACATGTCTGTGTTGTCAGTGTCAATATACCTTATATTATTTGTGGAAGAATTGCATACCTGGTATGTTCCCTATTTAAAAAAGGGAAAAAAACACAGCAGAAAGTCTAGTACTTATGTGTTCTTTATTACAAATTCAATTTCTGTAGTGGCTCCATGGCTGTAAAGTACTGGTTAATGCTAGTCAACAAATATTCAAGGCTTAATAGTGTGCCTCATTGTTCACTGCTACTTTATCTAAACGTAAGGAGAGTTGCCAAGTCAGTACCTTTTTTGACATTTATGTAAAGAAATGTCATGAAAGTGCAGCAGTGACTATGGCTTATTAAGACTCAATTGTGGAAGTCCTTGTGTTCACCGATTACTACCATACACCTCTCACAAGTCGCAGTCTCTGTGTTACATGCAACTGGATCAGCTGCAGAATTTGAGCTGGTGACCTGAAATTTTCATTTCCTCACAACTTTTAAGCTAAAGCTGTTAATCCAGTTCAGCAACCTGAATGCATAACTGTAATTAAATGTAACATCCAGAACCATATGGTGCAAAGGGAGTTTGTATCCTTTCAAAATGGAGAGTAGCAGCATTCTGACTTCTGCTGCAGAATCCATTCTTACTGCCACTCTAGGTGACATCATATGCCATATGACCACTAAACCCTAATGTCTGCCCATTCTCCAAGATGTGTGAGGCACAGAATGATAGCACTCAAGAAACATTATGAGCACGGTCTGTCACTGTCTTACCCACACTTTGTGAATATGAGGCTTCTGCAGGACCAGTTTTGACACACCCCTGGATGTTCAGATTTTTGCCTCATATTTTTGGTCTATTCCACATAAAATGTATGGATTTCTGTCAAATCACTGAGGGATTTCTCATCCTTCAGAAAATGCATGCTAATGCAATACTTGTTATTATAACAATTTTCTAAGTTTATAAATACAGTATTTAAAATCTGTTCCCGATTTTGGGCCTTTCTTCCACCTTTATTTTTGGCTTTGTCAGACTTCTTGTGGTATGGTATTGAGAGCTATGCCCCAAGGCACAGACTGTAAGAAATCAACTGTTTTGATTCCTCAGACATAAGGCATGTATGTGTTTCAGTTCTCTCTGCACAGTAATAGGTTAATAGTTTGGTACTTGGCTATTGGCCCTAGGGGCTATATAAGCCTAGCCAAATGGTACCCTGGCTTTTTCCACCCAACAAAATTATTTTCCTGTGCCCCTGTCAAGCAGAGCCACATAAGTGATCCCTGGGGTGAATTTCCTATCTCTCCATCCAATCATCAAGATTTTTCTTGAAGAGTGCTAATACGGAGCTTTGTTTGACATAGATAGGTAGTTTGTTCCAGAGTATGGAAAGTCTCTGGGACAGCAATCTATCCCTCCAGCATGTTCTGTTTATTATGATGACAAGGTTTAGGTCCCTAGAGCGTGTAACTCAGAGGGATTGGGATTTCTTTAAGTGGAGCATGTCCAACAGCTCTGGGTTTGCTATAGCTTTGTATGTTAGGCAGAGATCGCCTCTGAGTAGGCGATATGCGACAGAGTAAAGCTGGAGATTTCTGAGTCGGTCTGGTTAGAGCATCTGTTTGAGGCCAGTAATCCTCTTTGCGAGGTATTTCTGTGGCCTTTCCAGTTGTAGATGTCTTGTGAGGTACATACCAAAAGGGGTGTTGTACTCTATAATGGGTCTAATGAGTGATGAGTAGAGACGAACAATGACCTCTTTTTTCCTGGATGAGAAACCTTTTGTGATGAGGTGTGCCATGTAGAAGGATTTCCTTACTACTGTGGTGATGTGATTATCAAAGAAGAGACTACTGTCCACCTCTGTCCCAAGGTCTCATCACACTTTCGGTGTTAAGTAGACTATCGCCTATGTGGTAGTTCATGGGTACAGAGCTTTTACCAAAAGGGATGACAATGCACTTTTTGGCACTGAGCTTGAGGCCATGACTTTGACACCAGGCATCTGTCTCAGTGAGGCCCTTTTGTAGGATGTCCACATCGTTAGGAGTTTTGATTATGGCTCCTAGTTATCAGTCATCTGCGAACTTTGTTAGCCAAAGACATTCTGTGTTAGCTTGTACTTCAGAGAAGTAGATACCAAACAGGAGAGGACCCAGGAATGTACCCTGTGGTACTCCACTTGTCACTGGTCTAAAGTTGGATTTAGAGTCTGCTACTTTTTTAATAAATGCAATAGTGGCATTTGAGGGTCACAGGGCAACAGACTGGATGATAGACATGATTGGTGCCAACAAAAGTGGTCTCCTAAGTAATAACACTGGATAGGAACTGGTAGAGACATATTTAACACTCTTGTCAGTGTATACAGCTTATGCACCATGGCTACTCTCGGTTTGTTTGGAGTATGTCATTACAAACTGATCAATGGCTTCCTTCCTTCAAGTGTTCTCTTCAAAGAATATAATAAGTGGACCCTGCAACAATCTGTCCACTATCCTCACAGTATCCTCTTCCCTTCAGTATAGGGCATAATATCTCTCGACCAATGAGCTTATGACATCAGCAACAATCCAATTCATCTTGCTGTACCTACTTGTAAAGCCATGGTTGAAGCATGTAATAAAGTGACTGATGCCTTTATGGATAACGTTGATGCTACAGGAATAAGGGAAGCTTCAATACTCAGATGTACAGCATATGGATTAGAACATGAGTAGCAGGCAAAGAAGCAATGCACAGCATACTGCCATTAGGGGAATATGTGCATGGCTAGTCAGAAATGGTTAGCAGAAGCTGTACAGTTAGAGCAGATACATGCAGCTGTTCAGGTTGGGGTGGAAATTGTAGAGTAAAATAAAAAGGCGGCATGAAGCTGGAAATTTCCTATAGGACATGTACACTGTCAATTAATGCATGTTTATATACACACACACACACACATATGGGTGCAGTGGATTTGATCGTATGTTCATTAGAGCGAGTGTTTTGTTAGGAGGGTTGTTTTTTCAAACTGCCAGTTCATTGCAGGATGCCAGCTGTTTTGCATGCAGGACTGCTATACAGTGAGGAGTGGGATTTTCCCCTTTCCCCATTGTTTTGTGATCTCGGAATTGGTGTACATAATTAGCAAGCAGTGGGTACAGGCCCCTCAAATGGGGGGGGGGGCGCATGGTGGCTGGTTCCTCATGCTAAAAATTGTTTCTTTTTCTTTTTTTTTTGTTTTAGATCTGCATATACCAATGTTCATGCTTGGCACATGCATTTCACCATGTGAATGGGTTTAGCTTGGACCAATTGTGGTCAATGCAAGTGTATGCCAATTTAGTTGTTGCCAATCTATGCACGTATAATTGTGTGTGTGTGTGGGGGGGGAAATAAACCTAGAGGCACTGCAGTGTATAATCCATCTTTGTTGCTAATGTATGTGTATGTGTATATATCCCTGGATGTGAAGCAAACATCTGGCAGGTGCAACTGAATTTTAGAAACATACTAGAGGGAGGTCCTTATCCTAGGCACATAGTGCAAGTCTCATGCAAGGGACTGCACAGAACATTTTTAGATATAGTGAATTGTGCACACTCCGGAGAGTTTCTTCCCAGTCATGTGCATCTGCAGAATTGATATGTATTAGTCTGGATTGTGCTGGTGATTTTCTACACATGAAGGAGTTGTAGGGGACTTCTCCTGCCAAAAAAGAATGTTTCAGGCTGGGGAGATTTCCTCACCCCAAAAAAATTGTTTCAGGCTCTCTTACTACTTTGCATGTAATGGGCAGCCATCTTACTAGTTTGCATGTAATGGGCAGCTTATGAGCATTTGTGATGAGATAGTATTTTACAACCAACTGGCTATCAGCTGATGATTGCAGAAGCAGAACAGTACAGTACATTACATTATGGTACGTTATTGTCTTTGGACATGATACTGGACTATAGGCAAAGTATAATATATATACAAAGATGTCTGTGTTATGTTATGTGATATTTCACATAACATGTATAGTCTGTATAGACAGATTATGTTTTCTTTGATGTAATGGAATGATTTATTGATGAACCATAAGCAGAATGATGTTGCTTTCCAAAACTACACATTTAATTGCCCAATGTTTATTGCAATTAACAGACAGAAACATTACATCTAAACAAGTCCTCAAACTGTAAAAAGACACTGTAGGTTGTACAGGATACATTTTCTCTTGGGTGACTAGTGGTTCACAGTGTTTCCATATAAAAGTGTTGTCTTGAAATTGTTTTGTAATTATGATTAGAGAATGGGCCTACTGTACATCAGTACCCTGATTGGAGAACAAGTGCTCTCCAGCAGGGTATTAATGTACAAGTAATGCCCACTGAAAAACAAGTCCACCACTTCACGGCAGCATATCAAGCCGCTGTGGAGCTTGTACTGAGAAAACAGAATAGCCACCATTATTTTACACTCACTAAGCAGAGCTTTAGCTGTTTAGCGAGTGTAAAATAAAATAAAAGTAAAACAAGTGTGTGTATATGTGTTTGTGCGTGAAAGTGTATGAATGTGAGAGAGAGAGAGATCAATTGAGGTTTTTTATTTCTCGCTAAGCAGAGCTTCTGCTGTTTATCAAGTGTAAAATAAAAAGTGTGTGTGTGTATGAGAGTGAGAGAGAGAAAGAGAGAGACAGAGTGTATGCGTGTATGAAAGTAAGAGAGAGAGAGAGAGAGAGATGATCGTGTCTGTGTGTGTTTATTTTGCTGTATGCATGAGTGACTGAATCGGTGCATGAAAGCAGAAGAGTGTGTGTGTGTGTGTGTGTGTGTGTGTGTGTGTGTGTGCGCATGTGTGTGAGAGAGAGAGAGATAGTGAGGAGTGATAATGATCAGGTGATCCCTGGCAGCATCAGTTAACATCTTTGTTTACCTCTCGACCATACCTCTTTGCACAAGAAATCTGGATAGAGCTATAAATAAATGAGGAAATAAAAGACTGAAATAGGGACTGATTTTAAATATTGCTCTTATAAACTTAGAAAGTTGCTAGAATAACAGGGTTTTCATTAGCATGCATTTTCTGAAAGATTACAAGTCTGAAACTCAAATGTATGTCATTATTTAGTGACTTCAGTGCTCAGATCATCCCAGTTATTTGCTAGAAAACCACACATTTTATAAGGAATAGCCCAAAGATATGAGCCAAAAATCTGGACATTCTGCGAAAATCTGGACAATTGAGAGGTATGTGTGTGTGAGCGTGCCTGAGATGACTACTGGTAGCAGCAGCAGTAAAGAGGTTTACAAACCTCTGCATCTTTCAGCTACAGAAATCTGGATAAAGCCTAAAATAAAGGGGGAACAAAGGCTCTAAAATAAAAAGCAGGACTTTTAAGGAAAAAAGTCTGAATCTCAAATGTATGTCCTTATTTAGTAATTTCAATCTCCAGTGACTGCCAACCAAACGATTTAGGAGTAAGGGACCAAAAAATAAAGTAAATAACCTGGTTATTTTTTAAATGTTATATTTTGGAAGTAAAATGTTACTTCCAACACCATTAACATATACTACAGCAAATTTGAAACATTCGGAGGAGGAGGAACTATTTTACATCAAAAATATACTCTGAGCGGGACTGCGGCGTCGGGCCTCATAACAACCCTGGGCGGGTGTTAATTACACATTAACACACACCCTTTCAGGCATTATTGCCTGCTTACCACCTGAAACTGACAAACTGGATCTGAACTAGCATTATTCTAAAATTCAAGTTCAGAAAGCTGAAAACTTGAACAGTACTTGATAGTGTATAATGCCAGTTTACAAGATATGTATTTTTCCCACTGTAGAATATGACCTATTATTTTGTTTAGACAGGAAATAATGTACACAACAGTTTATAGCTAACATTTTCCTTTGTAAGACAAGGGTATTAAATTCTTTAAATTATCTTGCATATTTCTGGTAATCAGAAGACAACGCAGATGAAAAATTGCTAACTTTGAATACTGTATATTTAGAAACGGAAATTATTAAAACAAGATAAAATATGACACATTAATCATGCAACAACTTGAATCAGAACTGTATCTTAAGGGTAAACATTTTGACAGACTTACAAACTTTCATGTAAAAATTGTTTATGCTGTATAGTTAGTGATGTGGATTAAAACAATTAACAGAGGAAATATTTTTGTTAAAAGGGATGGTTACGGTACCAGAAGATTCTACATGTACAAACATTTTAGCTTATTTAAGGCTTACTACAGTAGGTCAGAATTTGTTCATAATAAGGCTGCTTACATCTAAGCTGATACAATAATTTTCTATAAATCTCTGACTTCCTGATGAGTGGGTTAAGTATTTTTGTATTATAACTGTTGTAAGAGTCTGAGCCACCTCTGAATAAATACTTTCTATACCTGATTCTCTATTTTTTTTCTTATAAATGGGTAAGCAAATGATACATCCTTTCAGTTATGAGCCAGGCCACCAGGACAAGAAGAAATGTGGCATGATTTTTAAACTATCTAATAAACCAGCATGTTTTAGGTAAATGGGAGAAAATCAAGTAGGCAGAGGAAATCTACTGAAATATGACAGAAGTACATTTCAAACTCCCACAGACTATGAAGAGAGGCCATAAATTAACAAAGTATACTGGACCTAAGAGACAGATACTTTAATAACTGCTTCAGCATGCTTTGTCCAGCCTCTGGTCATTAACATCAATGGACTGCAATTCTCTTTAGACCTAGGGAGAAAAATATTAAGACATTTTAAACTTTGCCTGATCAGCAACTTGACTGTACCCAGTTTGTGTTTATGTATCCTTTTATAATATTTCGATGTAGGGTTATATTATCTTGCAAGATTATGGCATACAAATACATATGTCATTTGATTAACTTACAAGCATGTTGAGAAATGTATGTCTAGTCTGAAATATAACACATGTATACATTTTACACAGAAGAATTGTGGACAGCAGAAAACACTAATGCACTCTATAATACACTAATGGCTAATGGAAAGATTGTGGTGAGCACATTAGTTAAAGACTTCGAGAATATTAATGAAACTACTCGTTGTACAATATGGCAGGGACTAACTGCTTTTTTTCCTTTGATTTCTTAGTGTATATTAACAATGTCCAATACCTATCTCCAGAAAATTTTACTGGTAGGTATGTATAAAATTCATGGAACTTTCTCAGTCTTTCTCCAAGATATGACTCCTTCCAATTCCCATTTCCAAAAAAGTACTTTTGTTTTTTTTAGTATCCCTCTTGAATGTATGCAAACCAGTTTCTGAAAGACTATATCAATTTATCAACAACTTCAGGTAATATATTTTATATTTTCCTTCTCTATCTAAAATTATATTTATCTGACTTCTTTTTTTTTACCTTGTACCTCCTAGAGTTCTTATGCATTACGTAGTACTCTATTTTATTATCTTCTTTAATAAGACAGTTCTGTTCTAGTTCAGTTCAAGTCGAAAATGTTTTTTTCATTTTCAAGTGTATTGCTCAACTTTTTTTCTTCTTTACTAGATCAACCATTCTTTCCAAAATTCTAATGTTACAAACCTCTGCTGCAAATAGAGTACTACTATTGTAATGACTGCTGCGATTATCTGAAAGGTGAATCTCTGTTTCCTTTATCTCCATCATTTAACGGCCTTCTTTTCTTCCTGATCTGTCAACGGACTCCATTACTGTAGAGAAAAGAATAATTTCAACTCTACCATTCCTTCTCCTGTGCTTTCTATGCATCACAGGAAGTAGGATATCTGTACCCCCATACTTAAAAATGATTATTAACCATACATTAATCAGAGTCAGTTCTAAATCTGTGTACTGCATTTAAATTTCAGACACTGTACAGTGTAAAAATACAGTGACTAAAGTGGTCAACGAATGTAAAGCTATATCTTGGGCCAGGTCATATCAGATCTGTGATGCTTTCTTATAGGTTCACAGGCCGTTTTAAGCCTAGCCAAGCATCCCAAATGTATTAAGCAAATTTTGTACCTTGAAGGCTATTTTAAGGTTGTCTGATGTCCATTACAGACATATGAGTGAGACTCAAGAGTACATTTCTGATTTCCCATCCACTGGTCCAAGTTTCTCTTGAATAGGATTAGGAAAGGGCTATGATTCAAATGGATATGAGGCTTGTTCCAGAAAAGCAGAATTGTCTGAGATATATACCCGTTCCTCCAAAATGTCCTATCTGTATCACAAGCAAAGTTAAAAATCCCTAGTTTGAGTAATTCTGATTCTATTCCTTTTGTAGATATGCAAAAGGTCCATCTGGGTAGGACTCAAGAATGTCTTGTATGCCAGGTATAGATAAACTCTCAATAGTCTGGAAAAAACAGGAGTAGACATAGGACTTTGAACTGCTGTTAATGCTCTGAAGTCTTTTTGTGAGGAACCTCTGCAAACATTCTAGCTGTTGCATATGCCTGATCATGTATATACCAAAGGGGAACTATACTCAATGATGGGCCTGTTGAGGGCTGAATACAGTAGAATGATGATTTTCTTAGTCATAGATATCATGTCTTTGCTTCTAGAAAATGCATTTTTAACACAAGGCTTGTTATTGTAAATATTTTGTAAGTTTATAGGAGCAATATCTAAAATTTGTCCCTATTTTTGACCCTTTGTTCCCCCATTATGTTGGGCTTTGTCCAAATTTCTTGGACTAAGAGGTTGAGAGGTATGTACCTTAGACACAAATTAGTTGAAAGCCAGGTTGCTATCTATGTATGCCCCTAATTTCCTGACTACTGGGTTTGCTCTTAATGGTGTGTTATCAATGAGGTAGTTTCCTGGGGTAGACAACTTACCAAATGGTAATATTATGCAAAGAGTTTTAAGCCATGGCTTTGGCACTAGTCATTTGTCTGTGTTAGCTCTTCCTGCAGAATGTCATTGTCTTGGGGAGATTCTATGACCGCTCCTGGTTTGCAATTATCAGCAAACTTGGCCATCCCAGAGGCCCTTGACACTGGCCTAGACTTCTGAGAAGTAGATGACAAAAGGGAGCTGACTCAGCACAGAGGCCTTATGGACTCCACTAGTGATCAGCCACTCTGTGGACGGAGTCTCCTCAATCCTAACTTCTTGGGTCCTATCTGAGACACAGCTGGCTATCCAGCAAGTAACATAGGGGGCTTATGCCTATATCCATGAGTTTGTTTGCAATGCCTGAATGGGATATTGCATCAAATGCCTCAACCCAGTGAAGGTAGGCAGTATGCACCATTCTGCCCTCATTCCTTGCCTTAGTGACCTTCTCAAAGAAGTCTACCAGGTTGAGTTAAGGCTACTTAGGAGATATCCTTGCATATTACTGGGGATCATCGATGCAGTATCCTTGGTCTTACAGAGCATATCTAGGATGTGCTCCCTAGTAACAGTTAGGGTGGTATTTCTGATAGTATTTCCTAGGGATGCTGGTAAAACTGGAGATGAATCTGTATTCCAGAAGATTTACTATATCTTCCAGCTCTTTGTAGGTAGCTGTCTTTACAATCAGTTCTGCAAGCTATTGTGTATAGCCTATGAGATTTTGGACATAGCTAAAGAAAACCTTGTGGTTGTCTTTTGTCTGGGATGTTATCTTTACCTAAAAAATAGCTTTAGCAGACTTAATCTCACCTTTTTGCCATTTGTTTAAATTGAGGAGAGTGTTTTCATCCTGCTGGGTGTAGCGTTTACTAATAACAACTATGACTTTTTTTGTTCTACAACCTGTTTATGATTGAATTCCACCATGATGATTTGTTTTTTTGAATTTGTTATGGGCCTATTTCTGGTAGGCACATTTGTTTCTACTTATTGTTAACTCACTTGTATTATTTAATATTTATTTACTTACATTTGTTTACCGGGAAATTCCAACTGGATACAGGTCTTTTTTCAGTGGAAGCCCAGGGAGAAAAGCTCCATGGAACAATAAATGAACAGCAGAGTACATGAAGAACAACTGAATATACATACAATAGCAAATAATACATACTGCAGCAAACATTAGCTATACATACAATATGAAACATAGTAATGAACAGATATACCAGTATCTAGCTAGAGGCTGGGAATAAAGGTAGGATGTATATACAGATAGTACTAAGCTCAAACAGATACTGTTCTAAACTCATATACCTAAATCTCATATACAAATATTGCACTAAACTCAAGCAGATGTAAAGCAGAAGCTCCACATGAAGGTGGAACATGCTAGAAGGGCTAATGGGAAGGAAGGGGAAGATAGAGGAGTAAGAGAGGAGACTGAGTGAGTAGTATAAGTGGTAGTGAGAGGAAGCTAGGTGTAAGTCAGTTGGATATGTATTTGGAGTTGAGATGAAGTGAGGTAGTTACGCATGTTATAACAGGTCTGAGAGATTGAGTGAGGAGGGAAGGGGAGGGTAAAGGGTGAGCCAGAGCCAGAAAAGGTAGGAATGCAATAATCACAGTGTAAGGCAGGGTGTCTAGGGGAGGGGAGAGGAAGGGGAGGTAAAAGGAGGGTTTGTGTACCATGTATACCTGTGAACAACTCCACACAGGCCACTGTGCTCCCAAGATTTCAGGAGTGGGGTTGAAATTTTGACAGGTTATTACTAAGTAGCAGGAAGAATGCCTAGATTAGTTCCTAAATGTTATGGGGTTATAGAAATATGTGTTATTACAAAGGAGAAAGCATTAAGGCCAGACTAGAAATGAAAGTGTACAGAGTTTTCCCTTGTTTTTGTGTACCATATATATCGAACAGTGATGTCACCTTTAGTGGATAACTCCTCGGTTCTGGCTATCCAAGTCAGGAGAGGTACATTTACATATATATATGTGTATAAGTATCTATCTATATATATATCTAGTTTGAAATTTCGAAGTGTCAAAACCTCTAATTTCTTATGGTTGAGACCATAAGATCAAACGTTTTGAAACTTTACATAAATTTACATAAAAAAAATAAAAACAAGAAAATCTTTTTTTACATTTTTGCAGGGGAACTCCCTGCTAATTAAATATATCACACACCAGGGAGGAAAACTCTAAATACACCATTCTGTGTTGTATGGTGATCTCCATTTAAATGGTTTGAAGTTTCAAAACTTTGATAATATGGTTTTGACTATAAGAAATTCGAAGTTTTGAAACTTTGAAATTTAGAAAAAGACCCATAGCTATATACGTACATTTACATATGTCCATATATATTTTATACATATGAGTGTATGTGTATATGTGTGTGGATATATGTATATATATATATATATATATATATATATATATATATATATATATATATATATATATATATATAAAATATATATATATATGTGTGTGTGTGTGTGTGTGTACATATATATATATATATATATATATATATATATATATATATATATACACACACACACACATATATATATATATATATATATATATATATATATATATAGTTATACACACACACACACACAAATATATATATATGTGTGTATATGTGTATTTATATATATGTGTATGTATGTGTGTGTGTGCATATATATATATATATATATATATATATATATATATATATACATATATATATATACACATATACATATATATGTATGCATATGTATACAGATATACATATATAGATATACATCTGCTGGTGGTTTCCTTCATTGTTCGGTCAGACTGGTGGTTTGGTTTTTATTAGTTTTTGTTGCTGCTTCATCCTTGGGACTGTTGTTTTTCCTAGATATACATTTATATATATATATATATATATATATATATATATATATATATATATATATGTATAAAACAAAACTTCCCAAGATAGTCCAAAGGCAGAGTGAGTCAACAAAATTATATACCAAGTCTCCCAAAAGAACAAGAAGGCAGAATATTCTAATTCAATACTCCAACAAATGACCCCCCCCCCACACCTCCCCTAACTAAATATACCAACTCCAAGATCGCACTACAGTTGGATAAAGGGCAAAGTTCACCTTGTTGGCCAACAGGTTCCATGGGTTGGGTGGCATAGGGATTTATGCCTACATTTGTGGGTTTGTGTATAATACCTTAATGAGGTATTGTGTCAAATGTCTTTGCCAGGTCAAGTTAGTCAGTATGTACTGTTTCACCCTTTTTCATGGCTTTAATGACGTTCTTGAAGAATTCCACCAAGTTTAGTTGACATGACCTGCCCTTGATGAAACTGAACTGAATTTCCGGGTCTCTGTTAAATATTCGAACATCCAAAATGTTGAACATTACATGGTCAAGACCAAATATACAACATTTGGATGTTCGAATATCAAAAAAAAAAAAAAAAGAATAACAGTCTGAGAAGGCGGGCAAGCCCCCCTGCACCCCCCACACCCCCCTACTTATATATATATACCAACTCCAAGACTGCACTTCAGTGCAGAAAGGGGAAATTCTCCCTATCCGCACCATACGGCGCCGTTGAAAGTCAATCTTTGGACACTTGCAATTTCGAACGTTTGGTCTCGACCATGTAACGTTCGAAATTGTGAGCGTTGGAAGAACTTACATAGACTCGAATTTCCTATGTCTTTATTTATGAAGTCCACAATAATTCTTTCCATGACTTTGCATATAAGCCTAGTCAGTCTAATGGGTATTTAGTTCCTAGGTCCATTTATGGTCTGCATTTGTGTAGATGGATGTCTGTTACAGTCTTGCATTCCCTATGGACAAAGCCTGTCTGAAGGCTGTGGGTGAACAGAAATTCCTACTGGGCCTGACAGGTCATGTTTCAAGTTAATATTCAGAATGCATCCTGAATATTATCAGGACCTACTGATGCCATGTTTCTAGCTTAGCAGGATGCAGTGAGGAACTGTTCTTTAGTGACAGTTTGAGAGAAATGGTAGAGGGTATTTTCTGGGGTGGGAGACTGGAGGTGGTGAAATTAGAATTAAATTTATTGGGCAGAAAGTTTGCTATATCTCCCCATTTAGTATTGCAAATTCCATTTACTATTAGTTCAGCACACTGTTCCCTTTAAGGTTGTGTACATAACTGAAAAAATGATTTATGGCTATCCTTAGCCTGGGACGCTAATTGTGCCTCAAAGTTCATTTTGGTGGACTTGATTAGTCTCCTGAGTTGCTTGTTGAGACTAATGAGGGAGTTTTTCATTTTTTGGTCATAGCCCTTCCTATTTCTGGACAAGATTTTCTTTATTTTGTTATACAACCTATATATACTGGAGGTCCACTGCGGGGGAGGGGGGGGCTTGTTTTTGGAGTTCAGCTTAAGTTTATTTTGATTTGGTACTGCTGTCTCTATGCAATTATTTACACGCTTGCACAGGGTTTCCATAAATACTTCCACACAGACCACTGTGTTCTCTGAGATGGGGTGGGCGGGTGACTTGGAATTTAGCTATGCCATCACTTAATGGGATGTAGTCAGACTTGGAAAAGTTCATAAACCTCCTGGGTTTGCTGGGAGTTCAGCCTTTATAGTTATTTCAAGGGTGATAGCTATACATACATGCTAATAATTATGTATACCAACTCCAAGACTGCACAACACTGGAGAAATGGCAAATTCCATTTCTGATGTTTTGAGTTTTAGATATTTTGATTTTCAACCTTCTGAAGGGGATCCACATACACATATCTATATTTATCTAGCTATCTATCTAGATATAGATATACAGAGATAGATACACTTGATGTCCATATCTACCAAGGTGGCTATGGAGACATTTAAAAATAGCAAATCCATGTTGTCAGGACCTGTGTTTGGGTGAGCTACTGTTGGTCATGGACAGGGTTATACAGATGCCTCCTTGGGTAGTCTCTGGGGTTTGCCACTATACTAGGATAGATTGTGCTAAGATTTGATAGTAGTGCTGTTTAATGTGCAAATTAACTGCTATAAGCTTTTCTCCATACAACGGCTTTGTTTCAGCTATACTAAGTTAAAGGTTTCAGTTCTAAGGGAAGATTTAAAGATAAAATTTGCTTTCTGGTCATTTGTGTCTGTACAGGGCACTGCTATACTCTTGATATATGCTTGCGAATGTAATCATATAACAAAACTTAAACAACCTTGACAAGGCAGTTTTGAAGTATTAAGGACCCTTGGAATGATTTAAGGGCAAACTCAACAAATAATGCAAAAATAAAGCCATAGCACTCTAAACAGTTAATTGAAGTGCAAAACAATACAATAAAATTCGTATCTGCCAAGAATGGAACAGGTTTATCCCAGAACCACCCTCAGAGTGACTCTAGGGTGCCAAGAAGATAGGAGCTCTGAGAAAATGAGCAGGGGACAATCTGTAATTGAGAAGGTTTACTGTAGTGCAATACTGGTTTGCTGGGTGGGCAATTAGTATTATGGATATATGGAAAACAATGAGTGAGATAATACTTAACTAGATCACACAACAGACAATAACTATGAAAGAGGGGAGGGGTGGACTTTGTGAGTCATATTACTATAAGGGCTGGAAGCCAGAGACACAGCATTTTAAAACCACAACAAGAAAAGGGAGGGTTGGGAAAATAAATCCAAACTGGAGCTTAAGCCCTGTGGTTAGAATTTCAGAAACTTTATCTTAATGTCTCAGTGGGGTGTGGGGCTGACTCAAAGAACAGTGGGAAAACTAGTAGCAAGGTAAACAGATAGGCTCTGTAATGCAACTTTAAGCAGGTATATACAGTTATAACAAGTAATAAAGCACGAATCCTGATGCAGAATTCACAGTACTGTTACTATTGTAATCCCACCACAGATTACAGCACCAGCTTACAGTAACAGAATTTTAAGCAGATATATACAGCTATAAAAAGTACTGAAGCACAAATATTGGAGGAGCATTCACAATACTCCCACTATTGCAATCCTACCACAGACTAAGTCCCCAGACCATGCAGAAATATACATGTAATACTGTAATAAGTGGCTAAAGGAGGCTCAAATCTGACAGCAGAACATAGCCCTGCCACAACTTTGAAAGAAGCTACAAGACTGGCTTCAAAATTCAAAAAAGATACCTTTTACATGTAATATTACTTATGGAAAAAGAAGTGTAGTATAATGTATAAACAAAGCAAAAATATTCAGTAATGCACTGTCTTCACAGAACTACAAATAAAGCTAGAAGACTAAGATCCCAGAACAAACTATAAAGTGAGAAGCATAAGAATGTATCATCACACAGGTCACTGTAAGTGCAACTTAAAATATTTATGCAGAATGTATATATGCATATATATATATATATATATATATATATATATATATATATATATATATATATATATATATATATATATATATATATATATATATATACTAAGAACTGAACTTCGTGACAATAAAAGCATTCAAAAAAATAGTAAATCACACCAACAACTCTTGTAGAACTTTAGCGCTTTCGTCTTATTTATTATCAAGACTTCTTCAGAAAGACATGTTTCATAAGTATGAGCAACCATTTTCACTTCCTTTATATACATTAGTTCTAGCAGGCCATTTAAATTAACAACAGTTCCTTTCCAATAGTAAAGTGTGAACAAGCAGGGTGCTGTGTGCATTTTCATTAACATTACAATCGCAGTTACATAAGGTAAATTAGTGAGACAGTAATAGCCTTGTGGTGCCGTGTGCATACTAAAAGGGACTGTGTGCAAAAAGGGATCATGTGCAAAAAAGGGGATTGTATGCAAAAAGGGATTGTGTGCAAAAAAAAAAAAAAAAAAAAAAAATTTGGGGGGGAACCGGGAAGGATGACAGTCATGCTGTGATGATTCTAATATAAACACGTAACTTATGAGTCTTTGCCTCCAAAGGTAAGTAAAGAAGGAAACGGAGGAAGGTGGAGGAGTCAGGTAGAGAGTCCTACTATGCTTTGGTATCGGTGTGTGTGTAGAGTAATGTGTGGGTATGCCACCTGATGGGGGAGTGGGAGGAAGCTGAGTAGCCATATTAAAGAACACACTGCAGCAATACACAAACAGGACAGTTTGAATGCCTTGGCTAAACACAGTGCTATTTGCCCAAACTTCACAGGATTCAAATTCACAGTGCTGGAAAAAAATAACAGAATTTGTAGGGGACATGGACACATTCCTGCAAGTCCGGGAATTAAAATGGCAGATAGAACTGAGAGCTGATGTCTATCCATGTCTCAACAAGACACTGAACATTAAATGTGCACTTAAATGGTATAGAGATTGAAATGTGATAGGATTTGAAGAACTG